>NC_141611.1:12274331-12605052 GCF_047967505.1 Dipteris shenzhenensis
AAAAAACTAATTAAAATAGAACTCAAAAACTCAAATAAGAAACTAATTTAAAAAGAATTGTAATGTCTTCTAAAAGACAACCCTCCTCAAAAACTTTAAGAATAAACTAATTGAAAAAGAATTATAAGTAAAGAAAAAGAATTACAATACGAATTTTAAGAAATAGAACTCAAAAACCTTAACAAGAAACTAATTGAAAAGAATTGTAAGTAAAAAAAAAGAATTACAAGACGAATAAAAAAGACTGCAAGTACCTGGAAAAAGTGAAAAAAGTAAGGCTCGGCTTATTCTTTCTCTTCCGCTCTCGGTTGCTTCAATGAAATGAGGAGAGAGTTAAAACTAGTCCACTCCTCCTACGCATAAATTTGAGTTTTCAAAAAAGAGAGGGAAATTTGAATTCATTATAAATTTGAATTCAAATTTGTGTTCAACATTCTTCTTATACTTTCTTCTCATACGTTCCTTTTGAATTCAAATTTGTGTTCAACATTCTTCTTGATACTTTCTTCAACATTCTTCTCGATTCTCGTAAGTCCTTTTCATTCTTCTCGTAAGTCCTTTTCATTCTTCTCGTAAGTCAAATCTTATTTGTCGTTCTTGCTCGTGATAGTAAGTCAAATCCTCCTCTCCCATCTCTCTCCTTCTGCTCCCTCCTCTCCTCTCCCTCTCTCTCTCTCCTCTCTCTCCTTCCTCTCCTCTCCCTCCCTCCCTCCATCCATCCCTCGACCCAACCCAACCCTCTCCTCCAGCCTCCTTCCCTCCCCTCCCTCCGTCGCCAAAACTCCTCCCTCGACCCCTCCCTTCCCCTCCCCCCCCCTCCTTCCCCAAAATCCCCCTCCCCCTCCCCCTCCCCTCCCGCTACCCTTCCCCCTCTCCCGTCACCTAACCCCTTCCTCCCCTACCCCTTTTTCCTCCTACCCCCTTTTAACCTTCCCCCTTTTCCCCACCCCCCTTCGCGACCCCCCCAACCCTTCCACCCTCTTCCCCACTCTCCCTTTGGCCCCCTCTCAACCCTCCCCCCTTCCTTGGCGACCCCCCAAACCTCCCTCCCTTTCGTCCCACCCTTCCCCCTCCCCCTCTCAGCGCTCCCCCTTCCCCACCCCCCCCTTCGTGACCCCAGCCCCTCCCACCCCCTTTCCTCCCACCCAACCCCCTCCTCGGGCTGGCGGCCGCGGTCGCCAGCCCCTCTCCCTCTTCACCCTCCCCCCCTTCGCTACCCGCCAGCCCCCCCCTCCTCTCACCCCCTTTCCTCCCACCCAACCCCTCCCCGGGCTGGCGGTCGCGGTCGCCAGCCTGCCCCCCTCTTCACACTCCCCCCCTTCGCGATCCCCCAGCCCTCCCCCTCCCTCTTCCCCACACCCACCCTTCACTCGGGCTGGCGGCCGCCAGCCCCCCCTCTCTCAACCCCCCCCTCCTTCACTCTTTCCCACCCCCCTTGCCCCGGGCTGGCGGCCGCGGCCGCCAGCCCCCCCCCTCCTCTCACCCAGCCCCCCCCCTCTTCACCCTCCCCCCCCTTCACAACCCCTCCCTGGGCTGGCGGCCGCGGCCGCCAGCCCCCCCCTCGCAACCCCTCCCCCCCTCGCAACCCCTCCTCTCACCCAGCCCCCCCCTTCGCAACCCCTCTCACCCAGCCCCCCCTTCGCAACCCCTCCCTGGGCTGGCGGCCGCGGCCGCCAGCCCCCCCTCCTCTCACCCGCCCCCCCTCTCTTCACCCTCCCTCGCCTTCGCAACCCCTCCCTGGCTGGTGGCCGCAACCCCTCCCCCCCTCGCAACCCCTCCTCTCACCCAGCCCCCCCCTTCGCAACCCCTCCCCCCCTCGCAACCCCTCCCCCCCTCGCAACCCCTCCCCCCCTCGCAACCCCTCCTCTCACCCAGCCCCCCCCTTCGCAACCCCTCCTTGGGCTGGTGGCCGCGGCCGCCAGCCCCCCCCCTCTCACCTAGCCCCCCCTCTTCACCCTCCCCCCCCTTCGCAACCCCTCCCTGGGCTGGCGACCGCGGCCGCGGCCGCCAGCCCCCCCCTCCTCTCACCCAGCCCCCCCCCTCTTCACCCTCTCCCCTCTTCACCCTCCCCCCCCCCTCTTCACCCTCCCCCCCCTTCGCTACCCGCCAGCCCCCCCCCCTCTTCACCCTCCCCCCCCCTCCCCCCCTCAGCCGCTCCCCGCCCCCCCCTCTCAGCCGCTCCCCCCCCCTCTCAGCCGCCAGCCCCCCTTCCCACCCGCTTCCCTCCCACCTCTCCCTCCCACCCGCCGCGCCAGCCGCTCCCCCCCCCTCTCAGCTGCTCTCCCCGCCCCCCCTCTCAGCCGCTCCCCCCCCTCTCAGCCGCCCTCCCCGCCCCCCCTCTCAGCCGCCAGCCCCCCTTCCCACCTGCTTCCCTCCCACCTCTCCCTCCCACCCGCCGCGCCAGCCTCCCCTCCCACCCCCTTCCCTCCCACCCACCTCCCTCTTCGCCCCTTCCTCCCCTCCCTTCCTCCTCCCTCCCCTCCCACCCTCTTCCTCCCCTCCCTTCCTCCTCCCTCCCCTCCCTCCTCTTCTTCTCCTCCCCTGAACCTTTCTCTCTTTAGTTCCTCTCTCTTCAAATTTTAAAAAAGAAACTAGAAAAAAAAGTTTGCAAGTACCTGGAAAAAGTTTGTAAGTTTGCTCTTTCTTGCTTTCTTGCTCTTCCTTCCTTGCTCTCTTGATCGTCCTTGCTTTCTTGCTTTCTTGCTTCAGGGAATGCAATGAGGGGAGAATGAATGAAGAAGGAAGACTATATATAAGAAAAATTAGGTTTTCCTCCTCCTCTCCTATTGGCTTTCCATTCCTCCCCTCTCTCCTATTGGCTTTTCATTTATCTCCTCTCCCATTGGCTCCCATTACTCCCCCTCTCCTATTGAACCCCCATCCCTCATCCATTAGCCCTCCTCCCATCCATCCATTTCTTCTTCCTCCCCATTGCCACCACTCCCATCCCACATTTCCACCATGTCCCATACTCCTCCCATTTCCCAAAATCCCATATTTCCCCATCTCACCCTCCTCTTTTTCATCCCCTATTAACTTCCTCACTCATTTCACTCCCTTATTAGCCTACTCCCCTATTACCTTCCCCTCTCCCATTCCATTCTTCCCTCCCCACTCTCACTTCCACTTCCCATTACTCACTTGCCATTTAAAAACTATTAATATATTATTATACTATTTTTTATACTTATTATCATACACCCTTATTACTTCCCTATCCTATTCCACTCCTCCCTCCTCATTCCCACTTCCACTTCCCATTACTCACTTGCTATACACATTTGCAAACTATTAATATATTATTACATGATTTTTTATACTATTTGTAAACTTACATATGGGCAAAATCACAGGTGTCAAAGCGATCCTATTGTGGTCATACAACAATTGTGCTTTTATTCAAAGGCATATTTATCCTCATCAACAAGCTTATTTACTCAAGGTATGAAGTGCATAATTTGTGCACTAGGTGTTTACTTTGTGCCAAAATTGTTTGCCACACACACACACATATACATATACCGAGAATTTTCTAATATTATCGCATCTACATTTCTCCAATGGGCACAAAACTTTGTACACTCCTCAACCTAGGTCTTATTGACTTGCATACAAAGTGGTGCACCCATCTCATAAGTACTTGTTCAGATAACACACCTCCTATGTATTTTATGACGATTGTGCATAACACTAGCAACAAAATGGTGTATCATGTGAGACAGACTATGCAAAGCATATCCAATGGACACAAGACTTTACACGTTCCTCAACCTAGGCAGTATTGACTTGTGTGCAAAGTGGCATCCCCATCCGATAAGTACTTGTTTGAAAAATACACCTACGATCGTGTTTTTTGACGATTGTGCATGACACTAAGGCAACAATGGTGTTTTATGCTTGATCGACAATGCAAAGCATATCCGATGGGCACAATACTTTGCACACACCTTCAACTAGGTAGAATCGACTTACATGCAAAGTGGCATGCCCATCCCATAAGTGCTTGATCCTATAACATACCTAGCAACGTGTTTTTTGACGGATGTGCATGACACTAGAGTAAAAATAGTATTTAATGCTCGATCGACCATGCAAAGGATATCCGATGGGCACAAAACTTTTTGTACACCTCAAACTAGGTGGTATTGAAATGTTCTCAATGAGGCACACCCATCCGATAAGTACTTGGTCAGATAACACACCTAATGGCGTGTTTTTTTGCGAATGTGCATGTCATTAGGGAAAAAATGATGTATAATGCGTGATCGACCATGCAAATCATATACGATGGTGACAATACTTTGCACGCACCTCAATGTAGTTAAAAAGGACTTGCGTGCAAAGTGGAGCCCCCATATGATAAATATTTATTTGAATAACACACCTATGGCCGTGTTTTTATATGGTTGTGCATGACACTAAGGCAAAAACAGTGTGTTATGCTTGATTGACAATGCAAAGCATATCTGATGGGCACGATACTTTGCACACACCTTCAACTAGGTGGAATTGACTTACATGCAAAGTGGCACGCCCATCGCATAAGTGCTTGATTAGATAACACACCTAGTAGCGTGTTTTTTTACGGATGTGCATGGCACTAAGGCAAAAATGGAATTTAATGCTCGATCGACCATGCAAAGCATATCCGATGGGCACGATACTTTGCACACACCTTCAACTAGGTGGAATTGACTTACATGCAAAGTGGAATTCCCATCGCATAAGTGCTTGATCGGATAACACACCTAGCGTGTTTTTTTACGGATGTGCATGGCACTAAGGCAAAAATGGTATTTAATGCTCGATCGACCATGCAAAGCATATCCGATGGGCATAATAATTTTCCTATACCTCAGCCTAGTTGGTATTAAAATGTTGTCAAAGAGGCACACCCATCCGATAAGTACTTGGTCAGATAACATACCCAAGGGCGTGTTTTTTTACGGATGTGCATACCACTAGGGAAAAAACGGTGTATAATGCGTGATCAACCATGCAAATCATATCCGATGGTGACAATACTTTGCACACACCTCAATGTAGTTAAATCGGACTTGCGTGCAAAGTGGAGCCCCCATCTGATAAGTACTTATTTGAATAACACACCTATGGCCGTGTTTTTATATGGTTCTGCATGACACTAAGGCAAAAACGGTGTGTTATGCTTGATCAACCATGCAAATCATATCCGAAGGTGACAATACTTTGCACACACCTCAACCTAGTTGAAACGGACTTGCGTGCAAACTAGAGCGCACATCCAATAAGTACTAGTTTGAATAACACATCTAGGACAGCGTTTTTTTACGAATGTGCATGACACTAAGACAAAAACGGAGTTTTATGCTTGATCGACAATGCAAAGCATATCCGATGGGCACAATAATTTGCACACACCTTCAACTAGGTAGAATCAACTTACATGCAAAGTGGCATGCCCATCCCATAAGTGCTTGATCGGATAACATACCTAGCAGCGTGTCTTTTGACGGATGTGCATGACACTAGAGTAAAAATAGAATCTAATGCTCGATCGACCATGCAAAGAATATCTGATGGGCACAAAACTTTTCGTACGCCTCAACCTAGGTGGTATTGAAATGTTCTCAATGAGGCACACCCATCCGATAAGTACTTGGTCAGATAACACCTAATGGCGTGTTTTTTTGCGAATGTGCATATCATTAGGGAAAAAATGATGTATAATGCGTGATCGACCATGCAAATCATATCCGATGGTGACAATACTTTGCACGCACCTCAACGTAGTTAAAAAGGACTTGCGTGCAAAGTGGAGGCCCCATCTGATAAGTATTTATTTGAATAACACACCTATGGCCGTGTTTTTATATGGTTGTGCATGACACTAAGGCAAAAACAGTGTGTTATGCTTGATCGACAATGCAAAGCATATCCGATGGGCACGATAATTTGCACACACCTTCAACTAGGTGGAATTGATTTACATGCAAAGTGGCACGCCCATCGCATAAGTGCTTGATCAGATAACACACCTAGCAGCGTGTTTTTTTACGGATGTGCATGGCACTAAGGCCAAAATGGAATTTAATGCTTGATCGACCATGCAAAGCATATCCGATGGGCACGATACTTTTCACAAACCTTCAACTAGGTGGAATTGACTTACATGCAAAGTGGCATTCCCATCGCATAACTGCTTGATCGGATAACACACCTAGCAGCGTGTTTTTTTACGGATGTGCATGGCACTAAGGCAAAAATGGTATTTAATGCTCGATCGACCATGCAAAGCATATTCGATGGGCATAATACTTTTCCTATACCTCAACTTAGGTCATATTAAAATGTTGTCAAAGAGGCACACCCATCCGATAAGTACTTGGTCAGATAACATACCTAAGGGCGTGTTTTTTTGCGGATGTGCATACCACTAGGAAAAAAACGGTGTATAATGCGTGATCGACCATGCAAATCATATCCGATGGTGACAATACTTTGCACACACCTCAACCTAGTTGAAACAGACTTGTGTGAAAACTAGAGCCGCCTTCCGATAAGTACTAGTTTGAATAACATACCTAGGACCGTGTTTTTTCATGGTTGTGCATGACACCAAGGCAAAAATGGTGTTTTATGCTTGATCGACAATGCAAAGCATATCCGATGGGCATAATACTTTGCACACACCTTCAAATAGGTGGAATTAACTTACATGAAAAGTGGCACGCCCATCGCATAAGTGCTTGATCAGATAACACACCTAGCAGCGTGTTTTTTTACGGATGTGCATGGCACTAAGGCAAAAATGGTATTTAATGCTCGATCAACCATGCAAAGCATATCCGATGGGCACAATACTTTGCACACACCTTTAACTAGGTGGAATTGACTTACATGCAAAGTGGCACGCCCATCCCATAAGTGCTGGATTGGATAACATACCTATCAGCGTGTTTTTTTACGGATGTGCATGACACTAGAGCAAAAATAGTATTTAATGGTCGATCGACCATGCAAAGCATATCCGATGGGCACAATACTTTGCACACACCTTCAACTAGGTGGAATTGACTTACATGAAAGGTGGCACGCCCATCGCATAAGTGCTTGATCAGATAACACACGTAGAAGTGTGTTTTTTTACGGATGTGCATGGCACTAAGGCAAAAATGGTATTTAATGCTCGATCGACCATGCAAAGCATATCCGATTGGCATGATACTTTGCATACACCTTCAACTAGGTGTAATTGACTTACATGCAAAGTAGCATTCCCATCGCATAAGTGCTTGATCGGATAACACACCTAGCAGCGTGTTTTTTTACGGATGTGCATGGCACTAAGGCAAAAATGGTATTTAATGCTCGATCGACCATGCAAAGCATATCCGATGGGTATAATACTTTTCCTATACCTGAACTTAGGTCGTATTAAAATGTTGTCAAAGAGACACACCCATCCGATAAGTACTTGGTCAGATAACATATCTAAGGGCATGTTTTTTTGCGGATGTGCATACCACTAGGGAAAAAACGGTGTATAATGCGTGATCAACCATGCAAATCATATCCGATGGTGACAATACTTTGCACACACCTCAACCTAGTTGAAACAAACTTACGTGCAAATTGGAGCCCCCATCCGATAAGTACTAGTTTGAATAACACAGTTAGGACTGCGTTTTTTGACGAATGTGCATGACACTAAGACAAAAACGGTGTTTTATGCTTGATCGACAATGCAAAGCATATCCGATGGGCACAATACTTTGCACACACCTTCCACTAGGTAGAATAAACTTACATGCAAAGTGGCACGCCCATCCCATAAGTGCTTGATTGGATAACATACCTAGCAGCGTGTTTTTTGACGGATGTGCATGACACTAGAGTAAAAATAGTATTTAATGCTCGATTGACCATGCAAAGGATATCTGATGGGCACAATACTTTGCACACACTTTCAACTAGGTGAAATTGACTTACATGCAAAGTGGCATTCCCATCGCATAAGTGCTTGATCGGATAACACACCTAGGAGCGTGTTTTTTTACGGATGTGCATGGCACTAAGGCAAAAATGGTATTTAATGCTCGATCGACCATGAAAAGCATATCCGATGGGCATAATACTTTTCTCATACCTCAACCTAGGTGGTATTAAACTGTTGTCAAAGAGGCATACCCATCCGATAAGTACTTGGTCAGATAACATACCTAAGGGCGTGTTTTTTTGCGGATGTGCAGACCACTAGGAAAAAACGGTGTATAATGCGTGATCAACCATGCAAATCATATCCGATGGTGACAATACTTTGCACACACCTCAACCTAGTGAAAATGGACTTGCGTGCAAACTGGAGCCCCCATCCGATAAGTACTAGTTTGAATAATACACCTAGGACCGTGTTTTTTCATGGTTGTGCATGACACCAAGGCAAAAACGGTGTTTTATGCTTGATCGACAATGCAAAGCATATCCGATGGGCACAATACTTTGCACACACCTTCAACTAGGTGGAATCGACTTACATGCAAAGTGGCACGCCCATCCCATAAGTTCTTGATCGGATAACATACCTAGCAGCGTGTTTTTTGACGGATGTGCATGACACTAGAGCAAAAATAGTATTTAATGCTCGATCGACCATGCAAAGCATATCCGATGGGCACAAAACTTTTCGTACGCCTCAACCTAGGTGGTATTGAAATGTTCGCAATGAGGCACACCCATCCGATAAGTAATTGGTCAGATAACACACCTAGCAGCGTGTTTTTTTACGGATGTGCATGGCACTAAGGCAAAAATGGTATTTAATGCTCGATCCACCATGCAAAGCATATCCGATGGGCACGATACTTTGCACACACCTTCAACTAGGTGGAATAGACTTATATGAAAAGCAGCACGTGCATCCCATAAGTGCTTGATTGGATTACATACCTAGCAGCGTGTTTTTTGACGGATATGCACGACACTAGAGCAAAAATAGTATTTAATGCTCAATCGACCATGCAAAGCATATCCGATGGGCACAAAACTTTTCGTACGCCTTAACCTAGGTGGTATTGAAATGTTCTCAATGAGGCACACCCATTCGATAAGTACTTGGTCAGATAACACACCTAATGGCGTGTTTTTTTGCGGATGTGCATATCATTAGGAAAAAAATGGTGTATAATGCGTGATCGACCATGCAAATCATATCCGATGGTGACAATACTTTGCACGCACCTCAATGTAGTTAAAACGGACTTGCGTGCAAAGTGGAGCCCCCATCTGATAAGTACTTATTTGAATAACACACCTATGGCCGTGTTTTTATATGGTTGTGCATGACACTAAGGCAAAAACGGTGTGTTATGCTTGATCGACAATGCAAAGCATATCCGATGGGCACAATACTTTGCACACACCTTCAAATAGGTGGAATTGACTTACATGAAAAGTGGCACGCCCATCGCATAAGTGCTTGTTTAGATAACACACCTAGCAGCGTTTTTTTTTACGGATGTGCATGGCACTAAGGCAAAAATGGTATTTAATGCTCGATGGACCATGCAAAGCATATCCGATGGGCACGATACTTTGCACACACCTTCAAACTTGTGGAATAGACTTACATGCAAAGTGGCATGCCCATCCCATAAGTGCTTGATCGGATAACATACCTAGCAGCGTGTTTTTTGACGGATGTGCATGACACTAGAGTAAAAAAAGTATTTAATGCTCGATCGACCATGCAAATGATATCCGATGGGCACAAAACTTTTTTTACGCCTCAACCTAGGTGGTATTGAAATGTTCTTAATGAGGCACACCCATCCGATAAGTACTTGGTCAAATAATACACCTAATGGCGTGTTTTTTTGCGGATGTGCATATCATTAGGAAAAAAATGGTGTATAATGCGTGATCGACCATGCAAATCATATCCGATGGTGACAATACGTTGCATGCACCTCAACGTAGTTGAAAAAAACTTGTGTGCAAAGTGGATCCCCCATCTGATATGTACTTATTTGAATATCACACCTATGGCCGTGTTTTTATATGGTTGTGCATGACACTAAGGCAGAAACGGTGTGTTATGCTTGATCGACAATGCAAAGCATATCCGATGAACACAATACTTTGCACACACCTTCAACTAGGTGTAATTGACTTACATGCAAAGTGGCACGCCCATCGCATAAGTGCTTGATCATATAACACATCTAGCAGTGTGTTTTTTTACGGATGTGCATGGCACTAAGGCAAAAATGGTATTTAATGCTCGATCAACCATGCAAATCATATCGGATGGGCATGATACTTTGCACACACCTTCAACTAGGTGTAATTGACTTACATGCAAAGTGGAATTCCCATCGCATAAGTTCTTGATCGGATAACACACCTAGCAGCGTGTTTTTTTACGGATGTGCATGGCACTAAGGCAAAAATGGTATTTAATGCTCGATCGACCATGCAAAGCATATCCGATGGGATAATACTTTTCTTATACCTCAACCTAGGTGGTATAAAAATGTTGTCAAAGAGGTACACCCATCCGATAAGTACTTGGTCAGATAACATACCTAAGGGCGTGTTTTTTTGCGGATGTGCATACCACTAGGGAAAAAATGGTGTATAATGCGTGATCGACCATGCAAATCATATCCGATGGTGACAATACTTTGCACACACCTCAACCTAGTTGAAACAGACTTGTGTGCAAACTGGAGCCCCCATCCGATAAGTACTAGTTTGAATAACACATCTAGGACTGCGTTTTTTGACGAATGTGCATGACACTAAGACAAAAACGGTGTTTTATGCTTGATCGACAATGCAAAGCATATCCGATGGGCACAATACTTTGCACACACCTTCAACTAGGTAGAATCAACTTACATGCAAAGTGGCACGCCCATCCCATAAGTGCTTGATCATATAACATACCTAGCAGCGTGTTTTTTGACGGATGTGCATGACACAAGAGTAAAAATAGTATTTAATGCTCGATTGACCATGCAAAGGATATCCAATGGGCACAAAACTTTTTGTACGCCTCAACCTAGGTGGTATTGAAATGTTCTCAATGAGGCACACCCATCCGATAAGTACTTGGTCAGATAACACACCTAATGGCGTGTTTTTGTGCGAATGTGCATATCATTAGGGAAAAAATGGTGTATAATGCGTGATCGACCATGCAAATCATATCCGATGGTGACAATACTTTGTACGCACCTCAACGTAGTTAAAAGGGACTTGCGTGCAAAGTGGAGCCCCCATCTGATAAGTACTTATTTGAATAACACACCTATGGCCATGTTTTTATATGGTTGTGCATGTCAGTAAGGCAGAAACAGTGTGTTATGCTTGATCGACAATGCAAAGCATATTGGATGGGCACAATACTTTGCACACACCTTCAACTAGGTGGAATTGACTTACATGCAAAGTGGCATTCCCATCGCATAAGTACTTGATCGAATAACACACCTAGCAGCGTGTTTTTTTTATGGATGTGCACGACAGGAGCAAAAATAGTATTTAATGCTCGATGGACCATGCAAAGCATATCCGATGGGCACAACACTTTTTGTACACCTCAACTACGTGGAATTGACTTACATGCAAAGTGGCACCCGCATCCCATTAGTGCTTGATTGGATAACGTACCTAGTAGGCTCATGTTTTTTTATGGATGTGCATGACACTAGAGCAAAAATAGTATTTAATGCTTGATTGACCATGCAAAGGATAACTTGGCATGTCCATCTAATGAGTACTTGATCGGATAACTTCTCCCACTAATAAATTAAGTACTAATTAAAAATTATAATAAATAAGTAGATTATTAAAAAGAGAGTAATATTTATGTAATTGTTGCCACTGCAGGCTTGCTTGCGAAGGACTCTCACAAAGGAGATGGCTATAGATTTTGTTCCAGGGATGGATATGATTTTATGTAGCAAAAGAGAAGTAGTTGCATTTGCTACAATCCATGATAGTGATCCCAATTCACTTTGCCACTTTCGAAGACTTGGCGAAGATAAGGTAGCAGTTACTGTATCAAAGATTCTTAGCGCACATGTTGAGCTAAAGTATAAATGTGGAGATATGGAAACACTTGGAGATGTTATGCCCTACAATACATCCAACAAATCATTTATAGCATGGGACAAAGATGAGACTTATGCAACAGACAGTATCAAGAATACAAAGTGCACCACCTTGGATTTTACTATAGGGGACATTTTACAAATGAGATCATTTGCAAATAAGATTGTAGCAGAAGGTGAAGTATTGGGATTTGAACAAGTGGAGCAATGGTCATTTGCACAGATGAGGATTCTAAAAGTCACTGATGATGGTATGGTTGATAACATAACATCCTTATGTGATCCCTACTATGAGGTAGGCAAGAATATGAGATGGAGCATGCAATTTTTAAACATGAGAAAGAGGCACGTGGTTTTCAATGATAAAGACAACGTATACTACAATATCAAAGGACCTAAAAAGTGTGCCCATGTGCCAGGCTCTATCACTTCAAATGTGGATGATTTCAATATACTCAATTATAGAAGTGACATCTTATCTGGAGTGGATGAGTTCATTGGTTCCAAGAAACAAAATGATTTTAGAAGCGAAGCCTTATCTGGGGTGGATGAATTCTTGCACAGTGAGAAGGGCAAAGGTTTCAATAGCGATGTCTTGTCAAGTGTGGATGAGTTCATGCATATTAACAAACCTGGTGTCAATCAAGGTTGTGGATTTGTGAAAGCCATGCAAGATGTACCAATGAGTGATGTTCTCTCACGAGTGGAAGAGTTTCAAGGTTCTCAATACTCTCGTAGAATATTGAATTCACTGAATGGTCCTAAGAGTATGTTAAAAACGAGGATGAGATCAACAGAGGATTATTCAGTATTTAACTTTGATTGTGATATGAACAAGGATGCAACGACCAATCATGGATGCTTGGTTACAAACAAATGTGAGGAGAAGAAGTGCATAAATACAGATAACAATGTGCACGAGGAACGAAAACGGTCATACATATGCATGAAGAGAAAGAGAATCCAGGTAGATCCACAAAAGCAACCAAAGAGGAAGAGAGTAATGAAGGAGGAGAACATGTTAAATGCATTGGGATATCTATGTTGCAAGCGAAGATGTATGCGCTTCATTGATCTTGCAGACATCAGGGAATGTAGAGGACACGTGTGGCAAAGAAGGGGAAGCGAAAGAAATGAATACCTTCTCACAAGTCTCTCTTGCTTTCTTCAGAATGGCAATAAAAGGCTAAGTTCAAGACAAAAGGTAAAACCTCTCGTAAATGGAAAAAGGATTTGCAATAAGGCATATCGCAATATTACTAGATTATCCCATGGTACATATTGGGATTTAGTCACCAAGGCAAAGGGCGGCAACAAATTTAGCATTCACAGTAATAGAGGAAGGTCCAAATCAAGAATCTCAACTGTCAGGGCAGCAGCAATTTTGCAAGACTTCATACATGAAAATGCTTTGCCTCAACCCCATATATCTACCAAACTCCCTAACGGTGACGCGATCACTGAAATGCACCTTCCAATGGGCTTGACAAAGCTCGAAGTATTTGACTCTATTGCAGAAAAGCAAAGGCAAAGAGGGGATGCCATAGCTTCTTCTCATACTTTGTATACTCTTTGGAAGAAGAACTTTGGATATGTTAAAATCCCAAGGAGGCAAAAAATGTCAAAGTGCAATGTCTGTGATGATTTAAAGCAAGCGATTGAGAGTGCAACATGTCCAAATCAAAGGGAATTATACAAAAAAAACCGAAAATCTCATCATGGCCTTATTCGACATTCCAGACAAAAATATGCATTTTGGAAGGAGCAAGCTATTTCGCATCCTGATGACTACATGTGCCTTATTGTAGATGGCATGGATCAGAATACAACAACATTGCCTCGTTTTGTTGCCACTCCACCTAGATTACAAGGAAAGCACTTTCTAAAGACACATCTATGTGGAGTGTTAGTGCATGGAATTAAGTTCTTTGCAGATATATGGATTGATTCCTTGCATCTACATGATAGGAATCAAGTTATAACATCTATTATGAAGGCAATTCGCAATGTACATGTAGAAAGGGGTCGCCTGCCACCGACTTTGAGAATACAAGCTGATAATTGCTGGCGAGAAAATAAGAATGTACTCATGTTTGCATTTTGCTCCATGCTAGTTGCTCATCGAATCTTCAATGAGGTCGAATGTGGATTTTTGTATGTTGGGCATACACATGAGGATATCGATCAGGTTTTTAGCACAGTCTCAAGGGAGCTTAAATGCAAGGATGTGGAGACAATAGATGACTTGGTAAGAAGATGTGGCAGGCAAGTTGGTGGTCGTAAGGAAAGTACAGTATGTGAGAGGCTCGAAAGAATGTATGATTGGAAGAGCTTCATTCTACCTTTCATACAAACAGGTGGTGATGCATTGACAGGTCATACCAATCCACACTACTTTCGTTTTTTTTTTAAAGATGAAAAACCCGTAATGCAATGGCAACAATCATGATACAAAATGGGAACCTGAAGAACCTTACAGTCTCTTAACTTCAATTCCCAGCAAGGAAAGGTATCCAACATGGGCTCCTATACAAGAATTTAATGAGAGGTCTAATTGTGAAATAGATGGATTAAAAGCATTTATTACATACAAAGAGGAAATGCTCCGGAGATATCCTGATTCGAAGCCTACTTGGAGAGAACACACTACCACTGTAATTAACAAGACACGAAATTTAATAAAGGACCTTGAGAGAATGCAAGGCTCAAAGGATGTCAAGGAAGAATGCAATATGTTTTGGCCAAATGTTCATAACGATTTGCGCCCAGCTCCAGTCTTTGAAAATAAATTTGTATCATTACTCCCACATCCATATTGTGGACCGAAGAAGAGAGAGTTTATGCCACAAGTAGATATAGAGGTCGATTGTTTTGTTGTGGTTCGGCCATCGGATGATGAATATGAGAATGTGAAGTTTTGGGTTGCAAAAGTAGTTGATGTGCAAAGAGATGACCAAGGGAGAGCTACAACATTTACAGCGGTATGGTATGAGCCAAAGGGCAGGAAGGAGAATATGGATAACAACACATTATATACTAATTGTATAATGAAGGAGTGGGTCCCAAATGATGAAGCAGTCTCTCAAGTTTCGACGGAGACAATCATAGTGTCTTGGCATTCAAGGGCAAAGAAATCAAAGAAGCACATGGGATATGAGGTAGAAGGAAAAATAAAAATAACACAGCAAACTATTTTGCATATACACGAATTTTTAAGGATGCTCGCCATGGAGGAAGTAGAAGGAGACAGCGCAAATGAAGAATGTCCATGATTAAAGCTTTGTATTCAAGTCCATTGATTCAAAAGGATTTTATTTGGGTACTAGGCAAGGAGCCAATCCAAGACAATTATAATCAGAGTCACCACCTCGTATGTCAAATGAGAGTCAAAATATGCACTGGATGTCACCCAAGGGTCAAGGCTTGCCAAGACAATAGGGAGTTAATGCAGATGGCACCTGGCAAGGGACTATCACATTGAGCAATAAGACAATGGGGAGTCAATGCACCCAAGGGGCAAGGCTTGGCAAGATAACTTGTGGGAGTTAATGCAGATGGCACCTATATTTTGCACTGGATGTCACCCAAGGGTCAAGGCTTGGCAAGACAACAGGGAGTTAATGCAGATGGCACCTGGCAAGGGACTATCGCATTGAGCAATAAGACAATGGGGAGTCAATGCACCCAAGGGGCAAGGCTTGGCAAGACAAGCCTAGGTTAAATTATGCAGATGGCAACTGGCAAGGGAATGTCGTGATATTGAGCAATAAGACAATGGGGTGTCAAATTATGCAGATGGCACGAATTGAGGCTCTTTAAGAGCAACAATTTAAATTGTAAACATATGTTCAATCTATATCATTTTGGATATAAAGACTCTAGCTAAGAGCAACGTCTCTCAATGTAATTATATACATAAAGCTACAATTGCTATTATCCCTCTTTGGTCTTATGGCATCATGTCTTCTTTCTATTTATTAAAAGTTTTGTTAAATTTTGTGCATATTGCCGAGTGACAATGTTATTTTCATGAAATATTTAAGTCTCCTTTCATGGATTTATAAATTTATCACGTCAACGAAAAACGTCAAGGAAAAATATTAAAAATAATTAAATTAACAAATAACTTAGATATAGCTAGAATTTCTAATATAGGATTATTTCAAATTCTTGCATGTTGGTGCAAAAGTATAGATTGAAAAAACAATATTTGTATGTGAATATGATAGAGCCACAAAGTGAACTTTTGATTTGGGAAGGAAAAACGTCAAGGAAAAATATTAAAAATAATTAAATTAACAAATAACTTAGATATAGCTAGAATTTCTAATATAGGATTATTTCAAATTCTTGCATGTTGGTGCAAAAGTATAGATTGAAAAAACAATATTTTTATGTGAATATGACAGTGCCACAAAGTGAAATTTTGATTTGGGAAGGAACTTTTTAGAAAGTAAAATTTTGATTTGGAAAGGATATTTTCATGAAGTAAAGTTTTCATTTGGGAAGGATTTTTGGGCTTCGTCCAAAAACAACACAAAAAGTCCAAAATTAATGAAATAGGTGTTACTAGTTGGCCCGCGATATGCATCCTTCTTTCCCATAACCTTTAGTCGCCAATTACCTGGCACCCTTTTCCCACCCTGCACGCAAGATTTCTTTTGAAGGCTAGTTCATAACTAGCACGGTGCCTGTGTTGAGATATCGAGCTCCACTCGTGATATGCCAGGGTGACCATTGTGCATTTATGTCACCGACTTGTTAGCTACAGATGTAGTTGGTACACCGCCCATGAATAATAGCTGGATGATAGCTATCCTTATGTACTCTAGTTCATGGCTCAGTTAGTATGCCACCTTAGTTAGCTGAGTTTGGTTTGAGACCCACATATAGGTTTCTTCTATTTTTTTGTACTAGAGTTCTTTTGGCTTTCACAACTAAGAAGAGGAAAACTATTTTCAGCCTCCACCTTTGTGTGTATTCCCCCATTGTGTATGTGAGAAAGCCGCAAGTGAGACTCCTTCCTTCTCTCCCACTATCTTCACATGGTATCAGAGCCTGGTTCGTGGTAAAGAGCTCAAGAAAGCAAACCAAGTTCATGGTGTCCTGGTAAGAGGACCATGTTGCTTTCCTTTTTTGAGTTTGGGAGCAAATCTCTACAGGTAGCACAACCGGAAAGTGCAAGAGTGCACTGTCTCAAATTGAGACGCCCTTCATGGTGTGGCAAGAGGGCAATATATGCTACGGGGTAGGACGAAACCCTTGGTGACTTTATTTTTTTGATTCGAGGCTATTTCGAGGCCCATTTTGGAGGCAGAAGTTCTCCGAAAGCACAGAGAAAAAGGCCCTGTTTTTGCTGTGCGACCACTGCTCTGCAGGTCGGTGAAAAGTTACTGTAGAAATTGCATCGTATGCCTATGCGTAGAGATATTGGGAGTTACAGAATCATCCTCTTTGCCTATTCATGCAAAATCGTCACTAGGAAGTGACTGTGTGGTCAAATACCACTTTTGTCAGTTTTGCAAATTTGCCCTTGTGAGGCAGAAGCTGTGTTTTTTGCAGTGACAAAATATTTTGCAGTGTTTTGTAATGGCATCTGATTCTCTTTCATAGATTGTCAGTGAAAAGCTTGACAAGAACAACTTCCAAGCATGGAAGTTTAGAATGACAAATTTCCTATGGGAAAAGGCTATTGGGAGTTCATTACAGGAAATAAAGAAGAACCAGTTCTTCCTAATGTTCCCAATCAACAGGAAATGTAGGCATTTAAAGGATGGCATGAGAGAGCTAGAAAAGTTATGTACTGGCTGTCTATCAGTATTTTAAATTCTATGATTGTGCATATTCAGGATGCAAGTACGCCAAAGGAGGCATGGGATACTTTGGCAAAAATGTACAGCACAAATACGCAAGCCAGGAAAATGCAACTCAAGGAAGAGATACACAATGTCTCGGGGGGGTCACTATGTATAAACCCTCTATATCACGTGCGTTCAAGGCCTATATTTAAAATCCCTTATCTGTAAATTTTTTCATTAATAAAATGTACCCCTTTTCTATACAAATCTGTAAATTTTTCTCAAAACTATTTTAAATAGTCCCTTATGTATATTTATTTCTGTAAATTTTAGGAATAAAAAATATCCTTCTGTTGAACTCACGTGATAGGGTTACATATGATGAGTGACCCCCCCGAGCACAATGTGCAAAGAGAAAATATGAGCATCAATGACTACCACATGAAGGTGAGGAAAATGGCAGATGCACTTGCTTCCATTGGGTCGCCAGTGGAAGATGATGATTTGGTTTCTGTGAGCTTGAATGGTCTAGGAAAGGATTATGCATAGTTCCGGACATCCATTGCCATCCGTGAAAAATTTCCTGATTTTGAGGAGTTGTTTGCTCTTTTAATTTCTGAAGAGCAGAGAAATGGTGGTGCATCTTCTTCAGGAGGAACTTCAAAAGAAACTGTCTTCTACTCAAATGCTGGAAGAGGTAGAGGAGGCCGATCTGGAGGCCGTGGTAGAAATCAGAATATGCAGCAAACTCAAGAAAACCAGTCCTTTGGAGGAGGACGTGGTAACTCTAGAGGCAGGGGGAGCCAAAGAGGTCATGGTGGATGGCAGAGAGGTCAAAATGCAAACAGCAATGTTGAATGCTACTATTGTGGTAAAATGGGTCATATGGCTAAAGATTGCTACAAAAAGCAGAATGACATTATGAATGGAAAATTGCAGCAAGACAATTATGCATCCTCTAGTAGACAGGGTGATGACAGAAATGAGCATTTGTTTATGGTGCAGCACATGACCAATTCTGTGACAAGTGCAGAAGAAAGAAATGATGTGTGGTATGTTGACTCAGGTGCATCAAACCACATGACAGGTCATGCAGAATGGATGCAGGATGCAAGGAAAATGGATAGACCAGGATTTGTGGAGACTGGTGATGATACTACACATCCTATTGTGCAGATTGGTAAAATTCCTTTGTCTATGCAGGATGGGAAAAATAAATACCTGTCTGATGTATTTCATGTCTCGAATATCACCAAGAACTTGGTTTCTATTGGTCAAATGGTTGAGCAAGGCTTGCAGGTCAGATTTAATCCTCATGGATTCTTTGTTGAGGATATGAAAAATAACAGTCGCTTGATAGCAAAAGGAAAGAAGAAGGGTAGGATGTTTACGTTGGATGCGGACATGCCTGAATTGAGTGCAGCAATGTTTGCACATGGGACCGGTGTAGTTGCAGATATTGATATCTGGCATAAACGCATTGGTCATGTTAATGTACAACGACTTAAATCAATGCAGGCCCAAAACATTGTTGCAGGATTGCCTAAATTCAAGGTTGCAGAAATGCATAAGGTATGTGAAGCCTGTCAATTTGGAAAACAAGCAAGGAAACCATTTCCTAGACATGTTCAAGAGAGTAAGAAGCCATTGGAATTAATCCACTCTAATGTGTGGACTACTAAAGCTACATCTATTGGAGGCTGTCATTATTTTGTCACTTTTATTGATGACTACAATAGAAAAGTTTGGGTGCATTTTATGAAAAAGAAAAGTGAAGTCTTTGGGCATTTCAAAGCTTTTAAAGCTATGATTGAAAAAGAAACAGGCCTATAAATAAAATGCCTAAGGTCAGAT
The DNA here is from genome assembly GCF_047967505.1 of Dipteris shenzhenensis. Lineage (NCBI taxonomy): Eukaryota > Viridiplantae > Streptophyta > Polypodiopsida > Gleicheniales > Dipteridaceae > Dipteris > Dipteris shenzhenensis. The sequence continues at coordinate 12,294,082 of NC_141611.1, forward strand.
GGAGGGGGAGAGTACCTCTCAAATGAGTTCCCAAGGATCCTGCAAGAGCATGGCATAAAGCATCAATATTCATGCAGTCATACCCCATAGAAAAATGGACTTGCAGAAAGGAAAAACAGGCATATTGGAGAGGTATCTCGGGCCATGCTAAATGAAAAAGACCTACCAGATTATTATTGGGCTGAAGCAATTGCTACAGCAGTTTACATAATGAACAGGACTCCCACTACAACAATACATTGCATGATGGCAAAGGAGATGTATACTGGTAGGAAGCCAGATATTTCTCATTTGAAAATTTTTGGTTGCATTGCCTATGTTCATGTGCCAGATGAGTTGAGGTCCAAGTTGGATCCAAAAGCTGAGAAGTGCATCTTTATTGGTTATTCTCTATAGCAAAAAGGGTATAGATGCTATAACCCTTTTACTCGTAAGTTTACAGTGAGCAAAGATGTTGTTTTATATGAGATGAGCAGCTGGTATAAACCAGTAAATGTGATTGATGATATAGATGCACAAAATGGTAATGCTGCACAGAATTCACAGCAGCAATCACAAAATATTAATGGACGTGTAGTGTCCTCTAGCAATGGTTCACATACTTCGCCATGGACAGGTAGATTGAGATCAGGAGAATCTCCTCAAAGCAATGCAGATAGTGGTATGTAGGTATCACGAAAAGGAAAAGAGAAGGTAGATCAGTCCATGTTTGATGTGAATGCAGGTCACTCTTATGTGGATGGTGAATCCAGTGGCTCAGAATAGAGCATTGATGATGAGTTGGGTATTCCTTCTATTGTTACACCTGGAGTAAGGAAGACCAGGGATGTTTTGAGAGCACCTAGAAGTGAGCCTATTTTGCGCAGGTCTACCAGAGCTTGGTATCTTGTGGATAGGCTGAAATATGATGGATTTATAGCCATTCACTATGCCTATATAATCAAAGTGATACAGGAACCAGAACCCAATTCTTTTGAGCAAGCCATGGGAAAAGAAAAATGGGAGAAAGCCATGGATGAAGAAATGGATGCCTTGGAAGCAAATGCTACATGGGAATTGGTGCCTTTGCCTAAAGACAAGAATGCAATTGGCTATAAGTGGGTTTATAAGGTGAAGCACAATGCAGATGGTTCTGTGAATAGATACAAGGCAAGATTAGTTGTCAAGGGGTATGCACAGACATATGGCATTGATTATGAAGAAACATTCAGCCCGGTTGCAAGGATGGCAACCGTAAGAGCAGTCATTGCTATGGCTACATCAAAGGGATGGTCTTTACATCAGATGGATGTAAAGAATGCCTTCTTGGATGGTGATTTGCAAGAAGAGGTCTTTATGGAGCAGCCACTAGGTTATGTTCATGCTGTTCATCCTGAGTTTGTTTGCAGGTTGAAGAAAGCCTTATATGGCTTGAAGCAAGCACCTAGAGCATGGTCTGACAAGATAGGACATTATCTTGTCACTATTGGCTTTTAGATTTCCAAGGCAGATTTCTCACTTTATGTGATAAAAACAGAGAAAGGTATTATGCTGCTTGTCATTTATGTTGATGATTTGATCATCACAGGTGATAGTGATGAAGATATCCTTCATGTGAAGACGCTATTGAAGCAGAAGTTTGAGATGAAGGATTTGGGAGAGCTGCGTTATTTCTTGGGCATTGAGGTGATTAGATCACCAAGTGGGATACAGCTCTTGGAGAGGCAGTATGGATTGGACATGCTATCCAAATATGGGATGACAAGCTGTAAGCCTATTTCAGTTCCTATAGAGCAGAATGTGAAGCTGAGCGCCGATGCAGGTGAGCTTTTAGAAGACCCTACTATGTACAAGCACATAGTAGGAAGTTTAATTTATATGACTATTACCAAGCCAGATTTGAGCTATGCTGTTGGATTGGTAAGCCAGTTTATGCAGGCTCCAAGGAAAACGCATTTGGATGCGGCTAGACGCATACTCAGGTATGTGAAGTCCACATCACAGTATGGACTATTTTATGAGGTTAGGGTTCAAATACAGTTGTATGGATACACTGATGCTGATTGGGAGTGGTAGTATTTTAGATAGACGATCTACCAGTGGATATGTGTTCTCTTTTGGGAGTGCTGCAGTCACTTGGAGCAGCAAGAAACAACCTACAATTGCCTTGTCAAGCAGAGAGGCTGAGTACAGGGGTGCATCAATGGCTGCATGTGAGGTAGCTTGGTTGCATAAGCTACTTTATGATATGCATCAGTCTACAGATGGGCCAGTTATCATTGATTGTGACAACATGAGCAGTAGACATTTGGCAAATAACCCAGTCTATCATGCTAGAACAAAGCACATTGAGGTACATTATCACTATGTGCGGGAGAACGTTTTACTAGGTCTTATTGATCTAGTTTATGTCAGCACAGAGGATCAGGTAGCTGACATATTCATGAAAGCATTGGGCGCAAAGAAGCTGCACAAGTTCAGAGACCTGCTTGGTGTGCAGGAATTGGGATTGAGCTCAAGGGGGAGTGTTGAGATATCAAGCTCCTCTCGCGATATGCCAGGGTGACCGTTGTGTATTTACGTCACCGACTTGTGTATTTACGTCACCGACTTGTTAGCAGAGAAGCTGCGCAAGTTCAGAGACCTGCTTGGTGTGCAAGAATTGGGATTGAGCTCGAGGGGGAGTGTTGAGATATCAAGCTCCACTCGTGATACGCCAGGGTGACCATTGTGCATTTATGTCACTGACTTGTTAGCTGCAGATGCGGTTGGTACACCGCCCATTGGATGACAGCTATCCTTATGTACTCTAGTTTGTGGCTCAGTTAGTATGCCACCTTAGTTAGCTGAGTTTGGTTTGAGACCCACATATAGGGTTCTTCTATTTTTTTGTACTAGAGTTCTTTTGGCTTTCACAACTAACACCTATTTTATTAATTTTGGACTAGTGCACTGTCCAAATTTGTTTTGTGAGATAATTTTGGATAAAGCATTTCAAAAAAAGAGGCTCTTATAAAACAAAACTTTGAGTCAAAAAGTAAGATTTTAAAAAAGCAAATTTCAATCACGTTTGATGAGCCTTTGGTATGTGTATGAGTCTCCTTACAAGGAAGTCCGTAGAAAAAGAAGAAATAAAAAAGGATAAGTAATGCAAGACCTATTCAAAGAGCATTGCACATTTATGAATTCAATATTTTGTATACATCTATTTTATGATGAATCGAGCTACAAATCAAAGAAAAATGCACATACGTCATTTTATGGTGAATCAAGCTACGGACTCAGGGGGTGAACTTCTAAGAAATGCTATGTATCACGTGTGTTCAAAGGGTATTAAAAAAATCCCTCAACTAAAATTTCTCTCACAATAGAAACACTCTTCTTTACTTATGAACTAAGTGATTTTTTTCAAAAATTGAATTAAAAAACCCCTCTTGTTATTGTAATTCTGTCAAATTTTTTCAAAAGTTGGATTAAAATACCCCTCCTTTTGAATGCACGTGGTACACTAAATGTTTTTAGGTAAAGAAGATGTGTAGTGATAATCACCAACGTTGTAAATCATGAAGTACATTTAAAATATCCACATGGAGACTTTGAAACATTGGGAGATATCTTACAATGTGACATATTTGATATGCAAGCACACAGAACACTCTGGGACCAAGACGAAATTGTTCCAAAGATATACTTTCAAGATATCAAGAAAACTTATTTTGAGGGGGAAAAAGTAGAGATGTTATCTTGCTCTGGAGAAGTTTTAGCAATTGGCAACTTTAAGGGCTATGCTCAGAGTTTTCTCTGTATAGTGGAGATAATTAAGTTGACTAGTGCAGGTGTCATTCAAAATGCAATGGATAGTACTTCACATTTAGATGTCCATAATACTATGTCTCAACTACAAGTTCATAGTACTTGTAAATGGGGGTTAGCTTTCTTGAAATCAAGTTTGCCCAAGACAGTTTCCTTCAATGTCATGGAAGATACAACAGAATATTATAAGAAGAAAAGGACTATAACACAAATGGGATCCAAATTGGTAAGAAGCTATAGTAGTAATCAAGAGTATCATAGTGGCATGCTCACAGGTATTGAGGACATTATAGTAACAGATGTTGATGTAGAAAATGTTTCTTGTGTTGCAAGTGACTCAAATATACTCGCTGGTATATAAGACTTGTCTTTTGTTACAAGTGACTCGAATAGGCTCACTGGTATAGAAGACTTGTCATGAGTTGCAAGTGACTCGAACAGGCTCACTGGTATAGAAGACTTGTCCTGTGTTGCAAGTGACTCAAACAGGCTCACTAGTATAGTTGTGTTGCAAGTGACTCAAACATGCTTATTGATATAGAAGACTTGTCTTGTGTTGAGAATAATAAGATGGGACCACAAAGAAAAATACACGCAAAGATCGATGGGATAAGTGATGCAATAACAAGAATTGATGATATTAGTGACAATGATCATGATGTCACCACTCGAACACAAGGCAAAAGGGGCAGAGAATCTGAGACTTTTCATGTTGTTCGTAATATTGTTGCTAGCATGCCAGAGAATATAGATGGGAGAATCTTGAGTTATGAAGGAGAAACAGTTCAACCACAAAATTCAAGAGGCATTGGCAACAAATTAACATCAATGAACATGTCTACCAGATTGCCATTTCCAAGATATTATAAGGTATTAAATAATTCTCAAGCCCACATAGCATTTGATTATAAAGATGAAGATTCAAGGGAAATGGATTCGAGGTTTGATGGTCTTACAACTAGAAAACGCAAGACACTATTTACAAAAAGAAAGTATGTGAGTGTGAAGAGGCGAAGAATCATGGCATCAATTCCAGAACCAAAGAGACATGTAATGCTATTTGAGGAGAATATGGAAAGGATGCTTATGCGAGTTTGTTGCAAGAGACTTTGCATTAGAAATGTTGGGAAAGATGATTGTGCAGCCATACGCCTTGGTATTTGGAGTAAGATAGCGCCTAATAGACACCCCCTGAGGTATGGATTCACAAACAATCAATGTTTTATGACCAAGAAGTTTGGAGTATATTGTTAAAAATAAACTTGTTTCAAACAAAACAAAACAAAATGTATAGAGCATGTTCTCAATTGTATGCATTCAAATTAAAATTAAGTGCAACATTCATACCCCTTAAACCATAGCAAAGTTGTCAATTGTTGCTGGTCTCTTTTAGTTTGTGAGAATTTCTAGTAGTATACTTTTCAGTTCATATCTACTTGCATATATGCATAGAACAAAATTTTGACATTTTTGAATAAATTGTAATATTCTATAGAGTCTAAGATGCATGCTCATAAGCAAAATAGCATTTGCAATGGTTTAATAATCTCATTCAAAAAGGTAGTTGTGTGGGAATGATTTGGTCTCACATTCAACGTTAACATGTGTATAACAATTTAGACATGAAGTTTGTCAAATTTTGGTAAGCAGCACATATGTTATAGATGGAGTAAGTTACCATATGTAATATCTTCCCACAACGACCTCACAGAAAGAGTCTACCCTGATTATGCTTTAGCAAAAGGGGTTTTGTGAAGAGTGACATACCTAATTAAAGAGCTACTCACCCTATTAGGTTTCATAAAAAATTTCTCATAGGGTTCACCAAGTGCTCAACTTTGAGATCAAATCAAATGGGTAATGATATTAAGCACTCTGTTGAACGAATACAAATATAGATATTGGGAGTCAAACTATGAGTGTTATTATATGCCAAGTATGAGGTGAGATATCACAACTCATGCTTGGCACATATGAGACACATGTTTACTATCTGAAGCCTGATTGTGAGATGTGGAATTTATTCTATATATATGTCATTATCTTTTTTTATTTTTTTTGGAAAATTGAGGGTACCATTAGTCTTCATGCTAGTAAAAAAGTGTTAAAGTTGGTCTGCCATGTGGTAGGGACACCTAGCTTTCTTTCTAAAAGGTAGGGAGCTTTGAAACTTTTGACAAAGCTAATGTCAGGTTATATTTCTCATGTTATCATGATTCATAAGTGCTTCTTTATGAAAACAAATAATAGAAAGCATCTATTGCAATTTGCAATAGTAGCAAGCTGCAATGTGGATCAATATTTGACAAGCCTCGGTGGTTTGGCTCTCAGATCTTTAATGAGATGCATAGCTTCTCTTGGGCTCTTTCGGTTCGATGAAATTCAGTTGAGCCTTCCTCTCTAGATGATGTTCCCCCTTCTCCTCGCAGACGTGCACATGCCTCAATGTCTACATTTTGGGAGATCTAGCAAGCATTACAACATGGCATGTAGATGTACAGAGACACTCGCATAGCTTCGATTTAACAAGTTCCTCTTTGATCCTTTTGAGTCTTTGTTATTACCATTGAGACAACCCTCAACCCATAATTTTGTCTCGGCATTGCTACATCAAATCAAAGATTGAGATCACATTTACTTCACCTTCATTACATAGAAAGTCGTGTTATGGTTTGGAAAATGGATGTAATATAATTTATTTATTTTTGCTACAACATAGCTTTAATGAAGCTTGCTTTGCATATATTTCAAAATGGTTCTCAGCATGGCTACATCAAATCAAAGGCTGAGATCACTTTTACTTCACCTTAGTTACATACACACTCTTGTTATGGTTTGGAAAATGGATGTAATATAATTATTTATTTTTAGATGTGCTTTGCCACAAGCCTAGCTTTCATGAAGGTTGCTTTGCCTATATTTCAAAATCTGATCATGATAACCACTTTATAAAGATTTTAAGGACATCTAAAAGAACTAGTCGCAACCTTCTAAGAATAATAACTTTTGAAGTGCGTATCCACCCAAGTAAGCTTTCCAAAAGCAAGTTGAAGCTTTTAGTTTATTAATGAGAGGAATTTATTTTGCGGAAAAGAGTTTCCTTGCAAATTTTATAATTTAAACGCAGAATTGATAAGCTAACGTACTTTCGGACTATTTCAAACAATGAAGCAGCGACTTAAACCTTGTAGTATTTCATGCAGGGACGATTACAAGAAGAAACTATTTGGAGTTTGCATTCCGTCCAGACTTCCGTCAATCTCTCAACAAATTAATATATCAATATGGCGCAGAACAATACACTCCACATTATTGATTGTGTTGACAACCATGGCCACCCCGTTAACAAGTCCCTCACGGGTGGCTGGAATGCTTCCTTCTTTATAATCGGTAATCAAGTAGCTTTCCGTCTTGATCATCGTAATCGAAAAAATATGGCATGATCTGTTCTTCTCTCAAACTGCATTATAACCAGAATAGCTTGCTTTCCTGCAACAGGAGATGAGCTCGCCGAAAGGATTGCGTACATCGGCATTGCGGCTAACTTGATCACGTATTTGACAAAGGTTCTCCACGAGGATTTAGTCTCGTCTATCAAGAACACAAACAACTGGGTAGGTGTTACGCTGGTCGTGCCCTTCATCGGAGGATTCTTTGCCGATGCCTATTGGGGGCGATATAGGACAATTGCCTTTTCGTCTGTCGTGTATGTACTGGTGAGTACTAACGATGTTCTCTCTACTCCTTAGATCATGAAGCGATGTCAACCTTCCTTTTTCGGATTATCGCTGCCCGTGCTCAAGTAATTTAAGTTTCCGCAGGGCTTGCTCTTGATAACACTCTCAGCGTCCATTTCATCTCTCAAGCCACCTCCCTGTGTAAACGTCGGCATGCCTTCGACTTCCTGCCCCAAGGCAACTCCTGTGCAGCTCGGCTTCTTCTTCTTCTCTCTTTACCTGGTTTCCTTGGGCACGGGGGGCGTTAAGCCTTGCCTAGAGGCTTTTGGGGCCGACCAATTCGATGAAGAAGATTCACTTGAGAGAAAAAGGAAGAGCTCCTTCTTTAACTGGTGGTTTTTTGGAGTTTGTATTGGAGCATTGTTTGCCGAGACGATTCTTGTCTACATTGACGATAACCTAACCTGGGTAGTGGGATTTGGAATACCAACCGTTGCAATGGCGATAGCGTGCATTTTTTTCTTCTTTGGCACGCATCGCTATCGCCATAAGTTCCCTGGTGGAAGCCCTCTGACAGACATAGCTCAGGTCTTGGTAGCTGCCCTTCGAAACAGGAATATCAAGCTTCCCGACGATGAGACCGCGTTGCATGAAGTCTGCGGCAATCCATCCGTGCCAGCAGCTAGAAGGCAGCTTTCACGCACACGGGAGTTCAAGTAAGTAAACCGAATTTTTCTTTTCCCAAATTTCCAAGTATTGTACTCCTTAACAAGCTCCGACAGAGATCGTTCCAATGGGGGCCTCCATATTTCTAATTGAAAGTTTACGATTGTACTTACAGTTTTCTGGACAAAGCAGCAGTACACCACTCGGCCGTCGGCGAGGACGCAACGTCTCAAAGCCATTGGAGGCTTTGCACTGTAACGCAGGTCGAAGAGGTAAAGCAAGTTCTGAGAGTGGTGCCCGTGTGGCTTAGCACGTTCACGTACGGTGTAGTGTTTGCTCAAAGTGGCACACTGTTCACGAAGCAGGGGAGCACGATGAACAGAAGTATGGGTACTCACTTCAAGATCCCGGCAGCATCGCTCCTAGTTTTCATGACCACCGTTGTGCTGCTCGTGTTACCCATCTACGATCGGGTTTTTGTTCCTGTAGCTCGAAAAATTAGTGGCAACGAACGAGGAATCACAATGCTGCAGAGGATAGGGGTGGATCTTTTCTTCTCCATCCTGTGTATGGTGGCCGCAGCTATAACTGAGGGGAAAAGGGTCGAGGCAGCGAGGCAGCACGGCTTCCTTGACGATCCGAAATCGACGATCCCCTTGCCGGTGTTCTGGCTAGCGCCACAATACGTGCTGTTAGGGGTAGGCGATTTGTTGACGCTAGTCGGTCAACAGGAATTCTTCTACGATCAGGTGCCGGATAGCATGCGCAGTTTGGGGATGGCGTTGTATCTGAGTGCGCTGGGAGTGGGCAGTTTCATCAGCAGCCTGCTGGTGACGATGGTGAACTGGATGTCAAGTAGGGGAGGGAGGACGCCATGGATAGTGGACAATCTCAACAGATGCCGAATAGACTACTTCTACTGGCTTCTGGCAGTGGTGAGCTCGATGAATCTAGTGATTTTCGTGATAGTGGCGAGAGGGTACAGCTATAAGAGGGTGAAGAGTAACAGGAGTGCCGGAGACATTATGGTCCACACATCTTAGCGCTGGTCCAATATTTCGGCAGTAACTTTGGCAAGCTCCTACTTTCTACATGGTTAGTCAATCAAAAGCTTGGCTTTGCATGGCAAGCTTGACATCTTATTGTATCATAGCCCCTTTGTAAGCCCTAACGAAAAGGGTTCTTATGGAAAATGGTGAATGATATCTTATCACTCCCAAAGATTAAAAAAGCTCAAAAGAATACACGGGAGAAGCTAAAAAGAAAGAAGACTTCAAAGGAAGGAGGGGGGAGAAAAAAAGGTGGAGGATTTCAAGGGAAAGAAATAGAAAGTGGGGAGTTGGACCAATCATAAATTTTAGGACTTTCAAAAACTAGAGTTTCAGTAGGCAACCTTTTTGTTGTCGAGCACGTAACTACTAACTCGAAATGAACTTGAATCTTAGCATTTTATCAAAATTTTAAAAGAACTAGAGCCTATCGTAAAAATTGTTGAGAGGAAGAGAAAGAGGAGAGAGAGACGGACACGAGTTGTGTTGAGAGGAAGAGAAAGAGAAGAGAGACGGAAACAAGAGTTGCTGCCAAGGAAGTGATTCTATTCATAGATCATAGGCATATATCTAGTTGAGGACTAGGCTGAGTTAGAGCAAGCTATATATAGCTCTAACAACCCCACTCAAGCTAAGCCCTCTAGCTATGGATGAAAAAACCCTTGGGGAGTACAAGGGAAAAACCCGAGCCACTATATATATCTATGTGAAAATATATATACAAAGGAAGGCCATATGCTAGTTTGAATGATACAGTATAATGTTGGATGATACAGCGCAAATTGCATGTGGATAGTACAAAAGCATAAGACAAGCACTTGTCCATAGTACAGTGCAAAGTATAGGCGCTATGTTTGGTGCATGATATAGTGCAAAAAACAGAAACATCTGCCTGGAAATGTCAACTTGTTTGAGATAGTGATGATACATAATCATGTCATTAGATCTTCAAGTTCGATGTTTGAGCTCTTCATCTAAATAGTAGAGCTTGTTATCTCCAAGTTCAGTCTGGTCAAACCTCCTCAAACCTTTATAATCATGCCTTCATGTTTTGCACAATTCACCCACCTAAAATGACCGATTTCATGCAGTTTATATGAAAACAGAAAATATTCAAGTGTCCTTTTCTATTGTACCAAGGACGAATGTATGAGGAAATTGTTTCGGTCACTCCAAAGATGAGTATGGAGGGGCGATTTGAGATGTCCACAAAGCTAGGGCTGAAATGTCTCTTGGGTAGTGTAAGAAAGCCGTAGAAGCATAATAGGAAGGCCATAAAGATCCTGCAAATCAAGAACCAATAATCCAGAAACACAACGAGCATCGAGGCATTCGGAAGTATCAGATTTGAAATGTCCACAAAGCCAAGGCTGAAATGTCGCTTGCATAGTGTAAGAAAGCCATAGAATCACAATATGAAGGCCCATAATGATCCTGCAAAACCAATAATCCAAAAACATTTAACGAGCATCCGGACATCCGAAAGTACCAAACAATGGGGCATCCCAGAAGTACAAAACAACTGGACAACCGGAAGTACCGAACAATCGAAAATACGAACAATTGGGCATCCCAGAAGTATCGAACAACTAGGCAGCCAAAAGCACCAAACAACTAGAAATACAATGAGCATAAGCCATGCATGTATGACAAGAGGAAAGCTGGTGTGGATTAAACACAGCTTACATAATCATAGGTAGAAATGAAATAACAACCTCTTTGCATCCGAAAGTACCGAACAACCAGGAAGACGAGCATTCGAGATTACAAAGAACATCCAGAAGTAACCAAGAAAATTGGCATCTGGGAATGGTAATCAGGTCCAAACAAGTACTCAATAGTAATCCGTATGTGCCATGTCCGAACGAGTACTTAATAAATAATCCATATGTACCATGTCAAAGTGTTCATCTGAAAGACGTTGAACCTTGCCACATCCAAATGAGTACGCAATATGACCATGTCCAAATGAGTACTCAATAAGTAATCCATATGTGTCCATCATGAAAGCCATATAAATATGTGTCACATCCAAACGATGACCCAGTAATAATCCATGTACCATGTCCAGACGAGTAAATATGTGTCACATCCAAACGAGGACTCAGTAATAATCCATGTACCATGTCCAGATGAGTACTTAAGTAGTTAGCCATATGCCATGTTTAAATGAGTACACAAGCAATTAGCCATGTTTAAATGAGTACACAAGCAATACATGACAAACATGTCAAGCAAGATGTTAGCTTATAAGAGAGAAAGAAACATTAGATTAACATTTTCTTTTACATATCAAGCACACCTACATGATCTTTATCCTACTCCAGATCAAATACAATGGATGGGCTATAGGCATGCTTGATTAACAAAAGATGAAAGAGAACTTGCTTTCAAAATCATAAGATAATCGAAAGTAACTCTCACCTTCAAAATAACATACACTACTACACACGGGCCCTATTCCAATGCTTAAGCACGATGTTTAGTGTGTGCGGGGTGCTAATCGTCGGTAATCAAAGCAGGATTTGTTGTTAAGTATCGCTATATAGCGACTTTAGAAGAGCGTCGCTATATAGCGACGTTTAAAGAGCATCGCTATATTAGACTTGTGAATGGTCATTATATAGTGACACTGAGACACTTTCCTATAGTGACGTTTTACAAAGAGTATTTTTTCCCATACCAATCTTAAAAGATAGTTTTTCCCAATCTTAATTTTTTTTCCTTTTCATACATGTTTGATCCTTTGAGAGAATAAAAGTAAAAGAGCATGTACATCAAGTTTGAAGCTCATATATTCATGTCCAAGTTTGAGATGAAAAAAATCAATGAAGAGCGTTTACATCAACGGCTTCATCCTGAGCCAAGTCTAACGTGCCAAACAAGTCTATCTCTAACTCTATACCGAGTCCTATATCATCATCATACTCTAGCATCGTACGTTCACCTAAGACTTGATCATCTTCTTTAATAAAGTGTGGTCATTCTTGATGATCGTCATCTTCTTCCTCAATATCGTGATCTCCATCTTCCTCCTGTACGATGTCATTATGCGCATCTTCCTCTTGGCTCATATTGTGATCTTCATCTTCTTCGCTAGATCCATTTGGATCAATTGGATCCGGCATTGGTAGTGGCATTTCCATATCCACATCTCTATCATCAAAAATTTGCTTACTTCATGGTACAACTTGGATCACGTAGCACCATCTTGGATCAGAACGATCTGGATGAAAAACCACCTATATTGAAGATGGGTGCCAAATGCCATCAATTACATATATGAAATTATGCTTAAGTACATGTATCAATGGATCTTAAAAAACAAAAGCTTTGATTAATTAAATTATTAGTATGCACCTACTCACAATGCTCGAAAATAACAAAAGTATCACTGTCATCGGTCCAAAGTTTGGTGGAGTCTATTGCAAAGAAACTGCTACTGTCTTTTCTCACTGTCACATGGGGACTGTTGTAAATAGTTCAAAACCATTTTACATCAAGAATGAAAATACTAAATCATCTGAAATCAATTTCATAAATTTCGCATATGGTTCCACAATAATCCAACTGTGAGGAGAGAAGATTGGTATCCGAAGCACTTGCTCGGCTATCTTGTGTGAAGTTAGCCATGAATCCACAATCATACGTGACTCTTTTTAAATCGATGCGTTCCATGCAAAAACGTCATCCATATGACCATAATTAATGCACTGTACTTTTTGTGGGGGTTAAAGGTCACTGTGCCTTTACCCTGATTATGTACAATACTCAAACACATATATAAATGAATGAAAAAGAAGATTAGGGTGGTTCTGCACCCACCAAAACTTGTGTGGCTCTCTGTCTCTCTCTCTCTCTCTCTCCTTCTTCCATTCTTGCTTTCGTTGAGAGCACTCTCAACTGGTATCAGAGCCCGGGTGATCTAGCTGAGCGTGCGTGAATGCTTGGAAGCTCAGCAGCTCTGTGAAGCTCTGTGGGAAGCTTTGTGGGTGACTTTACTTGCATCCGAGTATGCAGAGACCTTGGAGGAACCTTTGGAAAAGTTACTTTGGCTTTGCGAAGTGGTTTTGAGAGCCTGTTAAGTGTTTTCAAAGAAAAAGTCGTTTTTTGAGCTTTTCCCTATTCCGTTCGATGACAGAGACTCCGTATTGACTTGTAGAGGCAACTATTGCTTGCTTTTGGTGTCCACTTCACTTCAGGAGCTTGGAAACACCTTCATTCTTGAATCTGGGATCATTTCATTGGATTTCTGACTCATTGTGTCTCAGTCAGGTAGAATGCTTAAATGCCTACAGACTGACAATGGTGGAGAGTATCTCTCTCATGACTTTCAGCATTTCTGTGATACACGTGGGATTAAGAGGGAGCTCACATCCCCTCGTACTCCAGAGCAAAATCCAGTTGCAGAAAAGATGAACCGTACCATTCAAGAAAGGTTGCAATGCATGCTTTCCAATGCAAGTCTTTCTGGTGGTTTTTGGGCTGAGGCAATGAAGACTGCAGTGCATGTGATCAATAGATCACCTAGTAAGAGTTTGGATGGTGGTATTCCTGAAGAGGCATGGAGTGGCAAGAAGCCCTCTTACTCTCATTTGCGTATATTTGGGTGTGAGGCATATGCACATGTGCCAAAAGAGCTTCGAAAGAAGCTAGATCCTAAGTCTAGGAAATGCATCTTTCTGGGTTATGGTGAAAGTGGAGAGATGGGCTATCATCTCTGGGATCCAAAAGCAAAGAAGATCATACGCAGCCATGATGTGGTCTTCAATGAAAAGAAGATACATAAGGCACCCATGAGGGATGTGGAAATGAGGAGAATCACTTTCCAGGATGTGAATCCACCTGCATATGTTGATAGACAGCAAGCTGTCCATGCACCAAATGTGCAAGAAATAGTACCACCAAGTACTCCCACAGGTATACAATCAAGGGTAGATGATGGATCATCTATTGGATGTGGAAATGATGAACCAAATGTGGCTGATATGCAGGTGGGACAGCAAGCTGAAATGCCCTTGAGAAGATCATCTAGAGTGTCTAGACCGCCTAATAGGTTTGTTCCAGGGGTAGACTATGTGATGCTTACTGATTGCGGGGAGCCTTCTTGCTACAGAGAGGCTATGATGCGCGAGGATCAACGCAAGTGGGAGTATGCTATGCAATCAGAGATGATTTCACTTATGAAGAATAAGACTTGGGATGTGGTTTCTTTGCCACATGGAAAGAAAGCATTGCCATGTAAATGGGTCTACAAAATGAAGGTCACAGGTGATGATGTGCCTAGGTACAAGGCCCGTTTGGTCGCTAAAGGATTCAAGCAAGAGAAGGGTGTGGACTTTGATGAGATATTCTCTCCGGTTGTGAAGATGACCACACTTAGATGCATGCTTGGACTAGTGGCATCAGAGGATATGGAGCTTATGCAAATGGATGTCAAGACAGCTTTCTTGCATGGGGATTTGCATGAGGAAATTAACATGGTGCACCCGGAAGGCTTTGAAGAAAAAGGCAAAGAGCATTTAGTTTGCAAGCTGAAGAAGAGTCTCTATGGTCTTAAGCAAGCGCCTAGAGAATGGTATCAGAAGTTTGATGCTTTCATTCGGTCCCAGGGTTTTAGAAGGAGTGAAATTGATCACTGCCTCTACACTAAAAGGGCTAAGGATAGTAGCCTGATAATCCTGGCACTATATGTGGATGATATGCTATTGGCTAGCAAGAATACTTATGAGCTAGATGCATTAAAGGCCAAGTTGCATGAGGCCTTTGATATGAAGGATTTGGGACTTGCAGGTCATATTCTTGGTATGCGCATCACGCGTGATCAGAGTAGGAAACTCCTTTGGCTTTCACAAAAAGAGTATGTTACAAAAGTATTACAGCGTTTCAATATGGAGGGGGGGAAGGCAGTGAGTACTCCATTGCCTCCATATATGAAACTGAGTCATACAGATAGTCCCAAATCAGATGAGGAAAGGGCCATGATGGCCAAGGTTCCTTATGCATCAGCAGTTGGGAGTCTTATGTATGCTATGATAGCTACTAGACCAGACATTGCATTTGCAGTGGGAGTTGTTAGCCGGTATATGGCTAATCTAGGAAAGAGGCATTGGGAGGCAGTTAAGTGCATCATGAGGCACATGAAGGGCACCAAGGAGATGTGCATTTGCTTTGGTAAAGGAGACATGCGTGTACTTGGGTACACAGATTCAGACTATGCAGGGCATGTGGATAGTAGGAGATCCACTTCTGGTTATGTGTTCACCTTTGCAGGTGGTGCAGTGTCGTGGATGTCTCGCACACAGAAGTACGTTGCTTTGTCTACCACAGAGGCTGAGTATGTTGCAGCCACAGAGGGTTGCAAGGAGGCTATATGGCTTGATCGGCTAGTGGGAGATTTGGGGATTCATACAGGTGTACCGACATCGCATAGTGATTCCATGAGTGCTATTCAGCTAGCACGGAATCCGGTCTTTCATGCAAAGACCAAACACATTGAGGTCAGGTACCATTTCATCAGGGAGGTACTTGAGGACAAGCGCATAGAGCTTGTCAAGGTTCATATAGATGATAACCCTGTAGATATGCTGACGAAGAGTCTACCTAGTTAGCGGTTTGAGTATTGTCGTGTATTGATGGGCATTGGATAGTATGTTCACTGGTTGTTCTCTCTTAAAGGCACATTGTCCTTTAAGTGGGAGGTTGTGGGGGTTAAAGGTCACTGTGCCTTTACCCCGGTTATGTACAATACTCAAACACATATATAAATGAATGAAAAAGAAGATTAGGGTGGTTCTGCACCCACCAAAACTTGTGTGGCTCTCTGTCTCTGTCTCTGTCTCTCTCCTTCTTCCATTCTTGCTTCCGTTGAGAGCATTCTCACTTTTTGTACTGCAAAAGAGCATCATTAAAACAATGAACATGCATCTATTTTATAGCGTATATTTCCACAATTAACTACTTAATTACGTTGAGGTAAGAAACTTACATGCATCATACATCCAGATGATAACTCTCGCTCGCGCTCGTTTATTGTCTCTCCATCGCATTCGGCTTTACGTAGATCCAGTTGTAGCCAATCAAGTGCAGAAGGGTGAGATCCCGTGGATATGGTTGTGATCGCCTGTAAATTTCTCTGAATCTCTTCCTTACAACTATTCTTTTTGCTTTGGCTGCTTCATATCTCTCAATCCACTTCTGCATCTCCTTGCTATTGAGGATACAAAACTTATTGAGCTCATCTTTCTTTCAATCCCTTTTCCTTAGGGAACCTCGCCAATGATGCGATCATCATCCTTATTACGCCAAGCCTGTGGCATATTGGGATCCGTGGATGCAAGAAACTCTGTGAGATATACTAATGGCTCTTGCACAAGCCATCCCTCTACCATGCTTGCTTCTGGTCTTGTTCTTTGTCTTACAAATCCCTTCGAAGTTTTCATAAACCGCTCGATAAAAAATATCCACCGACTATGAACGGTACCTACAATGGCCACCTCATCAACTATGTGCACAAGCAAGTGCACTTGAGTTGTCATAATGGTCGAGGGAAAGTTCTTCTCAAGCAAGAATACGGCTTCGATGGATTCCACCCTAGCCTTCTCGATGCTCGATATGGAGATCTCTTTTTTAGATATCCACCTATTTCACATGCCCATGTAAGATATATTCATGATTAGTCTATAGATTATTCAGGTTAAATTGAAGAAAATGCAATCAATGCGATTTGATAGTAAGCATACCTCACAATACCACTAATCTTGAATATAGAATTTCTAACATCTTCTTCTAAGCACCCTTTAACTATAATTGGGAGGATGAACTATCAAAGCAACAAAGAAGTCATGTCAATAATATAACACATAATTACACTAATGCATCACAATTATCGGTATACTAATCCTATAGCTTAGAATACCTATAAGAACTTGTGCCAATCATGGGACTTGAGCCCACTAAGCTTATTGTCCTTTGAAAATGTTCCTTTCAAGCAACGCATGTACCCTATGGTTGTTTGAAAAGAGGCAATATTTGCCTTGACTGCTGCCTCCTCTCTCGTGGAGAGGATCCATGTTGCTTTCGAGAGGACAAGTTTTCTTGAAGCACAAACTTGGGGCCATAAACAAGACATCCTATTCATAGCATGCATAGCATGCAAGTCTTCTCGCACTCCTCTTGAGTCTATGGAACCAACCAAGTGTGCCCAAATAGTAGCCCCCACATTCTTGAAGATATGCATGGGATCCAAGAGATGATTGATTTGTAACGGACCCCAATAAGGAAGCTCATGAAAGATTGATAGCCTCTTCATACCATGAGGAGGTTCCTCTCCATTTGCCCTCCAAGCTTGAATCCACTTGCCTTCAAATATGGTGGTGGTGGATGAAGCTGACCTCCATGCTTGAGATGGTCCAACGGAAGGTATCGAGCATGACCTTCATAAACATTTTTCCTCATATGTTTGGAGTATCATGCAAGCAATTTCAAACCCGGTCCACAAACAGGACAAGCATGGTATCCACTTGTAACAAGTCCTGCATGCGTGCATGAATGTGTTAGTATAAGACATGCATGCGAAAGAGAGTCATAAACACATAATCCTATATTATACATGTAAAGACAGAACCACGTAGCTGCGCACTCTCCATATCTTGGGTAGTCATGCATGGTCCACATCAAGATACCCCTAACCAAAATATCATTGGTATGTCTAGGAGCTCTAGAAATATCAAAGACCCGCACTCCTCTCCATAAGATCTGGAACTCCTCTATCAAAGGTGCCATGTACACGTCCGTATTTTTTGCCTTGTACTTCCCTGGCACAAGTAGTGCAAGCATGAGGTGTCCCTTCTTTATTGTTAGCCATGGTGGGATATTATAATTCACCAAGACTATGGGCCATGTCGAGCGTAACCCGAAAGGACTCACGCGATCCATGGCGAGCCCAAGATGTAAGTTGTGTGGCTCCCTCGCAAAGTTTAGCCACTGATTGTCTATGTGCTTCCAAGCTACACAATCTGTGAGAATCCTCAATGTGTCATCAATGGACCGATGAGATGCATGCCAAGTCATCAACTCCACTATGGATTTGCATCGGAACATGTGTTGTATTCTTGCAATGATGGGAAAGTGTCTCAAGACCTTTACCGGTATCTGCTTGACAAAATATGAAGAGGGGAGAGGAGAAGAGTGGAGATGAGGAGAGAGGGCACAGCTAGAGAGCACACCACAAATGATGACTAACTGTACACTAGAATTAGTTGAAAAAATAGAATATATACAAACCCTTTTAGGGTTAGGGTTAGGGGATCTAACCCTTTCCTTTATAGCACTCTATAAGGTTAGTGCTATGCACATATGATCACGTGATGGTGCTATGCACACATGATCACATGATGTTGAGCGTGAACTCTCAACACCTTCCCTCAAGATCAACATCATGAAGTAGGCCTTCCCTCAAGATGATGATTCTGGGGAATCGAAGAAGGACTGAGCATTACATTCCATCACACCCCTTTAATGGGAATGTCCTTCCTCTGCATCAAACCAAGAGCTAGTCGGTGTTTCTCGAATAGCTCTTTACCGAGTGGTTTGGTAAAGATGTCTGCAACATTTTCTTTGCTATCACAATGCTGCAGTGTGATGTCACCAAGTAACACTCTTTCTCTGATGAAGTGCTCTCTGACATCAATGTGCTTTGTTCTGGAGTGATATACTGGATTTTTGGCCAATGCTTGAGCCGATTGATTATCACAGTATATTGTTGTTGGCTTTGACTCATCAAAGTAATCTGTTTCTGACAATAGTTTTCTGAGCCATATAGCCTCACATGCACCTGTAGTGAGTGCCCTATATTCTGCTTCAGTCGAAGACAAAGAAACAGTTGGCTGTTTATTTGACAACCATGATATAGCACCTTGACCAAGGAAAAATGCATATCCCTATGTCGATCTCCTGGTCTCATGATCTCCAGCATAGTCACTGTCACAGTATCCATGCAACCGTGGATGATTTCCCTCGGGGGGGTCACTATGTATAAACCCTCTATATCACGTGCGTTCAAGGCCTATATTTAAAGTCCCTTATCTGTAAAAATTATCATTAATAAAATTTACCCCTTTTCTATACAAATCTGTAAATTTTTTCCAAAACTATTTTAAATAGTCCCTTATGTATATATATTTCTGTAAATTTTAGAAATTAAAAAAATCCTTCTGTGGAACTCACGTGATAGGGTTACATATGATGAGTGACCCCCCCGAGTGATTTCCTCTGTATTCTATCCCAAATTGTCTTGTACCTCTGATGTATCTCAAGACTCTTTTGGCTGCATTCCAGTGAGACTGTTTTGGATTTGCCATAAACTGTGCTAGTGAGCTTACTGCATAACAAATATCTGGCCATGTGATTGTCAGATATATAAGAGATCCACAATGAGTTGCCTGTAGTATCTGTCATTGACTGTAGGCTTTTCTGAATCTTTAGTAAGTTTCAAACTCTGTTCCATGGGAGTGGCTGCAATCTTGCAATCTGCCATATGAAACTTCTTCAGGAGACTGTCAACATACTTGAGCTGACTCATGAATGTGCTATCTGAATCTCTCCAGAACTCAATTCCAAGACAATAGTGCATAAGTCCAAGATCTTTCATGTCAAACTCTGCAGATAAGTCTTGTTTTAGTTTTCTGATGAAGCTATCCTTGCTTCCTGTCACAATGAGATCATCTACGTACAAAAGTGCAATAGTAATATCTTCCCCTTGAACTTTGTAGTAGAGAGTATGATCTGCATTGGACTTCATGTATCCTAGATCACAAAAATACTTGTCAATTCTGTTGTACCAACTTCTGGGTGTTTGCTTTAAGCCGTAGAGACTTTTCTTGAGATGGCAAACCTTGTTCTCTTTTCCTGGTTCAACATAACCGGCTGGTTGTTGCATGTAGACATCCTCGTCTAGATAACCATTGAGAAATGCATTCTTGACATCGAGCTGATACACATTCCATTGACTGAGTGTCGCTAGTGATATCAAGAACCGTATGGAATCCATCTTTGCTACTGGAGCATAAGTCTCATCATAATCTTGGCCATATTGTTGTGCAAATCCTTTTGCAACTAATCTGGCTTTGTATCTCTGAATACTGCCATCTGGATTGTACTTCACTTTGTATACCCATTTGTTGGCTATGGCCTTCTTTCCTGGTGGAAGGTCGCATAATTCCCAAGTGTTATTTTTATACAAAGCATCCATTTCTTCATTCATAGCAGTTTGCCATTCTGGCTTGTCTACTGTGTCTTCGAAGCACACTGGCTCTTCTGTAGCCATGATGGTAGTCATAAGAGCATAGTTGGTGGTTTCCACCTGAATTTCTTTGCCTTTCTGAGCATATGTCAATCTGGCTGGTGGTCTGCTTTCCCTAGTAGACCGTCTGAGCTGCTGTGGCGCTGCTTGGGGTGTTGCTGGCAATTCTTGCTCTTCTTCATCAACCTGTTCTGTAGGTGACTGTGAAGTCGATGCTTCTATCTCCTGTGTAGGTGAGGTTTTCCATTCTGATTCCTCATCGAAGATTACATCTCTGGAGATAATGACTTTGCGGTTGATGGGATCATACAATTTGTATGCTTTGCTTTCTTCACTGTAGCCAACCATGATGCATTTGCGTGACTTCGCATCCAATTTCCTGCGATGATCATCATGTATGTGGGCATATGCTATGCAACCAAATATGCGGAGATTCCCAATGCGTGGCTTGTGTCCAGTGAATGCTTCATAAGGAGTCATACCTTGTATTGGTTCGGTAGGAAGCTGATTAAGCAAGTAGTTAGCTGTAGCTATTGCTTCTGCCCAATACTGATTCGGAAGATGCTTTTCACTAAGCATTGCTCTAGCACTGTCTGCTAAAGTCCCATTCTTCCTTTCAGCTCTTGCATTTTGCTGAGGAGTATCTGCACATGTGAATTGTCTTCGAATGCCATGATTTTTGCAAAAATTCATGAATGCTGAAGACATGTATTCACCTCCTCTGTCTGATCTCATGACCTTGATCTTTCTGCCTGTTTGGTTTTCTACCATGGCTTTGAATTCTTGAAATCTGGCAAACACTTCAGATTTCTCTTTCAGAAAGTAGACCCAACAATATCTGCTATAGTCGTCGATGAAGGTCAAGTAATAAAGTGAACCATTGATGCTGTGGGTCTGGGCATAACCCCATACATCTGTATGAATCAAATCAAGAATACCTCGTGCACGAGAGGTACTTCTGACAAAGTTGGTTCGCTTTTGTTTACCGAAGCAGCATGCTTCACAAACCTTTCCAAGAAACTGTAGCTTCGGAATCCCAATTGCCATATTCTGATTCCATAGATCTAACAAGTACTTGAAGTTGACATGACCATATCTCTTGTGCCATTTTGCAGATAGTGGCATCTGTTGCATTTGAGCTGACATGGCATGCTTATCTGGTACTATAGCTAGCATCCTGTATAAGCGTCCTTCCTTGACACCTTTTGCTACTAGCTGACCTCTTTTGGATTTGTCTCTGATAGTGCATTCATCACCGTCGAAGATGACTTTCTAGTTGTGTTCCGTCATTTGACCTACTAACAAAAGGTTCTTGTTGAGCTTCGGAACATAGAGCACATCTTTGACTAATCCTTTTGTACCAGTGAAATTGTTCATAGGGATAACACCTGTCCCTTGAACCGGATTCGGTGTATTGTCTGCTGTGTAGATGACATTATTTTGACCTTCTAATGGCTTCATTTTTGTGAACCATTCCTGATGATTTGTCATATGAGATGATGCACCGCTGTCGATGTACCAAGGATCCTGTTCCACTTGGTCGACTTGATAACTGAAATCCTCTTTGGGATTGAAATCAGTGTCTAGGTGCATTGTATCAGTCTGATGCAATTCCTCACTTGCAAGAAACATATTGCCATGTTCATTTGCAAAATGACTGTGACTAGAATGTCCACCATGATGATTTCCTCTTCCTCGGGAATTCCCTCGATTACTGCTGGATTGACCGCCTTGGTCATACTGCTTCTTGCAGCGATCTCTTTCATAGTGTCCAAACTTGTGACAATAGTTGCATTGAATGTTTGACACATTGGTGGATGCATTCCCTCGTCCTTGGAATCTTCCTCGGTTGGAATGATTTCCTCTTTGCTGATTTTGGTGTTGCTGAGGATGATGCTGATGCTGATGCTGATTTTGACTTTGTTGATGATGACCACTTTTCTGATATGATTTACCTCTGTTTCTACCTTTGCCTCTGCTTCTATCTGAAGCTGTGAATGCCTGATCATTAGAATGACCTTTACGTGCTTGAATGGCCTGAGTCCTGAGTTCTTCACCAAGTAGAACTGACTGAAGTTCTTCCAGTGTTGGAATTTGCCGTTGGCAATACTCTGGACTAGATTCTCATATCCTTCTCCTAGTCCATTCAGGATTACTTGAACCATTTCTGCGGGATTCATAGTCTCTCCTGCTGCTGCAAGTTGATTGTTGTAGTCTTTGATGCGGAGTACATAAGCATGACCGGTTTCACTGCTGTTGCGGAAACTCTGGTTGATCTGGTTTCTCAGGGTGAGAATCCTAGATGTGTTCTTGGACTCGTAGAGAGCTGCAAACATATCCCATGCTTCTTTTGATGTCTTGACTGTGTTGAGCTATCCTAGCATGACATCTTGCACATTCTGCTTGATCAGGTGATAGGCATACTTGTCTTTCTTATCCCATTCTGCTTGAGCTCGGGCAATGGCAAGATCTGCTACTGGTGCGGAAATTGATGGTGTAGATGTAGATCCCGTTGTAGATTCCGTTGCTGGTGCTGTGACAACAGATGGAGTAGAGCTACTGGTGGTTGGATCAGCCAATGGTCTAGGTATAGATCCATCGACATACTCCCATTTGTCCTGAAGCACAAGAATGGTCTCCATTCGGTATTTCCATGTACCATAATTGGAGTTGTCTAACTTAGCAGATGCCTCCAGATTGAGGTTGCTAGTCGACATGGTGCAAACAATGTACTCAAAAAGTGTCCTGGAAAACTCTGTATGAATCAACTGCAAATACACTGAAGATGCCAAGTGAAATCTCTGTACCGTCGGTGAAGATAGAACTGCAGTAAATAAGATCTGACCTGTGTTACAAGGCTTGTGGCAATGATGCCGGGAATAGCCAAGAGGCTTTACAAGGCTGAAAAAATGATGTGCACGATGCCATGAGATAGCCAAATAGGCTTTACAATGGTGGCATGTGTGTGTGAAATCAAGTGCTATCTGCCCACTGAATCAATCTGCAATGCCTCTGAACTCTGAAGTCTGCTCACTGAACTGATGAACGTAAGGTTTCAGGTAATGTAATGATGTGAAATCGGATGTGAGCGTATGGACTGACTCCGAGTAGGTACTAGTCGGGAATTTCGGGCATGGCTTAGATTGGCAACTTGGGGAATTCAAAGCGTCCCCTCTATGGCGATCTAGTCTACTCTGATCTAGATCTAAACCAACCGTTGATCAATGAAAGAGCAGCAAATAATTCCTTTTCTTTTGTTCTTTTTAAGTGGTGGGTCAGATGCGTCAATGTAGAGGCAAATGTGCATGAAGGAAGTGGTTTTGTCGGCGAGGCTCAAATGTGAGTGTAACTTGTGCCAAAATGTGCGTGTGATGTAACGAGCGCGTAGAGCACAAAAAATCGAGCGACTTTCTTTTTTGGAGCACCCTCAAATTCTTCCTGGATCAAGAGATATGACTTGATCTAGGTGGAGGGGCAAAAGGAGTGCAAATGGTGCTCAATGATGATGTGTCACTGTGAGTCACATGCAGTGATGATGTGGCACTGTGCTTAGCAAGAGGTGTGCCAGTGAAGCTCTGTGCTGAGGTGGCAGGAGTGTGCACATGCAGTGTGTGCACAGTGTGCCTGGCAAGAGACTGTGCCTGCAGGGGTCAGTGCTGACTGGACTGCTGAGGTGGCAGTGCTGAGGTGGCACAGATGATGTCAGCAGGGTGACATGACAATGTTGACGTGGCACTGATGACGTGTCACTGATGTTGTGGCAGGTGACATGGCAGTCGGTGGTGACGTGGCAGTCGGTGATGATGTGGCAATGAGGATAGGCTGATGATGTGGCAATGGTGACGTGGTAAAGGATAAGATAGCTACACGTGGCACATCCGGTGCCTGATGACGTGGTAATTGGAGGTAAGGTTGCCACGTGGCAAAACGCTATCTGCCACGTGTCGAAACGCGAGGCACCGGAATCTACACAAGATTCTGACAGAATCTTGGAGATTCCGTCGTCTTCTCCGCTGATGGAGGCTGCAAAGTTGGGAAAGTCTGAAGGCTTGGCGTTGTCCGAGGAGGAGCCGTCGGTGTTGGCATTGTCCGCTAGTTTTGTAGATGACTTCAATGAAAGGAGCAGCTTGTGGATGCTGAAGCGCCAAGGCTGCATACGAGGGTGCTGTGGCTTTGTTGGTGGCTACTTGTCGTGAGGCTTGGAGGCGGTTGAGCCTAGAGCTTAGGAGAAGCCCGTGCTAGCTCATGGGAGTCGGTCGATCGTTCGAGGGAGATCTACTAGAGATGCAGTTCGTGGGAGCCGTTTATCCGTGAGCACTGTAGTTGCTCATCGTTGATGGAGCCAGGAGGCTTGGAGCCACTTTGTTGTAGACGAGGCGAGGCAGACGCTAGCCGATGCTGCTGGAGCCACTTTGTTGATGGAGCTGGCCGAGAAGCTGCCTAGTTGTAGCTTCTCTACTGCTTCTTGTTGAAGCAGTCGCCTTGGATATCTTAGCTGAGTCACCTTGGAAGCTTGAGTCGACTATAGAGGCTTTAGATGGGCTGGTGGCTCGCGTTGATTGCTGAGTCTATGGAGACATCGCAAAGAAGTCTTTCAAGGAGATAGGCTTGCCTTGACTCGACCGTAGAAGCCTTAGCTATAGGTTCTCTGGAACACTCGAAGTCTTTGTTGGAGTCTTTGTTGGAAGTGCTGTGTTGCATGCTTGTGTGCTTGCGAGGAGTAGAGTCCATCGGTGGAGCAACTGCGTTACGTGCTTGGCCATCGGCTGGTTGGAGCTAGCTCATGGAGGAAGGCTACGGTCAACACCACAGACCTCTCAACATGGCCGATCTTGCCAAGCTCAACAATGGAGCTATCGGATCCGGTGGCACGACTGCATGCAGGCTGCACTGAATAGAGCCTCTCTGTGGAGGTCCGATTGAAGGTAGTACTATAGTCATGGACGTCCATTGAAGGAGGCGACTCAATGCTTGTGATTGTTTGTGGAGTAGGAGCTTTGGATGCTTTCTTGCTTGCGAAGCATGCTAAAGAGGTCACGGGCATTCATTGGAGGCTGTTGGGAGCTTTGCAAGGCTCGTTGTCGGCCGTTTCTTAGCTACAGATCTTACTCCTCTCTCTTACACTCCCTAAAAGCTCTTAAAGATAGATTTCCTCTCGGAAATCTCAGGAACTCTCCCTCTCTCGCAAGAAGCTCTCAAAGAACTCACTAAGTCTCTCAACAAATCTATTGCAAAACAAAGAAGAATCTCAATGAACGGAAATTTCTATCATCAACAGAATGAAAGAATGCTCACTCAACGGAAGTTTCTCTCACGGAAGAGAAAACTCGATCTCAATCTCTATCTCACTCTCACAAGGTGGATGGCGCCTCAATGGAAGGCAAAACCATGCTCTGATACCATGACAAAATATGAAGAGGGGAGAGGAGAAGAGTGGAGATGAGGAGAGAGGGCACAGCTAGAGAGCACACCACAAATGACTAACTGTACACTAGAATTAGTTGAAAAAATAGAATATATACAAACCCTTTTAGGGTTAGGGTTAGGAGATCTAACCCTTTCCTTTATAGCACTCTATAAGGTTAGTGCTATGCACATATGATCACGTGATGGTGCTATGCACACATGATCACATGATGTTGAGCGTGAACTCTCAACACTGCTCACCCTGCAAGTCATCTCTATATCCTTTTTCCCCACACTTCGAACAAGTAGCCAAATCTCCATGCTCACGACGAAAGAGAATACAATCACTACGGCAAGCACGGATGGTATCATAATCCATACCCACCATTGTTAGCATCTTCTTCACTTCATCTCTTGATGTGGGCATGGTATTTGGTACATGCAACATCTTCTGGAGCAACCTATCACAATTCAAACATACATAGGCTTCGAATAATGATGATTCTCAAACATACATGATGATTTTCAAAACAAACAATATCCAAATACTGAGTCAAATTAATGCAAGAGTTAATCTCATTAAGGCCGAGACACTTGTATTCGACCACCCATACTTTGCTTGCAGATTCAAGATTGAGAGACAAGCCCACAGTTTAGACATCCTAGCACCCTCATACAATTGTGTTGATTGCAACTCTCGCATATTGACCTCAGACTTTGACATCACATGTACATGTAATGTAGTGCCCCTAAAAATAGAATCCATCATGTCCACCATACCCTCGTCATCATCTGGCACATCCGAGAGACTATAGTCTTGCTCAAAGTGTGAAGGTATATGTGCACCCTCGCCAGCCTCCTCATCCTGTCTCAAGATTTCATGTAAATACAAGATCTTGTCTCAAGGTTTCGTGTCATAATGGTATCCAAATATTAATGACAAAATCAAATAGCAATGACAAACTGATGATCCATCACCATGTGCAACACCAACGGTGGGTACTGGTTCGGGCTCCTCCCCATACATCCGCAAGTGGTGCATGATAATACACCGTTGATGTCATACTTCTCGCTTGCAATGAGCGCAATGACAATACAACCTCTCCATAAGCCACTCTGCACTCTTGGGCATTGGTGCATCATCTCACGAGCTTCCACTCGTTCCTTCCATCTGCACACTTCCAAAATCACAACATGAGCTGCACGAAAATCTGTTAAGATCCAAAAACTAGCCACCCATGAGCTCTCTTCTAATAGAAAGTGCCCTAAACCGTCGCTATATAGCGACACTTTGTCCTGTTTCGTCATTATATAGTGACGCTTTTAGGATATAAATGTTGCTATATAGCGACGCTGGGGACTAGAACCTAAAACCCCGCACGACGCCGTCTTTCACATCTCTATTGCGAGAAAAGCAAAAATCTCTCCTCCCACCTTATATTTGATGACCTCGCTTTCCTCCTCTCTATTTCCCACTCGTCACCCCTACCGAGCCCCTCTCCCAACACTTGCGCTCCCTCTTCACCCTTCTCCCTCTCTGCTTGTGTGAAAGGAAGCTTTTCAAGAAGGTGTGCCTCTTTAAGCAATGTAGGTTCATTTTTTGTGAGATTTCATTTTGTGAGTGTTCAAGCATGTTTCTCCTTGTATTTCTAAGGCTATGTGCTAATTTTCATGCTTGATTTTCAGAGGTTAAGGACAAAAAACGAGATTTGGTGAAAGAAAGAAGACACCTCTTCTCTTTTTTGGTATTTCTCTTCCTCCTCTTTCTTCTTATTTGTAGGCTTATGCTTTCTCCTTATTTGTAGGCTTCTCCAAACTCATCCAATCCCTTTGAAAAGTTGCTTCTCCAAACTCCTCCTTCCTCTAACTAGTTATCTGAAAAAATGGTATGTTTTTTCTTTTTTGTAGGTTAAGGACAAAAAACGAGATTTAGTGAAAGAAAGAAGACTCACCTCTTCTCTTTTTTGGTATTTCTCTTCCTCCTCTTTCTCCTTGTTTGTAGGCTTATGCTTTCTCCTTGTTTGTAGGCTTCTCCAAACTCATCCAATCCCTTTGAAAAGTTGCTTCTCCAAACTCCTCCTTTCTCTAACTAGTTATCTAAAAAAATGGTATGTTTCCTCTTTTTTGTAGGGCCAGTCCATGAAACATGATTCGGGACTTTTCTAGGTAAGAAAGTGCTTCCTCTTTTTCCCTTCTATTATTTCCATTATTTGCATTGGCCTGCAGCTAACGCCTTAAGTGCTAGCTGCAGTGATGGGCGTAGGAACCCTCTCTTTCCCTCTCTTCTCTTATTCCCTCTTCTTCCCCTCTTTTCCTCTTTTCCTCCCTCTTTCCCCCCCTCTTTCCCTCATATGTTAATGCATAAGCATAAGCATATGCTTTCTCTCTTTTTCTCTTATGCATATGCTTTTCCTTCTCTTATGCTTATGCTCTTTTCCCCTCTTCTTTTTCCCCTCTTTCAATCTCTTTTTCCCTCTTCTCTTATTTTCCACTCTCTTTTTTCCTCTCTTTTTATCCTCTTTTCATAAGCATATGTATTTGCCTATGCTTATGCTTATGCATGAGCATATGCTCATATGCTCATGAATAAGCACAAGCTTATGCTTTCTCTCTTTTTCTCTTATCCTCATATGCTCATGGATAAGCATAAGCATATGCTTTCTTTCTTTTTCTCTTATTCTTATGCTCTTTTTCCTTCTTCCTTCTCTTATGCTTATGCTCTTTTCCTCTCTTCTTTTTCCCCTCTTTTAAACATATGCTTTCTCTCTTTTTCTCTTATGCATGTGTTTCTCCTTCTCTTATGCTTATGCTCTTTTCCCCTCTTCTTTTTTCCCTCTTTCAATCTCTTATGCATATGTTTTTTCATCTCTTATGCTTATGCTTATGCATGAGCATATGTCTCCTCCTTCTCCTTCTCCTTTCCTTCTCTTCTTTTTCCCTCTCTTTTTCTCTTCTTTTCATAAGCATATGCCTATGCATGTGCTTATGCTTATGCTTATGCTTATGCATGAGCATATGCTCATATGCTTATGCATAAGCACAAGCATATGCTTTCTCTCTTTTTCTCTTATGCTTATATGCTCATGCATAATCATAAGCATATGCTTTCTTTCTTTTTCTCTTATGCTTATGCTCTTTTTCCCTCTTCCTTCTCTTATGCTTATGCTCTTTTTCTTTCTTCTTTTTCCCCTCTTTCGATCTCTTTTCCCCTCTTTCTTCTCTTTTCCCCTCTTATGTTTCTCTTTTTCCCTCTTCCTTATGCTTTCTCTCTTTTTCTCTTATGCATATGTTTTTCCTTCTCTTATGCTTATGCTTATGCATAAGCATATGTCTCCTTCTCCTTCTCCTTTTCCTTCTCCTTCTCCTTTCCTTCTCTTCTTTTTCCCTCTCTTTTTCTCTTCTTTTCATAAGCATATGCCTATGCCTATGCTTATGCTTATGCTTATGCATGAGCATATGCTCATATGCTTATGCATAAGCAAAGCATATGCTTTCTCTCTTTTTCTCGTATGCATATGCTCTCTCTCTTTTTTCTCTTATGCATATTTGGTTCTTTTCCCCTCTTTTAATCTCTTTTCCCCTCTTCTTTCTCTTCTTTTCCCCTCTCCTTCTCTTATGCTTCTCCTTCTCTTTTCCTTCTCTTATGCTTCTCTTATGCTTCTTCTTCTCTTATGCATATGCTTTCCCTCATAGCCGTATTTGGTTCTCTTTTTTTTCAAACATATTCTAAATGGAACAACCACGCCCTCACCCATGGTTGTCCTCCCTAAACCCCAACCCGATTCCCCATGTCGCAAGGATTATAGACATAGCTTTGCTACTAGCACATGTAAAAGAGAATATTGCGCAAGCCTAGTGACTGGGTCAAGTACAACGTGGGGGTGCGTGCTTCTAGGTGGGGTCCAAACCAAAGGGTAGTGGAGCAAGGGCGACTGAGGAATGAACAACACAACCTATAGGATCTCCGTAGGTTATGGAGAGACCGCCATGACTGATGGAGCCTCAAATATGATTGTGTAAAGGACATAATGGATTGTGTGGAGGCATTCATGGATTGCAATTACATAATCGCTGAAAAGCATGACCACATATTAGAAGAGCTAGAGGATGAGGTCCCCAGTGACCTGCCTAGTGGTGCAGAGGAGGAAAGTACCTCAAACAGTAACACAGAGCAGTAGACCTCCTCCACCATTTTTGCATTTTTGGAGAATGTCTCTTTTGGAGACAAATTTTGCTTAAGCATACTTTTGGAGACATATTTTTTTTATATACATAATTTTGGATACATACTGTTGGTCTCTATTTTATATATATATATATATGAAAATCTTATTGGATTCCACTTGTCTTTCAGAAATATTTATCTTTTCAAACTAGCATTTCATAATTGTCTTAAGTAAATAATTGTCCTTTATGCATTGATGTCATTTCATAATTTTCACAACTGATTAATTGCCTGCCCGTAATTTCTTGAGTTTGAATTTCATAATTGTCTCAAGTAATTAATTGTCTTTCCACTTCTTAACCGTTCTTATTTTTTTGGCTTTTTTTTTCAAGTTTGTATCTACGTTTGTTCAATCCCCCCAAATTAGACATGGGATCACGTCGCACGTCCGACGAGTACGGAAACCCTCATAGGAGGAGACATCATGATCTCTACTCTCCAGAGGACTTTGATTCCACTCAGGCGACACCTCAAGGGCCTACCCATGTGACTCCGACTCCTCTCGGATGTAGCACTGTGAGTACTCCTCGGGGAACTCCTTTACTAGCAGCCCATGGCTTTGTCGAGAGTCCCGACGAGTTTGTCGCACAGATGATCGATGCGGAGGCAGTGAGGTTCTTCTCTTTTCTATCCCAGAGGACTTCAACAAATCCCTCTCCCCTCTAGCCCCTTCGACTGAGGGGTCATCACCTAGGCTCATCACCTAGGTGCGCCCATCGTAAGGGAAGGAAGAGTAGGGAGGGTCGCTTATGTTGTGCTGACTCGAGAGATGTAGACGAGTCAACACTCACATCCCTATAGGTCCACTTGGTCCGGAGACCCAGTACCAGTCAGGTCCCTTGCCCTCTCCTACTCCCACTGCTACTCCTCACTCCATAAGCGCTTGCAGTAACACCACTTGCTTTGACTCTACCACTACCATGAGTCCTCCTTACCTGGTCGAATTCTATGAAATCAAGGTTGTTGGAGAGATAATAGAAAATAAAAAGGGTTTAGCAGTGATGGCCACCATGAGGCGGTTGATGAGCCACCACTTCAGGAGCGGCATAGCTACTAACTGGCGGTACCAAGATGAGGGAAAGAAGCAGGCAGTCATCGATGAATTGAAAAGACAGTATCCTAACCCTCCAAATTAGGAGTTTAATTCGGATTACATGAAAGAGCGCATGGGGGTCCTCTTGAAGCATCGTAGGTCAACCTTGAATACTTCCATCGCAAAGGGGAAGGCTAAACCTAGTTGGGTAGACAAAGCTTACTGGAATTTTTTCAAGAAGCAGTACAAGACCATCCTAAATTGTTCGAGGGTCAGAGGAGGGCTGTGAGGAGACGGTTGGACTCCGTAGGTACTTCGCACTTCGGTGCAGGCGAACGGTTGGTGTTCGAGGCAGGTGTGGTAAGTCTACTTCTTCTCATTTAATGTATTGTTCTATTTGTTTTACTACATATTGCATACACTTTATCTAACTCTCGTAAATTAGGCCCACAGTAAGCTGCAATGGGTCACCTTCCTACAGACACAGAGACGAGATGCGCGTTTCACGTAGGAACAAAGCTGTGGTTTATTGAGGAGGAGGCACTGGGAGCAATGATCGATTGGGCTGAGGTGGCTACTCACATGGTATAAGTCTACGCCTACTTGTAATCTCACTTTTTAAACTGCTTTATTCTTTAAGTTCCAATCTAATTTCCAGTTAATATGGTTTCACTCTTAGAATCAAAGCTCGAACATCCCATCAGCGGAGGTGAGCAGTGATGATGAGGGATTAGGCTTACACGGCTTCAATGAGGGCCAAGGATCAGGCACAGCTCATGAGGACCAAGGATCAGGCACAGCTCATGAGGGCCAGGGATCACACTAACATGACGAGGACGAGGACGACAATTCGGATGAGCAGCAGCAATAGTAGTAGTAGTAGTAGTTTGCATGTACTTCGCCATGTATATGCTTTTGTATGTCGATTTGTTTGCGCAATTTTATATCACCCTTTTCGAAAGGGTAATTTTGTAACAAACAATGTTGTATATCTTCGACATGTATATGCTTCTGTCGCTCAGCTCGTTTGAGCGAATTTGTATCACCCTTTTCACAAGGGAAATTTTGTAACAAAAAACATTATTTTGTAATTACTATTAAAAAAAATTAGTGGGGCAAAACAGGGCTTGCTGTGTCCTTGTTTAGCCCCAGTAATATTTTTTTTTAGCTTCTGTTAATCATTGCTATATAGCAACATTTACCAGTGTCGCTATATAGCGACGTTTATGAGTGTATCTATATAACAACACTAATATAGCGACAGTTCTTTTCCTATGCTAATAGCGATGTAAATACCAACCTTTGCACCCGTAAAAAAAAAACATTTTAGTGTAAAAAAGGTTAGCATTCCCATCGAAAAAGGGCCTGTGCCTTGTAGTGATAAAACATTTAGGAAATCAAAAGTAAATGATAAGATAATCGAAGAAAATCTAGCCTTCAAAACAATACAAAGTATTTTGGAAGCTCCTTTGAATCAATCAACTCATGTTGAAAGTAAAGCTTGATATAGAATATTTGGCAAGTCTCTTTAACCAAGATTCATGGAAACTTGAAGCTGCAGCTAAAAACTTGAATACATATAAATTTTCTACTTTTTCAATAGAGAGATTGTAAATAAGGAGCACAAACTATGGCCTAATGCTTTTAATAGAGAGTTACATGGAAATAAGGGATTCACGAGTAGGATTTCCTTTTCTGCTGATGGGATTCAAAAGCAGTATTTTAGGCGCCAGGACATTGCCATGCTGAGGGAATTATTATGGAATTGTCTATAATGCTTTAGAAGTAGCATCGTCTCGGTTGATTAGAGACTTGGTCTAGCACAACCATCTTTATCTACTTGGAAAACCGGTATGTTTAAGTTTTGTAGAACTAATTTAGGTGATTGGTCCCATCTCAACCTTGATCAAGTAGGAATAAAGATAGACCACTCATATTACTTTAGATTGGTTTAGTTTATTCCTTTGTGGAAATGCTTCATACTGTCCTGGTAATTTCTTACTACATTGCACGATGCCGAACACATTTGCCTTCTACCGCGCGGTGAGATTCTTACTGGATTGCTAAAAAATGACCATTATAGCGCAAATATTTATGTGAGCATGCTTTTGAACAGAATAGCGAATGAAAATATTAATGCCAACAACAATTAAAGTTACAAAATACAATGAAAGTATAAAATAAATTTTGTAAATGGGGCACTATATAAAAAATATATCTGTATTCATATAAAATAAAATTTATATACAATAAGGCTTCAGAGCGTTTCTCTCTTCTCTAAAACACTGAGAACATCAGGCTCTGAATTCCCAAATACACTCCTAGCTCTAAACCTAGTCGATAGAGAGTCAACACTATTGTTGTTGTTGGCCAGGGACATGGCTGTTGCCGTCAATGCCATACCTTGATAATTGGTTCCAAAGGCATTGAGGGCAGCCATGCAATTCACCAAAATGACCTTGTCAGCATTGCGATTGATGTTAGCATGACCAATCAATCGTGACAAGGCCTTGCACTTCAGGAGGTCATCAGTGCCATGTGGAGGTGCCATGTGGAGACTAGAAATAACTCCTCCTCTCTATCAATTAATTGAGTATGGGAGATGAAATCGTGGAAGGCAGACCTAGCAGAATCGATGGTAGTTTGGTAGCTAGGAGAACTATGGCTATGATAGTGAAACTTTGAAACTAAAGTAACTTTATAACCTATATATACCCAAATGTTTTAAATATAAAAAATAAAAAGAATTATCAATTTTTTGAAAAAAACTTGACATTGACATGAAACAAAACCATTCAAAACATCAAAATTAATTGAACCACTATTAATTGAAAAATGTCAAAATCCACAATTGTTCCACCCCATATTGTTTACAATCTTCAATATTGTAGGAGGGATAAAAGTGGCACTATGCATGAGCTTCTCTGCATGCTTTCCTACCTTTTCACCATTTAAGATAAAGTGAAAGGACTCAGACATGCCATCCTCCATGACCAATAGGTGTTTCCGCACGTCCCAAGAGTCCATTGTGACGTGCCAGTCATATTCTTGATGTCTCCTAAATGAGAACCAATACAGAAACTTACCCCTATATTATCATCGTCGTTAGAGTCAAGGAGGAGCCAATTGCCACCTGTTTTCTTCCAACACCCATATTGGAACGAAAAATATAACATTTGGTGGGAGATGTGGTACTTGACAACCACATTGTCCTTACATACATGGCATTGAAACATATCACCCTTTTGTTCACCTGAACTGCTTCCCCAATTCGCCCTAAGCAATTCCTCAAGGGCATTCTCATGTAGGCACTTGCATGACCACATGGTTTTTGTTCTGTGCATCTGGATATTCTGAAAACAAGAAGCAAAAATGTGCAGAGGCATAAACCAAGACAACCTTACCCATTTAGAGTCAAATGTAAACTTCATGGACATGCCCACATGCTTTGTAATCTTTTCCTTGTATGATTGCATTGTTCTTGTGTCCACCATGCTGCAATCCATGTCTTCAAGTTGTGGTGTTGCAAAGCATTGAAGATGGCCATAGCCTGATGCCGTCCTTGGAGTAATGTACTTGGCATTATACCAATAGATATTTCTCTGTTTCAAAGCAGAGGACTTCTCTCCAGCATGCATTTGCCTTCCTAAATCCTCATGAATGGCAGTAAACTTACCTAAGAAGCACTCAACTGGTTCCCACTCCTCAAAGTTTGAAGGAAATACATCTGCTATGCATAAGTGCTATTTCAAAATACAATTTCAAACTGACTCATTACACTTTGAAATCTTACACAAAATGCATACAATGCAATGGTATTGTCGATTGATTGCTTGACGGAGGAAGGCACATGTCTTTCCCCATGTAGATGTGTTGCATCTTTGCAAGCCATCCTTTCTTCCCAAGCTTGAACTTCATGATGCAGCCCTTCCATTCATGCAAAAGATCACCTCTTTTGCTCTTGGGAAGCTTATGTGGACCCTTAGCAGATCCTCTCATGACTATCCAATCATTCAAGTTGTAGGTGTAAGGTACCCATTCACCCAGTGCATTTTTGCTCCTATGAGACACAGAGTACATGTATGGTCTCCTCACCATGCTTGTACAGAGGTCACAACAGCAATAGTGGACTAGAAAGTGTAGCTTGGAGGGAGAGAGCAACTCTGATAGAGGGAGAGAGGGGGAGAAGGTATAGAGGGTGCAACTGAAGGTTGAGAGAAGCTCCAAGAGGTGCTGTAGCTAGGAATGGAGGGGAAAGAGCAAAGGGGGATGAGCAGCTGCTCCAGGAGGTGATGTAGCTAGGAATGGAGGGAGAAAGAGCAGAGGGGAATGAGCAACCACTACAGGAGGTACTATAACTAGGAATGGAGAGAGAAAGAGTAGAGGGGGA
This sequence comes from Dipteris shenzhenensis, assembly GCF_047967505.1. Taxonomy (NCBI): domain Eukaryota; kingdom Viridiplantae; phylum Streptophyta; class Polypodiopsida; order Gleicheniales; family Dipteridaceae; genus Dipteris; species Dipteris shenzhenensis. The sequence goes on from NC_141611.1 coordinate 12,329,622, forward strand.
TGAGCAGCTGCTACTGTAGGAGGTGCTGTAGCTAGGAATGGAGAGAGAATGAGTAGCTGCTACAGGAGGTGCTGGAGAGGGAGAAGCACAGTGGACCAAAGCAGGAGGGGGCAGAGAAGATGCCAAATGAGTTCCCACGTTTGAAAAATGGAGGGAAAATGGAGCTAGACCAGAGAAGAGGAGGGGGCCGGCCTGTAACAAGTTGAGAGGGGGGGAAAATTTGCCCAGAAGGGCCCACTGCCTCTTGAATGACTTGTAGGTTCAATGTTTGGGGGAGGTGCATATGGGAGAAGGGTCAAGCATTGGTTGAAGGGAGGGGGGATGGTTTGAGTGGTCCCCAATGTAAGAGGAGTAGCCAATAGGGGCTGTTTGCAGGTCTTCCCACCCTCCACCTCAACATGGCATTGCCCCACAAAAAGGAGAACTTCCATTGGTACACCTCAAATACCTCACTAATCCCTTGAAATTAGGAAACACTAATTGGGGGCCCTTTGGAGACCCCAATTCTCCCCTAATGTTACAAATGTGTGTGAAATATCGACATTCATCAATAGAGCATAATGTTGCAGATGATCATGGTGCAGATAGATGATTGAGAGAGAGAGAGAGGGATGTGGGAAAAGGTGATATGCCTTTCCATGCCTATTTTAATAGGTAGACTACCACGTTCATAATCATCCAACTACGTCAGGAGGGGCCAAGACAGTTGGATCGTTTCTCTCTCTTGAGGTGTAGCAAGCTTGGAGGTGCTACTTACATGTTGCAAGTTAGATCTACAATGTTATGACTAGTTCAAAAGTTTTTCAATGATTATGAAAGCCATTGAATTAAGTGGAATCCCTAATTTGACAGCACCCGATGGATCCATAGAGGAACGGAGGAGCAACAAAGGCATGCAACTATGTCACGATGTTAGTTGGCAATTGTTGGAGATGTGACATCTACCTACAAGAATTCTGAGGCTCAGTGGCAAGAATGTCATGGCACTTCGTGCAAGCTCCCAATAGAATAATGACATGCTACAGAGGTGAACATGCGGAGAGAGTGGCCACCATCTTGCGGGTGCCTGCTAATAGTAATGTTGAGACAACAATGTAGCCTATAGACTTGGTTGAAGCTATTGCAAAGATGGAGAATAATGTTACAATACTAGGTGGTAAAATGTGGAGATGCGAATTCTACCATCAAGAATACAGTGGTTCTCGCTTGATAATGAGGTTGCATTTCTTGGTTGATGTGCATAGAGCCATTGTAAAGTGCAAGGGACAAGGAGTTAGGGCCATTGTTGCTTCCATTTTGGGGTCTATTGACCAAAAGTAGTGTTTCTTAGCATTGTAAATCTTCTTTTGATCGGGATACTCTTTGAAGTTTATGTTGCCATTCTTATTTTAACATGGTGAAACTGTTTTTTTCACTACCTAGTTCGTAGTGCTGCTAAACATGTTTCGTGAATCGTGTGATAACAGCATTGCATTATTACGATTTTACTTGATAGTATGACAATCATGCAACTGCATTATTTCAACAGATCCATGTGAATTATTGCAACAATTGCACAATAATAATTTCACATAATGCGCTAAACATGTTTCACATGATAATGGCATTGCATTATTTTAAATTCCACATCAATTACTTCAACAATTGCACAATAATTTTTTTTCCTACAAAGTGAATGGTTGAAAGCAAAGTGACTCACTCATAACTATAAGGATTGATAGTTATTATACAGTTCAACTTACAAGATGTTCACATACAAAAAAATGTGATGGGCAAAAAATGAAGCCAACAAATGGCAATCCCTATGTAAAATGGCTCATAACTATAAAGATCGAGAGTTGTTATACATTTCAATTTATGAAATGTTCACATCCCACGTTGTAGAGTTTACATCTCTAGAAACATTATTATTACAAAAAAAAGGGATGGATAAAAAATGAAGCCAATAGATGGCAATCTCCATGTAAAATCAGAAAGGCAAAAATTGAAGCCAACGGCTACCAAAAAAACATACTCCAGAAGCTTTTTACATGGCGGCTCATGTAGCAATGGTAGGAGCCTTGTTGGTGCCTTAAGCCCCCAGCAAGATGTGCAGGCCATGTCGATACCAAATGATGCACACAATGAATACTGCATCGAGCACACTGGCAATGATCAACAAGATGGCGAGAATGATCAACATTGTTTGCAAGCTCCTAAAACAAAGTGTTATGCTTTATGAGAATTGATTCAATAGTCCATTGAATACAAATTGAATGCGAATTGATTCAATATACCATCGAAAACAAACTTAATGAGAATTGAAAACAAAACAAATATTGATTCAATACATTATTGATATAATCTTTTAACACAATTCTTGCAAATCAATTAGACATGTCAAAAAATGGTTTTATATAATATGTCAAGTTGTATAAAATACTTCTCTCCTGATTATTTAAATTCTATGTAGCCTCAAATCAAGAGAGTAGGTTTCTTCAATGCCAAGGATATCATACAATTCACTTGCCATAGGAGCATTGTATGCTGCACATGCACTTCTCACCTTTAGAGTAATCACAAGGCAAGCAAGGTGAAAGTGATGGTCACAAGCGAGAGCATAATATCTTGTAACCCTATCGAAGCGATCTTGGCAAATTGGACAACATGGCCCATCCATGATGAACTGTAATCGTGTAGGTAATTTTACGCACAGTGAGGCTAACAACATCATGGTTGATTGCCGAGACTATGCCTCCTTGCTTGATATGTTGCAAGGCGTCTTGTGCGTCACGCACCTGTTGGGAATAGTTGGCAGCTATTAGGCACGTCTTTGCATATGCGGTGTCGATATATCAAGCCTTTGTCCGGTTCATGATAACAGTGCATGCAATCGTTGATCGTCACTTATCAGCTGCTCATTCTCTTGTAGCACCCTCCGATGGTCCATAACTGCATCTCACACAGTCACGGGAGGAAATGTGAGGTCTCTCATAGTGCATTCTCTTGTGTCCTACTCCAATTTCCTCTTCGATGGTCATGACGAGATCATCAGTCATCATCGACGCTACACATCTAGTGAGGTCCCATAAAAACTTATTAGTTAATGTTAGGCTCGAATTGCTCCAAAAAATAAGAAGCAAATAGTCAAAAAGATATTTAAATATTATAGTCACCTGACATTAGACTGTCGACATGTGATGAAGGTTCTGCTACCACGGGTCTGGCGCTTGTCACTCATGGTTGCTCACGTACTCGAGTACTTGGCCACTTCATGACCAAGCATGAACTTTGTGTATAGTGTGACATGAAGTTGGGGGTAATGAAACTTCATGCACCTCTTAGCTTCTTGCTCTTCCCAATCTTAATAATAGAGACCCTTATCACTTGCAAAGAGAGATGAAGAAAATATTTTCATGCAAAGAAAACCACAACATATCTTTCTCCTTGCTTCCCTTAGAGGAGAATGAATATGGTAACATCCCAAGTGACGTTGTAGTCCAGCATGGGGAGAAGAAAAGGATCCATAGAGGCCATTATCTCACCAAGCCGGTCAGCACCAAAGAGAAGAGTGATGTGTTGTTGGAAGAAGATATTTCGGCTCAACATTACATGAAATGATATATATCTAGGAGCTTGAAGGGGCTGATTTGGCTGGATGGCTATATTCCAGGGAAACATGGCACCTCCTTCCCAAAAGCCTCTAGAAATGGCTCAAAATCATTCTACAAGCTACTAGAAAATACAGAGGTCTATAACTTCCACCATAAAACTGATATCAGAAATTAAAGTACATACAAGGATGTTCCTTGAAGTGGGCTTCGTACTGATATAAGTTTGTTGAGAATAGATAACCGGTTGAAGAGATATGGACAGTTTACTGAAAGGGGGTAAAAACTGCCATAGAAATAAATAGTCATACATAGAGACTCATAACTTCTTATCCTAGACTCAATGCAAAAAACTAATTACATGGGAGGGAGACATTAAAGAGAGCTTCACGCTGATATAATTTTCATTAAAATCGAACCACCAAGGAGAAAGTTATAGGCCAAATACTGATAGGGGGTCTAACTGCTGTATTAACTACCATCTGCCCATGCACATTTTGCCTAAGCAAACTACTCCCTCAAGGCTCCCCAATTATCAACGATTTAATACCCTTAGAATTTGCCTAAAAGAGAGGAAGAAGCTTCCATGGTGGCTCGGGAAATGGATGGACCATTTGTGCACAGTGAGCGGCTGAACAAGAACTACTTTAGAGACTTGAGTAGAGAGAGAAAAGAACATAGGAATGGAGACTCAAGGAAAATGATAAGAAGTGATTCTCATTGCCATGAGAGTAAGACTCCACTCAAATACACTCAATATACTAGAAAGACAAGCGAGGAGGAAAGGTTTCATACATACAAGAGGGAGCAAAGCTCCAAGACTACTCATAGAGAGAGAATGAACTAGAGAGAGATGGACTCAAGATTCTACATAGGAGAGTATCTACAAGAGGGAGAGAAGGCTCATGGAAGAGGCTTGAGGAGACTAGAGCTACAGAAACATGAGGCCTAATGGTGGAGAGATGATGAACAAGGGAGAGGAGGGCTCCTTTTACAGAGATTTTATCACCCTCCACCCATTTACAATGGTTGCCTGTAGATTCTTTTCCCCATCAATCACATAAGCCCGTATGTCACCATCCATGTCCTTTTTGGCTACTCTTGCCATGTGTCCCATCAAAAGATTCTCAAGACTCTTAAAATATTAAGAAAGTCAAGAGTCTCACCATATGGAGTGTGAAGAGAGTGGGAGAGAAGGAAGGAGTCTCACTTGCAGCTTTCTCACATACACAATGGGGGAATATACACAAAGGTGGAGACTGAAAATATTTTTCCTCTTCTTAGTTGTGAATGTAAGAAAACAATACAATGTCTGTACTCAACAGATAATAGGATTTTGTATGCAAGAGAGAAAAGCAGATAGTATGGAGAATCAAAAATTTGATTACTGTAGAACTGATACAATAGATGGCGCTGCCTCCTAGCCGTGCGCTCCAGTGAGAGAAGCTTTGATGGCAATCTAGAAACAGTAGATGACGGAGGCTGGATGCTAAGGAATCAAGGTTGCTATAGCCAGTGATGAATATGGGCTTCATGGGCTTGCTCTTATATAGCCACCAATCGTAGTCAGTTAGACTCAATTGGGAGACTGGCCCAAACCGGCCGACTAGAGGTCAATCCCGAAATAAGCCATTCACCACATGATAGAACCGTGGCATAGAATAGAGCAACTAACCTACAGTCTCTGTTCGGACCACAGCCTTCCGGGATCATCTGGGGCTCCAAACGGGCCCTGCAGCCTGAGAGTGGGCTGCCTTGGGAAATGCTCCATCTACCCTCAGTGCGGTCCATCATGGGATGCCTTCCGCACTTGCATGTAGCCTAGTTGGTAGTGTGCCAACTCTATATGAAGTCGTCCAGCCATCATGCCACACATGGCCCCCATCTGGTGTCCAAACCAGGACCTACCGGATAACCGAGCTACTCAAATGCCTTCTCCTCATATGGGGGGGCTTACAAGTAGAGTTAGCCAATTCCTGTGTAGTTACATGAGAGTGGAGCATTGATATCTAACACCCCCCTTCAATGTCCACCCGCAAGTGAACTTACTTTTTCGGCCCAATGCTAAGTTGATGAAGATGCCTCTCCAGCAAGTCTCTTCAAAGAGCCTTCGTGAAGATGTCCGTAGCATTCTCTGTAGTCGGACAATACACCAAGTCGACCTCTCCATCCATGATGAGCTCACGTACAAAGTGATATTGAATCTCAATGTGTTTTGTGTGAGCATGGAACACAGGGTTCTTTGCAATCGCCATGCAACTCTGATTGTCACATCATAACTGCATAGGCTTGTTTTGCACTGCACCCATGTCCCCTAAAATCCTCCTCAACCACACTGCCTCACAAGAAGCAAAACATGCTGATTTGTACTCAGCCTCGGTAGAAGAAAGAGCAACTGTAGGTTGCTTCTTGCTGACCCATGATACAGCTCCAGATCCACACCTCCAGATCCAAGTGAGAAACAGTAACCTGTCACTGATCTCCTGCTGTCCATGTCTCCTGCCCAATCCGTGTCACAGAATCTGGTAAAGATGTTGCCCTTGGTATAGGTGATGCCATAATCAAGTGTGTCTTTGATGTATTTTAGCACTTGCATCCCTGCCCTCCAATGGTTCTCTCGGGGCTTATTGGAACACTTGCTTAGTACACCAATCGCAAAGCTGATGTCCGGTTGCATGTTGCACAAGTAAATCAAGCTTTCCACAAGCCTTCTGTACTTCGCTTCGTCCACCAGTGGTAATGAATCCTCATTTGAGAGCTTCACGTCAACCTCCATAGGGATGCCAACTGTCTTGCACTAAGCCATGCCAAATGCCTTCAGTATCTCTCCAGCATACTTCAGCTGTGAGATGAAGATCTGTTTTGGCTCTTGCCAAACTTCAATCCCCAAATAGAAATGCATCAGTCCGAGGTCTGTCATTTCAAACTCTCTTCCTAGCAAATGCTTTGTCTGTGAGATCTTCTCTTCATGGTTCCTTGTTATGATAAGGTCGTCCACATAAAGGACCACGATCATACACTTGCCTCCTTTGTAGTTATACAAATTTGCATCAAATGGGATCCTCCTGAACTCATTTTGTAGAAAGTGGGCATCAATCTGCTAGTACCACGCTCGTGGGGCTTGTTTCAGCCCGTAAAGTGCATTCTTCAGTTTACAGACTTTACCTTCTGAACCGAGGATCGAACCGAGGATCACAAAACCTGGTGGTTGTTCCACGTATACCTCCTCCTTGAGATCTCCATTTAGAAAGGCTGATTTTACATCCATTTGTTCCATGGGCCAACTTTCTTGTGCTACTAAAGCCAAAACACTGTGAATTGTGGTTAGTCGAGCTGTGGGCGCAAAAGTATCCTGATAATCAAAACCATGTACCTGTGGGAATCCTTTTGCCACGAGCTGAGCGTTGTACTTATCCAACGTGCCGTTGGACTTGTACTTGGTCTTGTACACCCACTTGGTTTCGATTACCTTGTGTTTTGGTGGTCGATCCACAAGGTCCCAAGTGTTGTTCTTCATTATGGAGCCATACTCCGACTGCATAGCCTCCATCCACCTATCATCACCCTGTGCCTCTTCAAGACACTTGGGTTCTTCAGTACGGATCACCTCTGTCATCAAAGTATAGTTGACCAAGTGTTCCTGCGCCCTTCTTTGCTCCTCTAATCTCTTGGACCAGCGGTGTTCGGATGGTTCCTCAATGGCTGGAGGTTCTTTGCCGTCCAAAAGCTACTTTACCCACTTTGGGAATGGCTGTTGCCATTGTGGTTTTGCAGGCTCTTCTTCCTCTTCTTTATCTTGAATCCTCCCAAGCATCATTGGGGGAGTTCGGTCTGCTGTTGGTGGTTGTATTGGATGGATATCCTGGTCCTAGTTGTCTGGGAAGGAAGCATCCTCCTCCATTTGATGCGGCTGTTCTGAGAAGACCACATCGCGACTTATTATTACCTTCTTGATAACAGGGTTATAGAGACAGTACCCTTCGCCTCTTCATTGTAGCCCAAGAAAATACACTTCCGGCTCTTCAGTTCCCATTTGGTCCTGTTAGCATCAGGGACATGCACAAAACAGTCACATCCAAAAACTCTGAAATGTGCAGCTGAAGGTTTCTTACCAAAAAAGGCCTGCAGTGCAGTCATCCCATTCACAGCCTTCGTGTAGCTATGATTCAGAATGTAAACTGCCGTGTTACTGCTTCAGCCCAGAAAGTCTTTGGCAAATCTTTCCCTTTCATCATACTCCTGCCCATTTCATAGATGACATGCATCTTGCACTCTGCTACTCCATTTTGCTGTGATGTATGTGGCGGGGGTTTCTGCCTCTTAATCCCGTGACTTTTGTAGTAACTTTCGAATTTACTTGATGTGAACTCTCCACCTCTGTCTAATCTCAACTTCTTCACCTTCCTCCCCGTTTCTTTCTCGACCATTACATGCCATTCTTTGAACTTACTAAAAGCCTCATCTTTAGTCTTCAGGAAGTATATCCATATCCTTCTACTGTAGTCGTCGATCAATATCATGAAGTAGTAGGAACCACCCAAAGCTTCTGTCTCCATCTTTCTGCAGAGGTCCACGTGAATGAGCTCTAGAGGAGCCTTTGCTCTACTGGCCTCTTTAGGAAAGGGCTGCCGATGCTTCTTGCCCATCATGCAAACTTCACATACATCGAGCAGATTTGTAATTTCTGGTAGGTTTGTAATCATTCCACTTTTATGCATCTACTTCAAAGAACTAAGGTTTAGATGACCAAACCTCTCATGCCACAACTTAGTGTTCTTCACATCGGCTCGAGAACTGAAAGTTAAGAGTTCTAGATGTTGTTGCACCGTGTACCTTTACCAATGACCTTCCCTTGAAGATCCAAAATCTGTGCACCATTCTTATCGAATTGAACTTTGAGGTCCCGATCCATGATCGTAGAAACGGACAAGTTCCTCTTGATATTTGGCACATAAATAACATCGGACAACTGGTTTACAACTCCATCTGACTTGAGAGCAATCATACCTTTTCCTTTTGCTGGACATTTTGCATCATTGCTGATTACTACCAGGATGTCATTGCCTACCGGATGTAGAGAGGTATACCAATCCTTCTGACTGGTCATGTGGCATGATGCACCATTGTCAATAATCCAAGGTTTCATCTGCAGGTACATGAACTGCCTCTGTGCAAATCTCCTCAATTGCTACAAACAGCTCTACTGGTACTGCCTACGTGCTGTTGCTGGACTCTTTCTTTACTCTGTTCTTCTCATCTGCAATCTTCTTCTAGCACTCATTCTACTTGTGCCCTGCCTTGTTGCAATAGAAGCACTTGATCTTCTTCTTTCTCTTTTTATCATCAGAAGAAGATGGGTTACCAGAGTCCTTACCCTTACCTTTCTTTGATCTAGCATAGAAAGCCGAATCTTCTCTAGTCCTCGTCTTTTGATGCATCTCCTCCTCCAGAAGCATTGCACTGAAATCCTCAAAGTTGAGGGGTAGATTTCTGTTCTACGTATTTAGCGCCGTAACAAGACGATCATACTTTGGTGGGAGAATTCGTATGCACCTTCGTGCTAGATTCTCGCTGGTGATGGTGATGCCAATCGCAGTCATCTGATCACGTAGATTCTTCACCCTGGTGATGAACTTCTCTGCCATTTCAAACTCAAATTGTTTCTCGTTCACGAGTTGAGTCTCTAGATTCCGAATCTAGATTCATGGACGTGCCTCTTCCGCTGTGGTGACATGTTGAATTAATGCCATGACTGAATCACTTACACTGCAGACAATAAAACACAGTGCATCTACATTTCTTCTTGTCCATGCGAGAATCTCATCCACAGTTGGTACTATCTATTGTGCTACATTGGCTAGATTTAGTCTCGCAACCGACTTCAAGTCCACCCTAGTAGCAGTATCCCAAAGCTCCTATGCGCTTAGGATGGTCTTCATCTTGAACTTCCAGAGTGGAGAGTAAGTGCCGTCCAACTTTTCGCTTTCGCCGAACGGTGGGATTCGCAGTCTTGCAGGCTGGGCCATCTCTCACAATCTGCTCACAAATAGAAACACACTACCAAATCTTCTTGCTAGAGCCTAAGCTCTGATACCATGTAAGAAAACAATACAACGTCTATGCTCAACAGATAACAGGATCTCGTATGTAAGAGAGAAAAGCAGATAGTATGGAGAATCAAAAATTTGATTATTGTAGAATTGATATAATAGATGGCACTGCCTCCCAGCCGTGTGGTCCTGTGAGAGAAGCTTCGATGGCGATCTAGAAACAGTAGAGGACGGAGGCTGGATGCTAAGGAATCAGGGTTGCTATAGCCAGTGATGAATATGGGCTTCATGGGCTTGCTCTTATATAGCCACCAATCGTAGTCGGTTAGACTCAATTGGGAGATCGGACCCAGTCTGCCCAAACTGGCCCACGGGAGGTCGGTCCCAAAATAAGCCACCGACCACACGATAGAACCGTGGCACAGAATAGAGCAACTAACCTACAGACTCCATTCAGCCCACAGCCATCCGGGATCATCTGGGGCTCCAAACGGGCCCCACAGCCTGAGAGTGGGCTGCCCTGGGAAATGCTCCATCTACCCTCAGTGTGGTTAGTCATGGGATGCCTTCCCACACTTGCATGTAGCCTAGTTGGCAGTGTGCCAACTCTATCTAAAGCTGTCCAACCATCAGGCCACATATGACCCCCATCTGGTGTCCAAACTAGAATCTACCGGATAACCGAGCTACTCAAATGCCTTCTCCTCATATGGGGGGGCTTACAAGTAGAGTTAGCTGGTTCTCGCGTAGTTACACGAGAGTGGAGCATTGATATCTAACAGTGAAAGCCAAAAGATCTCTAAGTACAAAAGAATAGGTGAATCCTATATATGGGTTTCAAACCAAACTCAGCTAACTAAGGTGGCATACTAACAGAGCCACTAACTAGTGTACATAAAGATAGCTATCATCCAGCTATTATTCATGGGCGGTGTACCAACCGCATCTGCAGTTAACAAGTCGGTGACATAATTGCACAATGGTCACCCTGGCATATCACGAGTGGAGCTCAATATCTCAGCACTCCCCCTCGAGCTCAATCCCAATTCTTGCACACCAAGCAGGTCTCTAAACTTGCACAGCTTCTCTGCACCCAATGCCTTCGTGAATATATTAGCTACCTGATCCTCTATGCTGACATAAACTAGATCAGTAAAACCTACTAGAACCTTCTCTCGCAGATAGTGATAATGCACCTCAATGTGCTTTGTTCTAGCATGATAGACTGGGTTATTTGCCAAGTGTATACTGCTCATGTTGTCTCAATAAATGACAAGTGGCCCATCTGTAGACTGATGCATATCATAAAGTAGCTTATGCAACCAAGCTACCTCATAGGCAGCCATTGTTGCACCCTTGTGCTCAGCCTCTGTGCTCGACAAGGCAACTGTAGGCTATTTCTTGCTCCTCCAAGTGACTGCAACACTCCCAAAAGAGAACATATATCCACTTGTAGATCATCTATCAGAAATACTACTAGCCCAATCAGCATCAATGTATCCATGCAATTGTATCTGAACCCCAGTCTCATAAAATAGTCCATACTGCAATGTGGACTTCACATACCTCAGTATGCATCTAGCCACATCCAAATGCGATTTCCTTCGAGCCTGCATAAACTAACTTACCAACCCAACAGCATAGATCAAATCTGGCCTGGTAATAGTCATATAAATCAAACTTCCTAGTATGCGTCTGTACATAGTAGGGTCCTCCAGAAGCTCACCTGCATCTGCGCTTAACTTCACATTCTACTCCAAAGGAACTAAAATAGGCTTACAGCTTGTCATCCCATATTTGGACAGCATGTCCAATCCATACTGCCTCTGCAAGAGCCATATCCCACTTGTGGATCTAATTACCTCGATGCCCAAGAAGTAACTAGCTCTCCCAGATCCTTCATCTCAAACTTCTGCATCAATAGCATTTTCACATGAAGGATATCTTCAAATCATCAACATAAATGACAAGCAGCATAATGCCTTTCTTTGTTTTTCTCACATAAAGTGAGAAATCTGCCTTGGAAATCTGAAAGTCAATAGTGACAAGATACTGTCCTATCTTGTCAGACCATGCTTTGGGTGCTTGCTTCAAGCCATACAAGGCTTTCTTCAACTTGTAAACAAACTCAGGATGAACAGCATGAACATACCCTGGTGGCTAGCCACTCCATATAGACCTCTTCTTGTAAATCACCATGCAAGAATGCATTCTTTACAACCATTTGATGTAAAGACCATCCCTTTGATGCAGCCATAGCAATGACTGCTCTTGTGGTTGCCATCCTTGCAACCGAACTGAATGTTTCTTCATAATCAATGCCATATGTCTGTGCATACCCCTTGACAACTAATCTTGCCTTGTATCTGTTCACAGAACCATCTGCATTGTGCTTCACCTTATAAACCCAAAGGCACCAATTCCCATGTAGCATTTTCTTTCAAGGCATCCATTTCTTCATCCATGGCTTTCTCCGATTTTTCTTTTCCCATGGCTTGCTCAAAAGAAGTGGGTTCTGGTTCATGTATCACTTTGACCATATAGGCATAGTGAATGGCTGTAAATCCATCATATTTCAGCCCTATCCACAGGATACCTAGCTTTGGTAGACCTGTGTAAAATAGGCTCACTACCAGGTGCTCTCAAAACATCCCTCGTCTTCCTTACTCAAGGTGTAACAACAAAAGGAATACCCAACTCATCATCAAGGCTCTGTTCTGAGCCATTGGATTCACCATCCACATAAGAGTGACCTACATTCACATCAACCATGGGCTGATCTACTTTCCCTTTTCCTTTTCATGATACTTGCATACCACTATCTGCATTGCTTTGAGGAGATCCTCCTGATCTCAATCTGCCTGTCCATGGCGAAGTATGTGAACCACTACTAGAGGATACTATAGGTCCACTAATATTTTGTGATTGCTGCCGTGAATTCTGTGCAGCATTACCATTTTGTGCATCTACATCATCAATCACATTTACTGGTTTATACCAGCTGCTCATCTCATAAAAAACAACAACTCTGCTCATTGTAAACTTATGAGTAGAAGGGTTATAGCATCTATACCCTTTCTACTGTAGAGAATAACCAATAAAGATGCACTTTTCAGCTTTTGGATCCAACTTGGATCTCAACTCATCTGGCACATGAACATAAGCAATGCAACCAAAAACTTTCAAATGAGAAATATCTGGTTTCCTACCAGTATACCTCTCCTCTGGCATCATGCCATGTATTGCTGCAGTGGGGGTCATCTTCATTATGTAGACTACTCTAGCAACTGCTCCAGCCCTATAATAATCTAGCAGGTCTTTTTCATTGAGCATGGCATGAGATACCTCTCCAATATGCCTGCTTTTCCTTTCTGCAAGTCCATTTTGCCATGGGGTATGACTACATGAATATTGCTGCTTTATGCCATGCTCCTGCAGGAAACTTGCAAACTCATTCGAGAGGTACTCTCCCCCTCCATCTGACCTTAGGCATTTTATTTGCAGGCCTATTTCTTTTTCAACCATAGCTTTAAAAGCTTTGAAATGCCCAAACACTTCACTTTTCTTTTTCATAAAATACACCCAAACTTTTTTGGTATAGTCATCAGTAAAAGTGACAAAATAATGATAGCCTCCAATAGATGCAGCTTTAGTAGTCCACACGTCAGAGTGGATTAATTCCAATGACCTCTTACTCTCTTGAACATGTCTAGGAAATGGTTTCCTTGCCCGTTTTCCAAATTGACAAGCTTCACATACCTTATGCATTTTTGTAACCTTGAACTTAGGCAATCCTACAATAATATTTTGGGCCTGCATTAATTTAAGTCGTTGTACATTAACATGATCAATGCATTTATGCTAGATATCAATATCTGCAACTACACCGGTCCCATGTGCAACATTGCTGCACTCAATTCAGGCATGTCTGCATCCAACATAAACATCCTGCCCTTCTTCTTTCCTTTTGCTATCAAGCAACCTTTATTTTTCATATCCACAACAAAGCATCCATGAGGATTAAATCTGACCTGCAAGCCCTGCTCAACCATTTGACCAATAGAAACTTGGTTCTTGGTGATATTCGGGACATGAAATACATCAGACAGGTATTTCTTTTTTCCATCCTGCATAGACAAAGGAATTTTACCAATCTGCACAATAGGATGTGTAGAATCATCACCAGTCTCCATAAATCCTGGTCTTTCCATTTTCCTTACATCTTGCATCCATTCTGCATGACCTATCATGTGGTTTGATGGACCTGAGTCAACATACTACACATCATTGCTTTCTTCTGCACTTGTCTCAAAATTGGTCATGTGCTGCACCATAAACAGATGCTCATTTTTGTCATCACCCTGCCTACTAGAGGATGCATAATTGCCTTGCTGCAATTTTCCAGTCATGATGTCATTCTACTTTTTATAGCAGTCTTTAACCATTTGACCCATTTTACCATAGTAGTAGCATTCAACATTGTTGTTTGCATTTTGGCCTCTCTGCCATCCACCACAACCCCTTTGGCTCCCCCTGCCTCTAAAGTTACCATGTCCTCCTCCATAGGACTAGTTTTCTTGAATTTGTTGCATATTCTGATTTCTGCCACGACCTCCAAATCAGCCTGCTCTACCTCTGCCTCTACCTCTTCCAGCATTTGAGTAGAAGATAGCTTCTTTTGAAGTTCCTCCTGAAGAAGATGCACGACCATTTCTCTGCTCTTTAGAAATTAGAAGAGCAATCAACTCCTCAAAATCAGGAAAATTCTGACGGACGGCATGGATGTCCAGAATTGTGCATAATCCTTTCCTAGACCATTCAAGGTCACAAAAACTAAATCATCATCTTCCACTGGCAACCCAATAGAAGCAAGTGCATCTACAATCTTCTTCACCTTCATGTGGTAGTCATTGATGCTCATATTTTCTCTCTACACATTATGTAACTCCTACTTGAGCTGCATTTTCCTGGCTTGTGTATTTGTGCTATACATTTTTGTCAAAGTATCCCACGCCTCCTTTGGTGTGCTTGCATCCTGAATATGCACAATCATAGAATTTGAAATACTGATAGACAGCCAGTACATAACTTTTTTGGCTCTCTCATGCTAGCCTTTAAATGCCTGCAACTCCTGTTGATTGGGAGCATTAGGAATAACTGGTTCTTGTCCAGCTCCAGTAATGAACTCCCAATAGCCTTTTCCCTTAAGGAAATTCGTCATTCTAAACTTCCATGCTTGGAAGTTGTTCTTGTCAAGCTTTTCAGTGACAATCTGTGAAAGAGCATCAGACGCCATTATAGAACACTATAAAATATTCTATAACTGCAAAAAAACACAACTTCTACCTCACAAGGGCAAATTTGCAAAACTGACGAGAGTGGTATTTGACCAGACAGTCACTTCCTAGTGATGATTATGCATCAATAGGCAATAAGAATGATTCTGTCACTCCCAATATCTCTGCACATAGGCATATAATGTAATTTTTGCGATAACTTTTCACCAACCTGCAGAACAGTGGTCACACAACAAAAACATGGCACTTTCCTGAGTGCCTGCGAAAAACTTCCGCCACCAAAACGGGCCTTGAAATGGCCCCATAGCATATACTGCCCTCTCACCACACTGCAAAGGACATCCTAATCTGAGACAGTGCACTCTTGCACTTTTCGGTTATGCTACCTGCAGAGATTTGCTCCCAAACTCGAAAAAAAAGGAAAGCAACACTGATCCTCTTACTAGGACACCGCGAACTTGGTTTTCTTTCTTAAGCTCCTTACCAAGAACCGAGCTCTGATACCATGTGAAGAGAGTGGGAGAGAAGGAAGGAGTCTCACTTGTAGCTTTCTCACATACATAATGGGGGAATATACACAAAGGTGGAGGCTGAAAATAGTTTTCCTCTTCTTAGTTGTGAAAGCCAAAAGAACTCTAAGTACAAAAGAATAGGTGAACCCTATATGTGGGTCTCAAACCAAAATCAGCTAACTAAGGTGGCATACTAATTGAGCCACTAACTAGAGTACATAACGATAGCTGTCATCCAGCTATTATTCATGGGCAGTGTACCAACTGCATCTACAGCTAACAAGTCGTAACAAGTCGATGACATAAATGCACAACAGTCACCCTGGCATATCACGAGTGGAGCTTGATATCTCAACATGGAGCCCATAGGGACCCTCTTTTTTCCATATTTCCACATCCTCCTTATTCCACATAGGAATTCTAGAAGGATTCCTCTTGACTCTACACTCCTCCACATGCCTTCCACATGCTTGGCATGTGGCCTCTCTTATATTATTGGAACACATGGATATGTGCCCACCTCTTTATATGACTCACTCTTCCTATTTTCTAAAAACCCCATAATATCCCATACACAAATAACTCTCACCCCATACCAAGGTATTTATAATTCATACCTATGGTATTTACAATGATCCATTCCACTCATCCTCTCAATCCCATACAATATCTTAGAAAATAGAAATAAGTAAGAGCTGCTAGGCTATCAGTTGATACTCAAAGTCTTATCAAACATAGAAGAAAACAATACCAATGCCAAATAAAAAATATCAAAATTTGGCATCACAATAGCATCTTCACAAAGTATAGGGGAATATATCTGCGAGCTTTCTTTGCAAATAGGATCTCCCAGATGTGATGGTTGCATTCTATTTGATGGCTTGGTTACGATAAGGCACAATGGGCCATCACCCATGCTCAATGGAAGTTGAGCCTTGCTCCCATATAGATATAATATCGTCATTTGAGATGAGGTTCTTTACTTGCACATACTTCAATCCTTCAAGGTTATGGAAAGGACTGGCAACATCAATTGCCTTTGCCTAGTCTCGTCTCATAGGTTGTGTCATCGTGTCAGCCATGTCCATAATGAACTTCATGGCTTGACTAGCACGTCTGCATGCATCTTGTGCCTCGTACTCGGCCTGTGTGGATGGTCGAGAGGGTGTTCTTGATGATGATGCTATTGTTGTGAACCATGATCTTGAAAATGCTAAGCCTAATAACAAAGATACGAGTTCATAACATGAGCCATACATACATTCTAACATTAACACTTATTGCATTAAATTTGGACTCCAGAGTCTACATTTTTGACTAATCCTAAAAATCCTTCCCAAATTGAAAGCTTGCTTTATGCAAATGTCATTCAAGATCTTCCCATGTACTCTACCCTGAACCTTGGAACCTCTTCTGACCTCTGAAACCTCTCTCTAAACCTTGGAACCTCCTTCTAAACCTTGGAACTCCTTCTAAACCTTGGAACCTCCTTCTAACCGTGGAGCCTCTTCTAAACCCTGGAACCTCCTTCTAACCCCTGGAACCTCCTTCTAACCCTTAAACTCCTCCTAAAACCTACAACCCCCAATGAAGACGAAAGCCTTCATTACCTCAACCATGATGATACATATTCCTTTTACACATGCATGCACTATGTTTGCTTACCACACTTAAACCTATGTCTCTGACTAGAATATGACTCAAGGTCCTAAGCTACATGTATACTACAAACGACAACCCCGATATATCTGTAGGTGACAAAAAGCCTCAGAACCCTGCATACTCAAAATACGCTGCTCTTCCCATGGAAGCCATGAGAAAGGGCCAACATTTGGCACCATTGCTGGGGAGACTAGCATCTCAAGTAACGAGTAAACACACGTAGGTATGTATAAAAAAAAACAAACTACTTGGAACTTTTATGAACATATCACTCAGGAGCTAGGAGAGCTAAAATTTTTCCAACTCAAGTAAATAATAATAATAATAATAATTTCCTAGCTGAAACTCTTCGTTATCGGTTTAGGAAAATGCATGTTTTTTGGAAAAACAACACCTTAAGGAATAAGTCAGACCATGTGATGGTTGTCAGAGTGTAGAGCTTGAAATTTTGAGTATTTCTCCTTTTTACGGAAGCACATTCTGACACAACCACCAAAAGTTATGGGCAATCGATGATTAAAGGCTCTAAATGCCATAACCCAAAAGAAAAATTAAAACCACCTCCCTAGTCAAACTTGGACAAATTCAAAGCTGCACATGTGTTTGACTAAATCCACAGCTCCCCCTACTTCCCTATACAAGAGCACCCATCCCTCTCATACTTTTTCTGGCACATCTTGCCTCGATCCTCTTCCCCATTCCGAGCCCTATGCAAGACACTCCTCCCTCTCCATCGACCACCACCCTACTCCCATCCTCACATGGTAAGTTACTTCGAGCCCATCTCGCAGCGATAACCTAGCCATCCACCCATTGTCCATTGGTCCTCAACAATCACGTTACATCGAGAAAGACTTGGAGAGCGTTCAGGTGACCATCTCTTCCTCCCTTTGAATTTTTGTGAAAGTTTTCCGTTTTCCATCAAAGTTTTCCATCCGTTAAGTTTTTTTTCTTTTTTTTCTTTTTCCCCCCTCCCCCTCCTCCATCTCCCCCTCCACCCTCCACCCCTTCCATCTCCACCCCCCCCTTTTTTCCCCTTCCCCCTCCTCCATCTCCCCCTCCACCCTCCACCCCTTCCATCTCCACCACCCCCTTCCCTTCCCCCCCCCTCTCCTCCATCTCCCCCTCCACCCAGTCCATCTCCACCACCTGCCCCTTTTTCCCCCTCCCCCTCCTCCATCTCCCCCTCCACCCTCCACCCCTTCGATCTCCACCACCCCCTTTCTCCCCCCTCCATCTCCATCACCCCTTCCCCCCTCCCCCCCCCTTCTCCCTCCACCACCACCCTTTCTTCCCCCCCACCCCCCCTCCTCCACCTCCACCCTCCACCCCCTCCTCCACCACCACTCTCTTCCCCCCCTTTTATCTCTTTCTCTCTTTCTCTCTTTCCCCACCTTCTCTCTCTCTCTCTCTCTCTCTCTCTCTCTCTCTCTTTCCCCCCTTCTCTCTCTCTCTCTCTTTGCCCCCTTCTCTCTCTCTCTCTCTCTCTCTCTTCCCCCCTTCTCTCTCTCTCTCTCTCTCTCTTTCTCTCTCTCTCTCTCTCTCTCTCTCTCTTTGCCCCCCTTCTCTCTCTCTCTCTCTCTCTCTCTCTCTCTCTTTCCCCCCTTCTCTCTCTCTCTCTCTCTCTCTCTCTCTCTCTCTCTCCCCTTGCCCTCTCTCTCTCTCTACCCCCTCTCTCTTCTCTCTCTCTCTACCCCCCCTCATCAGCCGCTCCTCCCCTAAACTACCTAATAGCTAATATTATAGCAAGGGCCTAAGCCCTTACTATAGCTGCCAAGGGCAGCGGTGCCCGTAGCGGTGCTCGTCGACAAGGCGGTGCCCGCACGCAATGCCCGATCATGGCGATGGAGCTCACAACGGCGCTTGCCTCGTGCCTCGCCTCCCCGCAAGCACCCCATACTAACTCCACCCTCCCTAACTCCCTCTACCACACCTCCAAAACCCACCCCTCCCCTCCACCCTCCCCTCCACCCACCCCTCCAGCCGCCACCCCCTCACCGCCGCGCGAAACCCCCCCCCCCAAATTTTTATTGAATTAAAAAAAAAACAACATAGCCTAACCTAACCCTAAATCTAACCTTAGGTTAGTTTAACCTAGCTTAGGTTAGTTTAACTTAGGTTAGGTTAGTTGAACTTAGTTAGGTTTAACCTAGGTTAGTTACTAATAGCTAGGTTAACTTAACTAACCTTCAGTTAGTGCCTAATTGTAGTTAGTGATAGTCGTTAGGTTAGTTAAACTAACTACATAGTTACAATAATTGAGAAGGTTATAGGCTAGTTAGACTAACTAGAATTAACTTGGTTCAAAGCCCTCAGTTAGATTTAAAGTCCATTCACACCAACCTTAAGACCAAGCCCCCCCTCCCCCTAAAAAGGCCAATTTTACCCCTACTTTAACACTTCGTATCGCGCCCGTTTGGGACCCAAACTAGACCCTGTTTGAACTAAAATTTCACACACGGAAACACCATGCTACGAGGAATTTTTCCAGCCCATTTCACACCATTTTGGCATCCCTAGCACTCGCTCATTTGCACCCCCGTGCGAGCCTCGTTTTGCACGAATTTGCTCGTATCCTTACGTCGTGACCTCTGTTTGACGATCTAGCTACACCGGCACATTTCCCTACACACATAGGACAATCTTAGGAACATTATTACCACGACAGTCCCCACAACACTAACACAACTCTAACCCTCCAAACAAAACAACATCAACACCTGCACTTGCGGTAGAGACGCCCTTTGCAAATCTCGCCCAATCTGCATGTAGCTATGTTCTAGCCAAAGTCTCTAACTCCAACGCTCGCCAAATCCGCATACAACTTTGTTGCAACCACTGCCCTCAACAATCCTCTACCCCAGATCCCCCCCTAAAATTCAATCACTCCCTTTCACTCCTCCACACCACAAGATGGATGGACGTCATCGTGATAATGATGGGGATATCGACCTCGATGTAGAGGCTGACAATTTCTTTGATTGAAGAAATAATAACACTCAAGGCAGGCGCCCCTTGGGAACACTGAAACTTCCCAAATATAATGGTAGGGGAGATCCAGCCCGATTCCTCCAACATTTTGATGCTGCATGCCGAGTAGGTGGAGATCAATCCCATGAAACCAAGGTGGCCTAGTTTCCCATGGCCTTAACTGATGAAGCATCTAAATGGCACCTAGACCTTCTAGTGGAAGAGCAAGCCACATGGGACCTGCTTCAAACAGAAGTTAAAAGACACTTTCAAATGGAGAGGCTACAAGATGATCCCGCTCTCCAACTAAGCAAGATCGAACAAGGCCATCAAGAAGATGTACGCACGTACCTGGGTAAGATGAAAAGATTAATCGCCAAATGTGACCCACGCCCAATGCAAAGTACCTCATGGCCTGGTTCATTGCAAGACTAAGAAATAAAATCTGAAAGGATATGAAAAAGATTAGCAACTAGGAAATGTTCAGTGCTGCTAATGTGGTAGCCATTGACATCGAGGATGGCATGACCGGACTCTAACACTAGCAGTGATGACGACAGATCTAGTGCATGAGATAAGCACTAAAAAAAGGGCAAATCCAGGTCCACTATCGAAACATCAAATGAAGATTGCCTGGAGGCCATGACCATGAAGCTGAAAGAAGACATGATGCAGGCCATGGAACAAAAACTTCACTTGTCTCAGCCGCCAACTCGGACATATCCACGATGAGAAAATGTCTGGTGTCCACATTGCATGGCCAATCATACATCAAATGAGTGCTCGATCCTAAGAGCCAGGATCATTGCACAAGCAAATCCACCACCAAGGTTGTGGTGCCATATTTGCATTGTCGGCAGCCATGATGAAAATAGTTGCATCTTCGACATGCGCAATAACCCGCCTCGATCTCAACAATACCAAGCGGCACCCATGCCAGTGTACAAGCAATTGGCACTTGCACAAGTGCCCCCAACTTCGAGGGTAAATCTTGTTCCCATTCAGACACAAGTACCACAACTACTTAGGAATCCGAATCCATGACCATATCCAAGAGCACCAAATCCAGCACCTTAGGCAGTTCCAATACATCAATTACAAGCCGAGGAAGTAGACTCATCATTTGAGTATGAAGCAGAGGACCCAATGTACTATGTAGAAGGTGTAGAGGGTCTAATACCAGTTTATGCAAATCAAGTACGTCCCAACACATATCAAGAACCAATCAAGTGCTACAGTTGTGGAGAAAATCACCAGATTGTAGAGTGCCCTCATCGTGGTAGCTGCACTACTTTCCAACAACTCTATAGAGATTGTGGCATAAGACATGCCTGTATGGATTATACCATGAAAACTAAAGTCCCACAACAACAGAGGTTAAGCCTGACGTCCCAATCGGCATTATTAGGGGTGGACCATCAAAGTTTGGGTCCAGTGAGTGTAATATCCCAACCTGTCAATGTAATTACACGCCAATAGAAAGAGGCACCAAGGACCCTAACATTCCAATCCAAACAAAGCAACTTCTTAAAAAGAAAGCACAAGTGCCTCCACCTCCGCCAAGTAATGAGTAGTCGATCTCATCCACATCAACTCTCGAGCCTCAAATAAAAGAAGTTCCATACCCAAATGCAGAGGTGGAGAAGGCTCGTTTTTAGGCACTTCAACAATGTGTACAAAAGGAACAAGCTCAATTTGATGCTGAGAAACAAGCTCAATTTGAGGCTGAGAAACAAGCTCAAGACCCAATCCATGACTTGGCCCCACAAAGTATTGATACTGTACTCAAACCTCTGTTCCAACAACAAACTCCACAACATAATGTACTACCACATCAACTTGAAGGAGCCGCACTCTCTAGCATCCAGAGTTGCCCTATGTTGATTCCCATCGAAATCCTCCTACGGAATTGTCCCAATCTCTCGGAGTGTTTCAAAGGATGGATTGAGCTCACAAATCCCCCTCCACCTATGAACGACATCAAAGATATCCCTGTGCGGATGGGTGAGAGAGATGACATACACAACATTACTGTGCCTTTGATCCACAAGGCATATAATGAAGTCCAAGCCATAGTGGATGGTGGAGCAGGTGTAAATTTCCTATCAAAGGAGCTCTACGAAGAATGGGGTCTCCCACCAATGCAAAAGGCTAATTTCAACATATGCCTTGTCGATGATTCATGGGCTAAACCCTTGGGAATAGTAAATGGCATGTCCACAAAGGTTGCATGAGTCCACTTTTCCCTTCAATTCAAAATCTTGAATCTCCCCAAAAAATCTTATAAAATCTTACTGGGACGTCCTTGGTTACGGGAAGCATCAGTCCTCCATGACTGGGGAACTGATAGACTGACAATCCAGAATTGTGACACCACAGTCAGGGTGAATGTGGGGACAGGAGCTATAAAACCAATTGTGCCTAGAGCATTGGATGACACATATTCCACAACAATCTCAAGCAAATCAGCTCCCTTGCAACAACATGCCATAGCGGGTGATTCACAAAGCAATGTCAATAACTGGATACAAACATTGGCAACCATCGACAACTGCCATTCATTAGACCCCATCTTCTTGTAGATTGATGCTAAGGTGCTACAGGTAGATCCTCCACTCACACATGAAGAACCAATCGATCTAGAGGTGCCATTCTTTATGGCTGACCTCGAGTGGAATAATGAACCTGAAGAAGGTACCCATACCAGACTCAGATTTTCCTTGGGACCTTGAAATAGAGGCTGAGAATGCTGAAATTGAAGATCAAATCTTTGATAATGACACAGCCATTCTGCATGCCCTAATGGTAGTTGAGCTCCCAAAAGTTGAACCTCCAAAGTTGAATAACAACAGAAGATGCCACAATAAAGCTGAAGGAGGAAATCGCAGAAAGGCCAAACACTTCAATGAATTCGAACGAGTCCAAACAAGGATCGTCAAATTGTATCTTGCAAAGCCATCTCCCTCAAAATTAGATCCACTACCTCTAGAATGGTCCCCTGAGGGACTGGAAGGAGTATGCGTAACAAATGAACCCTTACTTGGAAACACCTTACCAGTGAAAAAGTTACCCCACAGTTCCCAACGTAAGAAGTTTCAAAAATATAAGCCATATGGGTGGATGAAGCTTGATTAAGAGAATTCAAAAAAAGAAAGTCAAAAAGAGCTTAACAAATTGGTAAATGAAACTATGCCACCTAGTACACATGGCACATGGCATGCTAGTTCAACACCGTCAGAGGCCGAACTTCAAGAAGTGCTAGAATACTTCAAGAATTACACAAGCGGTAGTGTGCCAATAGTAATGCTAATACCACTAAGAGAATCTAAGGGACCGGCAAAAACACGCACAATAAACCTCGCCCTTGAAGGGGAGGAAGAAAAACTGGTTTTCATTGGGAAACAGCTTCGACAAGAAGATGAAACCAAACTCAAAGCACTCCTAATGGAATACCATGACTGCCTAGCATGGTCATACAAAGAGATGAAAGGAATTTCACTAGAAGTGGCAGTACACACGATACATATAAGGGAAGGTGCTCACCCTAAGGTATGTGGACCTTATCGCACAAATCCTAAATATGGCACCATGTTTTATGATGAGCTACAAAAACTCCTAGATGTCGGATTCATCTATGAGATAGAGCACACTGATTGGGTTTCACCCATCGTCATTGTGCCTAAATGCAACAAGAAGCTCAGAATATGCGTAAACTTAAAGAATGTGAATGCCGCCACAATTAGGGATCACTATCCCCTACCCTTAATAGAAACAGTGTTGGAAAAGGTGGCAGGTTCAGAAATATATAGCTTCTTGGATGGCTTCAATGGCTATAACCAAGTGCAAATAGCTCGAGACCAATCAAAAATAGCATTTGCTACAGAATGGGGTATTTTTGCATATAGAGTCATGCCATTCGGCCTTTGTAATGCCACAACCACATTTCAGCGAGTCATGTTCACAGCTTTCAAGTCATTTATGAATAAGTTTTTACAGGTGTTCTTGGATGATTTGTGCATCCATTCAAACAAAAAAGACCACTTCAAATGTCTTGAAGCAGTACTAATCAAATGCAAGGAGTACAACATCTCCCTAAATCCAACAAAATGCCAGTTCATGCTCAGCCATGGAGTTGTTTTGGGACACATTGTCTCTCAACATGGGATTGCAACTGACATGGACAAAATCAAAATCATCATGGAATTGCCTCCTCCTACAAATTCCAAAGGTGTACAGGTCTTTATGGGACATGCCGACTATTATAGAAGATTTATATTGCGGTATGCCATGATAGCTAGACCACTTTACAAATTATTACTGGATTTCTTATGGACTGAAAAGTGCGACCAAGCCTTTGAGCTTTTAAAGTGGCACCTAATCACAACACCCATCCTTATATCTCCCAATTGGGATATTTATTTTCATGTTCATACTGATGGATCCAAGTATGCAATTGGTAGTGTGCTTTGTCAACCTGGTGAACATAAGAAAGACTACCCATTCTACTTCACTAGTCGACAACTCAATGATGCAAAGATCAACTATACCACCACAGAAAGAGAAGCCCTAGCAATGGTGTATAGTGTAAAGAAATTTTGGCACTATCTACTAGCAAATGATTTTGTCTTCTACATCGACCATCAAGCATTGCTTTATCTTGTGAACCGTCTGTGTACAACAGGAAGAATAACCAGATGGCTCCTCTTGCTTCAAGAATTCAACTTCAAAATAGTGGTCTGCAAAGGTGCCCAACACAACATTGCTGATCACATGTCTCGTGTCAAGTTGGGAGAACAAGCCGCTGGAGTAGAAGACGACTTACCAAATGCCACACTATTTCAAATAGATGTTGTTCTGGAGTGGTATGGAGATATCATTGGGTACTTATGACAGGAAGACCACCCCCTAAAATGAAAGTAGTAGATGCCACAAAACTAATTCTAAAGGCTGCACCCTATCAACTCATTGCAGGACAATTGTACAAGATGGGCAAGGACCAAGTATTAAGAAGATGTGTAATGCCTCATGAGATCATGCCAATCTTGAGTGAAGTCCATGAAGGCATTGTAGGAGGACACTTCCAAGGGGAAGCCACAGCAAGAAAAGTTCTCCTCGCAGGCTACTAGTGGCCAACAATGTGTGTAGATGCCTATGAATATGTAAAAGGCTGTGATATATGCCAACGAACTACTAAACCACAACACAAAGACTTCAATCCCCTAACAATAGTTGTTTCACAAAAATCATTTGAAAAATGGGGAATTGACTATGTGGGTCCCATCCATCGAGCAGCAAAAGGAACATAGGCACGCTACATCATTGTGACCACTGATTACTTTACAAAATGGGTTGAAGCTAAAGTAGTCAGAAAGGCAGATGCCAAAAGCACAGCAAGATTCTTATATGAAAATGTGATCACCCGATTCGGATGCCCCATTGAAATTGTGTCGGATAGAGGCACACATTTTGTCAATGAGGTAATCCAAGAACTCTTGTCTGGCTTTATGCTAATCCATAGAAAAAGCACACCCTACTACCCCCAAGGGAATGGACAGGCCGAATCCACCAACAAAATATTATGCATTATCCTTACCAAGGTAGTAGAACCACAGTGTTCTGATTGGGTAGAGAAACTGAATGTAGCCTTATGGGCATACAGAACCACACTCAAGGTTTGTACAGGGAACACACATTTTCAATTGGTTTACGGCCTTGAAGCTGTGGTCCCACTAGAATTTGTAATACCAAGCCTATGCATAGCAGTATAGGAATGCATGGGAGACCATGAATCGTTGAAAGAAAGACTCTATCAGTTGGAGAAGCATACAAAAACAAGACTAGTTGCCTACCATGCCATGACAATAGAAAAATGCAAAAGAAAGGCATGGTTTGATGGAAATATTAAAGCTAAAGACATCAAGGAAGGTGACTTGGTCCTATTATACAATGCCGAAGTACACAAGGGGAAATTGAAGTATCTAGGTCAAGGACCCTACCGAGTAAGAAAGATGAATCCCATTGGAGCTATGGTGTTAGAAAAATTGGATGGGGAGTCCAACTCAACACAACAATAAACGGGAAGCGCTACTACTTCAACACGCAAGCCATCCCCGACAAAAATGAAGATTTGGAAAACCAAGTCTTCCCTAGTTAGGATTAGATTGTATCATGAGCACTCACTAGCATATGCACATTTTTGCACATTTAGGAAGACCTAATCAATTTCATATTAGGGATGATTGAGTCTTAGTTTCCATATTAAATCCCACAAATAAGCATATAGTTAGACACATCACGTGCACTCACATGATTTTTCATAGGCACATAATAGATTGCATCAATAATAGTATCCCACACTTTCATTCCATGCTCTCAAAGCATGCAATGAATTTACAAGTAGGACAAGAAGCTATGCCAAAACTCAAGATGAATTGACAAAAGAGT
Organism: Dipteris shenzhenensis; assembly: GCF_047967505.1. NCBI lineage: Eukaryota > Viridiplantae > Streptophyta > Polypodiopsida > Gleicheniales > Dipteridaceae > Dipteris > Dipteris shenzhenensis. The sequence continues at coordinate 12,356,147 of NC_141611.1, forward strand.
CTGCAGCCTCAGCAACGAGACCCCCGCCAAACATCGCAGTCATCTCCTAAATGCAAAAATATTAAACTTGCATACAAACTTATCTACAAGCTCAATGATACGGGTGTAATTGCATCCCACATGTATGAAAGATAGCAAGAAATACTAGCCTCAACAACGAGACCCTCACCAAACCTCTTCCCAAGAAGATTCAATGGCAGAGTCCACAGCCTTAGCAATGAGATCCCCTTTGAAATTCACAACCATCTACCCCTCCTCAAGAGGAGATAAGCTTCTTGACTACATACCATAAATTGTATGGTGCAAAAGCATTACAATAGGAATGACTCGCATACCACAATCTCAATAGCCACTCGGTTACGCACATGGCATCCCAACTCCAAAATCAAAATAAGCCATAACCCGAGGATGGGTAATAAAATGGATCTGAGAGTATGCTATCTCTATGCCAACATGGACTTAGATAGAATAGAATGTGTGTGTAGAGTAGCGGTAATGCTCTGCGTGTACTTGCATAAAGCTAGAAAGAATCCCTCTTAGAAATCCAACTTGCATGTTCTACATGCAAGTTCTAACTATGATTCCTTCATGCAACTCCTACATGCGAGTTCTACATGCAACTCCTACATGCAAGTCCTACATGCAAGTTCTACATGCAACTCCTACATGCGAGTTCTACATGCAAGTCCTACATGCAAGTTCTACATGCATGTTCTATGTGCAAGTTCTACATACGAGTTCTACATGCAGCTCCTACATGCAAGTCCTACATGCGTGTTCTACATGCAAGTCCTACATGCGAGTTCTACATGCAAGTCCTACATGCGAGTCCTATATGCAAGTCCTACATGCGATCCCTACATGCATGTTACATGCGACTTCTACTTGCAACTCCTACATGCAACTTCTATATGCAAGTTCTACATGTAGAGAGAGAATGTCTTACAATTCCTACATGCAGAGAGAGAAGCTCTCCAACTTGTATAAATACCCCATAATGGAATGAAGCCGACCCTCTTTGGGGCATTGTGTTGAGTTCTACTTTGATATTCCAAGCAATTGTCTCAAGTGTCCATGCTTCCTTGCACTCCACGTCCAAAAGCATGTCCTAACCTTGCAACTCCTCCTCCCCTCTCCTCCAACCTTGCAACCCATCCTCTCCCTCTCGTCCTCCCTCCTCCTTCTCCCTTCTCCTCCTCCCTCTTCCTCCTCCTCCTCCCTCCTCCTCCCTTCTCCTCCTCCCTTCTCCTCCTCCTCCTCCTCCTCCCTCCTCTCTCTTCTTTCCCCCATGCTCTTACACCTTCTTCCTCTCCCACTCCTATGCTCCCCCTAAACCCTTGGTTCCTCAACCCTTAACCTCCATGATTTACAAGGGAGACGAGTTCTTCACCATGTACTCTACCCTGAACCTTGGAACCTCTTCTAAACTCTAGAACCTCTTCTAAACTCTGGAACCTCTCTCTAAACCTTGGAACCTCCTTCTAAACCTTGGAACTCCTTCTAAACCTTGGAACCTCCTTCTAACCTTGGAACCTCTTCTAAACCTTGGAACCTCCTTCTAACCCTTGGAACCTCCTTCTAACCCTTAAACTCCTCCTAAACCCTACAACCCCCAATGAAGATGAAAGCCTTGATTACCTCAACCATGATGATACATGTTCCTTTTACACATGCATGCACTATGTTTGCTTACCACAGTTAAGCCTACGTCTCTCACCGGAATACGACTCGAGGTCCTAAGCTATACATATACTACAAATGACAACCCCGATATATCTGTAGGTAACAAAAAGCCTCGAAACCCTGCATACTGAAAATACCTTGCTCTTTTGGTGAAAGCCGTAGGAAAGATCCAACAATAAGGCATAACATCTCCACACTTATGCTTTATCTCAACATGTGCACTAAGAATCTTTGATACAATAACTGCCACCTTATCTTTGCCAAGTCTTTTAAAGTGACAAAGAGAATTTGGATCACTATCATGGATTGTAGCAAATGCAACTACTTCTCTTTTCCTACATAAAATCACCTCCATCCCTGGAACAAAATCTATAGCCATCTCCTTTGTGAGAGTCCTTTGCAAGCAAGCAACAACAGCAACAATTACATAAATATTAGTCTCCTTATAATAATCTACAGTAATATTATAAGTTACGTACATAATATTTTCACACACACACACACACACACACACACACACACACACACACACACACACACACTTACACACACACACACACATATACATACATACATACATACATACATACATACATACATATATATATATATATATATATATACACACACACATATATATACATATATACATATATTTACATATATACATATATATACATATATACACATATATATACATATATATGTATATATACATATATACATATATACATATATATATATTTATTTATTTAATATATATATATATGTATGTGTGTGTGTGTTTTAAATTTATATATACGAGTTGCATTACTCGTCTACAATGGGTTAGAGACCTGCTTTGCCAGGTCTCAAGGTGGGATATATAATATTCACTCTCTCTCTCTTTCTCTAATGATCTATATATTTATACATATATTTATATATATATTTATTATATATATATACACACTATGAATATAAATAAATAAATTTATTTATTTCTATTTCTATTTATTTATATTATATATATATATTTCTATTTCTGTTTATCTATATATATATTATATATTTATTTCTATTATATATATATAAATATTCCTACTTCTATTTCTATTTATTTATATATTATATATACTTATTTATGTATATATATATAAAGTTATGTTTATATATATAAATTAATACATCTATATCTATATCTATATATTATATCTCAAGCCTCCAAAATCCAAAGCACCATCAAGCAGGGTTTAAAGCACCCTCCTTAAGAAATATAAGATAAGATGTATATATATCTATATCTATATATATATGTATGTATGCATGCATGTATGTATGTATGCATGGATGCATGCATGCATATATGTATGTATGTATGTATGCATATTTATACGTCGAGCCTCCAAAATCCAAAGCACCATGAAGTGGCATTTCAAGAACCCTCCTTAAGAAATATAAGGTAATATATATATGTGTGTGTGTGTGTGTAGATAGGCAAACCAGAGAGCTGAGGGCTGCTGCGACAGCCAAGGATAGAGGGAGAAGTAATAGAGGGTATATATAACATAGGCAAAGGAGAGAGGTGAGGGCTACCGCAGCAGCAAAGGATAGAGAGAGAAGTAATAGAGGGTATATATAATAGAGAGGGTAGTACTAGTGGAGGAAGGATGAGAGAGGAAGAGACATAGGGAGAAGAGAGAGGTGCTTGTTGCCGCAGGGGCAGCCAAGAGTACAGAGAGAAAAAGAGAAGAAAGTGAGAATATATATATATATATATATAGATAGATAGATAGAGAGAGAGGGAGGGAGAGAGACAGAGAGAGAGAGAGAGAGATGAAGGGAAGCGACGAAAGAAGATAGAAAAGAATAAACAAAAGAAGAGAGAAAAGAAGAAGAGAGGGAAGAAAAGCGGTGCACTAACTTTGAGGATGGAAGCATAGAGAAGAGAGGAAGTAATGGAATCGATAGAAGAGAATGTTCAGAACATGTTCTACCTAATAAACATGAAGAGTCTTGAGAATGTGTTGCAGAACGTCCTCAATACGACAAGAAGAGAATTTCATATGTCTTTGGAATGTGAAGGTGAATGAAAATTTAAAATTCCGGCGCTTTCTAAATTTTGAATGTCTTTTGAATAAGACGGAGAATGAAAATTTAAAATTCCGACACCTTTGAAATTTTCCACGATTTTTAAATTTCAATTTCACAAAAAATTTGAATTTTCAAAGTTATCTTAAAGGAAATTTTTAGCGCTTTTTAAATTTATGGTCCTTTAAATTCACCATTCACCATGACACTTTTCCCCACACTTTTTAAATTTCATGTTTCACACAAAATTTGAATTTTCAAAGCTTATGTTTCCATCTTAAAAGAAAAATTTAGCACATTTTTAATTTTAGGGTTATTAAAATTCACCATTCTCCATTAGTATATACAATGCAAAAACTAGTCAAATTCAAAAAATCTCCCTCCTCATCCTATTTAATAAAATTCAATAAAACTATTAATAAAAGTCATAGTATACATCCTTTAAACAACTTACAATATAAAACATCCTTATCTTCCCATTTAAAGAACTTTAAATATTAAAATATTCTCATCCTCCCATCCTGTGCAAGGGCATTTAAAAATTCACCACTACTAGAGACGATTTAATAAAATTCATAGTACTTATCGTTTAAAAACCACCATTATTAGAAATTATAATTTAATAAACCATGTTTTTCCTTAGTGTCTTACACAATCGTCAAAAAACACGATCGGAGTTGTGTTTTTAGACACAGTAAATGAATAAATAAAATGCCATTGAATAGGTGAGGGAACTAATTGGCCATTTACATTGATCCATTGCCATAAACTTTTGTACTTTTAGGAGTCACAGAAAACTTGAGCTATGCTTTTCCCTTCTTCCCTCCCTTGCCTTTTCGAGGCAACGGATATGGTTCGCATGGTGGATCATGCAACAAACCATGTTTTCCTCCTAGTGTCTTGCACAATCATCAGAAAATACACCTCGAGGTGCGTTATTCAAACCGGCCATATCTGATGGGCCTCCCCCTTTGCACGTGTGTCAATCCCACCTATGTTGAGGTGTGTGCAAAGTATCGTGCCCATGGGATATGGTTCGCATGATCAATCAAGTATTAAACCATGTTCTCCACCTAGTGTCCTACAGAATCGTCAAAAAACACACCTCAAGGTGTGTTATTCGAACCTGCATGTATCCAATGGGAATCCCCCTTTGCACGCACTTCAATCCCACATATGTTGAGCCACATGCAAAGTACTATGCCCATCGGATATGGTTTGCATGGTCGATCACACATCAAACCATGTTTTCCACCTAGTGTCATTCACAATAGTAAAAAACATGCGATGGGAATCCCACTTTGCACACGCATCAATCCCACCTATGTTGAGGCACGTGCAAAGTATCGTGCCCTTTAGATATGGTTGGTATGGTCGATCATGCATCAAACCATGTTTTTCACCTAGTGTCATGCACAATCATTAAAAAACACGCTCCAAGGTGTGTTATTCAAAGGTGCACTTATCCGATGGGCATCCTACTTTGCACTTGCATCAATCCCACTTATGTTGAGGTAGGTGCAAATTATAGTGCCCATTGGATGTGGTTTGTATGGTTGATGATGCATTAAACCATGTTTTTCACCTAATGTCATGCATAATCATCAAAAAACATGTTTGCAAGTGTGTTATTCCAACCTGCACATATTTGATGGACATCCCCCTTTACACACATGTCAATCCCACCTATTTTGAGTCACATGCAAATTATCATGCCCATTGGATGTGGTTCACATGTCGATCATGCATTAAACCATGTTTTTCACCTAGTGTCATGCACAATCATCAAAAAACATGCCTCGAGTTGTGTTATTGGAACCTGGATGTATTCTATGGGCATCTCCCTTTGTATGCACTTCACTCCCCCCTATGTGGAGATTGGTGCAAGGTATCGTGTATCACCTAGTGTCATGCATAATCGTCAAAAAACACGCCTCGAGGTGTGTTATTTGAACGTGCACATATCCGATGGCATCCACCTTTGCATGTGCACAATACCACCTATGTTGAGGTAGGTGCAAAGTATCATGCCCATTATATATGGTTTGCATGGTCGATGACCCATCAAACCATGTTTTTCACCTTAGAGTGTCATATGCATAGTCGTCAAATAACATGAACTGAGGTGTGTTATTTGAAGGTGCACATATCTGATGGTCATACATATTTGTACCCCCATCAATACCACCTATTTTGAGGTATGTAAAAAGTATCACGTCTATCGGATGTGGTTTGCATGGTCAATCACATGTCAAACCACGCTTTTCACCTAGTGTCAGGTGTAATCATAAAAAAACACTCCTCAAGGTGTGTTATTCAAACCTGCATGTCTCGAATGGGAAACCCCCTTTGCACGTACATCAATACCATTTATATTAAGGTAGGTACAAAGTATCGTGCCCATCATATGTGGTTTGTTTGGTCGATCACACATTAAACCATGTTTTCACCTAGTTTAATATACAATCTTCAAAAAATACGCCTTGAGGTGTGTTATTCAAACTTGCACAGATCCAATAGGCATCCTCCTTTGAACATGCATCAATCCCACATATGTTGAGGAAACATACAAAGTATCGTGCCCATCGGATGTGGTTTGTATAATCGATCATGCATTAAACCATGCTTTTCACCAAGTGTCATGCACAAACATAAAAACACATTCTTCGAGGTGTGTTATTCAAAGGCACACATATTCGATGGGCATCCCCCTTTGCACACACGTCAATCCTACCTATGTTGAGGTAGGTGCAAATTATCGTGCCCATTGGATGTGGTTCATATGGTCGATCATGCATGAAATCATGTTTTTCACCTAGTGTCCTACACAATCGTAAAAAAACCCACTTTCAGGTATATTATTTGCACATGCATGTATCCTATGAGAACCCTTCTTTGCACGTGCATCAATCCCAACTATGTTGAGGCACACACAAAGTTTCATGCCCATCGGATATGGTTCGGATGGTCGATCACACCATCAAACAATGTTTTTTACCTTAGCATCAGGAAAAAAGGGAGCTCATTTTGGCGCCTTTTAGGGTTTAGAAATAAATGCTCTCGACCAATCAAAAGAGGTCCAATGTAACGTTGGAAAAATACCCAAAACCATGTAAAAATATAAAATAAGTCATATTCAAAATCTTTTTCTTTTATTATGTCTGACATATGTGATCTTCAAAAGATGATTTTTTGTGTAGTATTTGATGATTTTAACATTGCCAACGCGTTCGGAGCAGGACAAAACCCCCAAATAAACCTTGGAGACACCAAAAACCAATGCTCGGAGGCCCACAAAAAGGCAAAAATGCCAGCTGGCCAAATCACGTTTTTGTGCAAATCCCCCATTCCGAGCAATTGTGCCCTTTTCTAGGCCTCTGAGCATTGGTTTTCGGTGTCTCCAAGGTCTATTTGGGGGTTTTGGCTAGCTCTAGACATGCTGGTGATGTTAGAATCATCAAATACTACACAAAAAATTCAAGGATCTTAAATAGGCATTTAATGTGAAGCCTGAGTACTAAACTGACATTTTTGTAGTATCTGTATTTTATGGCATTTTCCATATTTTGAGTGCAACAAAAGTAGGTAAATATTGAATTTCTAAGAGGGTCCCAAAATGAGTTCCCTTGTTTCCTAATGGGTGTCATGCACAATCATCAAAAAACATGCTTACAGGTGTGTGTTATTAGAACCTGCACATATTCAATGGGCATCCCCCTTTACAGTGTGTCAATCCCACCTATGTTGTGTTAAGATAGTGGGAGAGAGGGAAGGAGTCTCACTTGCAGCTTTCTCACATGCACAATGGGGGAATACACACAAGGGTGGAGGCTGAAAACAGTTTTCCTCTTCTTAGTTGTGAAAGCCAAAAGAAAACTCTAGTACAAAGAAATAGAAGAACCCTATATGTGGGTCTCAAACCAAACTCAACTAACTAAGGTGGCATACTAACTGAGCCACGAACTAGTGTAGATAAGGATAGCTGTCATCCAGCTATTATTCGTGGGCGGTGTACCAACCGCATCTCCAGCTAACAAGTCGGTGACATAAATGCACAACAGTCACCCTGGCATATCGCGAGTGGAGCTCGATATCTCAACACTCCCCCTCGAGCTCAATCCCAATTCCTGCACACCAAGCAGGTCTCTGAACTTGCGCAGCTTCTCTGTGCCCAATGCTTTCGTGAATATGTCAGCTACCTGATCCTCTGTGCTGACATGAACTAGATCAATAAGACCTAGTAAAACCTTCTCCCGCACATAGTGATAATGCACCTCAATGTGCTTTGTTCTCGAATGAAAGACTGGGTTCTTTGCCAAATGTATACTACTCATGTTGTCACAATAAATGACAACCGGCCCATCTGTAGACTGATGCATATCATAGAGTAGCTTATGCAACCAAGCTACCTCACATGCAACCATTGCTGCACCTCTGTACTCAGCCTCTGTGCTCGACAAGGCAACTGTAGGCTGTTTCTTGCTGCTCCAAGTGACTGCAGCACTCCCAAAAGAGAACACATATCCACTGGTAGATCGCCTATCAGAAATACTACCAGCCCAATCAGCATCAGTGTATCCATGCAACTGTATCTGAACCCTAGCCTCATAAAATAGTCCATACTGCAATGTGGACTTCACATACCTGAGTATGCGTCTAGCCGCATCCAAATGCGGTTTCCTTGGAGCCTGCATAAACTGACTTACCAATCCAACAGCATAGCTCAAATCTGGCCTGGTAATAGTCATGTAAATCAAACTTCCTACTATGCGTCTGTACATAGTAGGGTCCTCCAGAAGCTCACCTGCATCTACGCTCAGCTTCACATTCTGCTCCAAAGGAACTGAAATAGGCTTACAGCCTGTCATCCCATATTTGGATAGCATGTCCAATCCATACTGCCTCTGCAAGAGCTATATCCCACTTGGTGATCTAATCACCTCAATGCCCAAGAAATAACGCAGCTCTCCCAAACCCTTCATCTCAAACTTCTGCCTCAATAGCATTTTCACATGAAGGATATCTTCATCACTATCACCTGTGATGATCAAATCATCAACATAAATGACCAGCAGCATAATCCCTTTCTCTGTTTTTCTCACATAGAGTGAGAAATCTGCCTTGGAAATCTGAAAGCCAATAGTGACAAGATACTGTCCTATCTTGTCAGCAGACCATGCTCTAGGTGCTTGCTTCAAGCCATACAAGGCTTTCTTCAACCTCTGCAAACAAACTCGGGATGAATAGCATGAACATAACCTGCTGGCTGCTCCATAAAGACCTCTTCTTGCAAATCACCATGCAAGAAGGCATTCTTTACATCCATCTGATGTAAAGACCATCCCTTTGATGCAGCCATAGCAATGGCTGCTCTTACGGTTGCCATCCTTGCAACCGGGCTGAAAGTTTCTTCATAATCAATGCCATATGTCTGTGCATACCCCTTGACAACTAATCTTGCCTTGTATCTATTCACAGAACCATCTGCATTGTGCTTGATCTGATAAACCCATTTACAGCCAATTGCATTCTTGCCTTTAGGCAAAGGCACCAATTCCCATGTAGCATTAGCATCCAAGGCATCCATTTCTTCATCCATGGCTTTCTCCCATTTTTCATTTCCCATGGCTTGCTCAAAAGAAGTGGGTTCTGGTTCCTGTATCACTTTGACCATATAGGCATAGTGAATGGCTGTAAATCCATCATATCAATGCTCTGTTCTGAGCCACTGGATTCACCATCCACACAAGAGTGACCTGCATTCACATCAAACATGGGCTGATCTACCTTCTCTTTTCCTTTTCGTGATACCTGCGTACCACTCTCTGCATTGCTTTGAGGAGATTCTCCTGATCTCAATCTGCCTGTCCATGGCGAAGTATGTGAACCACTGCTAGAGGACACTCCAGGTCCACTGATATTTTGTGATTGCTGCTGTGAATTCTATGCAGCATTACCATTTTGTGCATCCACATCAATCATCACATTTACTGGTTTATACCAGCTGCTCATCTCATCAAAAACAACATCTCTGCTCACTGTGAACTTACGTGTAGAAGGGTTATAGCATCTATACCCTTTTTGCTGCAGAGAATAACCAATAAAGATGCACTTCTTAGCTTTTGGATCCAACTTGGACCTCAACTCATCTGGCACATGGACATAGGCAATGCAACCAAAAATCTTCAAATGAGAAATATCTGGTTTCCTACCAGTATACACCTCCTCTGGCGTCATGCCATGTATTGCTGCAGTGGGAGTCCTGTTCATTATATAGACTGCTGTAGCAACTGCTTCAGCCCAATAATAATCTGGTAGATCTTTTTCATTTAGCATAGCCCAAGATACCTCTCCAATATGCCTGTTTTTCCTTTCTGCAATTCCATTTTGCTGTGGGGTATGACTGCATGAATATTGCTGCTTTATACCATGCTCCTGCAAGAACCTTGCAAACTCATTTGAGAGGTACTCTCCCCCTCCATCTGACCTTAGGCATTTTATTTGCAGGCCTGTTTCTTTTTCCACCATAGCTTTGAAAGCTTTGAAGTGCCCAAACACTTCACTTTTCTTTTTCATAAAATACACCCACAGTTTTCTGCTAAAGTCATCAATAAATGTGACAAAATAGTGACAGCCTCCAATAGATGCAGCTTTTGTAGTCCACACATCAGAGTGGATTAATTCCAATGGCTTTTTACTCTCTTGAACATGCCTAGGAAAAGGTTTCCTTGCCTGTTTCCCAAATTGACGGGCTTCACAAACCTTGTGCATTTCTGCAACCTTGAATTTAGGCAATCCTGCAACAATATTTTGGGCTTGCATTGATTTAAGTCACTGTATATTAACATGACCAATGCGTTTGTGCCAGATATCAATATCTGCAACTACACCGGTCCCATGTGCAAACATTGCTGCACTCAATTCAGGCATGTCCGCATCCAACGTAAACATCCTGCCCTTCTTCTTTCCTTTTGCTATCAAGCGACCATTATTTTTCATATCCTCAACAAAGCATCCATGAGGATTAAATCTGACCTGCAAGCCCTGCTCAACCATCTGACCAACAGAAACCAGGTTCTTGGTGATGTTCGGGACATGAAATACATCAGACATGTATTTCTTTTTCCCATCCTGCATAGACAAAGGAATTTTGCCAATCTGCACAATAGGATGTGCAGTATCATTACCAGTCTCCACAAATCCTGGCTTTTCCATCTTCCTTGCATCTTGCATCCATTCTGCATGACCTGTCATGTGGTTTGATGCACCTGAGTCAACATACCACACATCATTTTGTTCTTCTGCACTTGTCACAGAGTTGGTCATATGCTGCACCATAAATAGATGCTCATTTCTGTCATCACCCTGCCTACTAGAAGATGCATAATTGCCTTGCTGCAATTTTCCACTCATAATGTCATTCTGCTTTTTATAGCAGTCCTTAGCCATATGACCCATTTTGCCACAATAGTAGCATTCAACATTGCTGTTTGCATTTTTGCCTCTCTGCCATCCACCACGGCCTCTTTGGCTCCCCCTGCCTCTAGAGTTACCACGTCCTCCTGCATAGGACTGGTTTTCTTGTGTTTGCTGCATATTCTGATTTCTACCACGGCCTGCAGATCGGCCTCCTCTACCTCTGCCTCTACCTCTGCTAGCATTTGAGTAGAAGACAGTTTCTTTTGAAGTTCTTGCTGAAGAAGATGCACCCCCATTTCTCTGCTCTTCAGAAATTAGAAGAGCAATCAACTCCTCAAAATCTGGAAATTTTTCACGGACGGCAATGGATGTCCGGAATTGTGCATAATCCTTTCCTAGACCATTCAAGGTCACAGAAACCAAATCGTCATCATCCACTGGCGACCCAATGGAAGCAAGTGCATCTGCAATTTTCTTCACCTTCATGTGGTAGTCATTGATGCTCATGTTTTCTCTCTGCACATTGTGCAACTCCTGTTTGAGTTGCATTTTCCTGGCTTGCGTATTTGTGCTATACATTTTTGCCAAAGTATCCCATGCCTCCTTTGGCGTATTTGCATCCTGAATATGCACAATCATGGAGTCCGAAATACTGATAGACAGCCAGTACATAACTTTCCTGGCTCTCTCATGCCATCCTTTGAATGCTTGCATTGCCTGTTGACTGGGAACATTAGGAAGAACAGGTTCTTCTTCATTTCCTATAATGAACTCCCAATAGCCTTTTCCCATCAAAAAATTCGTCATTCTAAACTTCCATGCCTGCAAGTTGTTCTTGTCAAGCTTTTCAGTGACAATCTGTGAAAGAGAATCAGATGCCATTACAGAACACTGCAAAATATTCTGTCACTGCAAAAAAACACAGCTTTTGCCTCACACGGGCAGAACTGCAAAACTGTCGAAAGTGGTATTTCACCACACAGTCACTTCCTAGTGACGATTTTGCATCAACAGGCAACAAGCATGAATCTGCAACTCCCAATATCTCTGCACAAAGGCATACGATGCAATTTCTGCGGCAACTTTTCACAGCAAAAACAGGGCCTTTTTCTAAGTGCCTGCGGAGAACTTCCGCTCCATATACTGCGCTCTCGCCACACCGCAAAGGGCGTCTCAATCTGAAATAGTGCACTCCTGCACTTCTGGCTGTGCTACCTGCAGAGATTTGCTCCCAAACTCGAAATAGGAAAGCAACACTGGTCCTCTTACCAGGACACCACAAACTTGGCTTGCTTTCTTGAGCTCCTTACCACGAACAAGGCTCTGATACCATGTTAAGATAGTGGGAGAGAGGGAAGGAGTCTCACTTGCGGCTTTCTCACATGCACAATGGGGGAATACACACAAGGGTGGAGGGTGAAAACAGTTTTCCTCTTCTTAGTTGTGAAAGCCAAAAAAAACTCTAGTACAAAGAAATAGAAGAACCCTATATGTGGGTCTCAAACCAAACTCAACTAACTAAGGTGGCATACTAACTGAGCCACGAACTAGTGTAGATAAGGATAGCTGTCATCTAGCTATTATTCGTGGGCGGTGTACCAACCGCATCTCCAGCTAACAAGTCGGTGACATAAATGCACAATAGTCACCCTGGCATATCGCGAGTGGAGCTCGATATCTCAACATGTTGAGGCACATGCAAAGTATTGTGCCCATCAGATGTGGTTCACATGGTCGATCACGTGTTAATTCATGTTTTTCACGTAGTGTCGGGCACAATTGTCGAAAAACATGCCTCAAGGTGTGTTATTCGAATTTGCACATATCCAATTTGCATCCCCCTTTGCACAGGATCAATACCACCTATGTTGAGGCATGTGCAAAGTATTGTTCCCATTGGATGTGGTTTGTATAATCGATCATGCATGAAGCCGTGTTTTTCACCTAATGTCATGCACAATCATCCAAAAACACGCTCCGAGGTGTGTTATTCAAAGGCACACGTATCCGATGGTGCATAATCCTTTGCACACGCATAAATCCTATATATTTTGAGGAATGTGAGAATTATCATGCCCATCAGATGTGGTTTGCATGGTCGATCACGCATGAAACCATGTTTTTCATCTAGTGTCCTTCACAATCGTAAAAAAGCCCACTTCCAGGTGTACTATTTGCACATGCACGAATCTGATGAGAACCCCACTTTTCATGCATGCCAACTCCACCTATGTCCAGGCACGTGCAAAGTGTTGTGCCCATCAGATATGGTTCGCATGATCGATCACACATTAAACCATGTTTCTCACCTAGTGTCACAAGCACAATCGTAAAAACACATGCCTCGAGGTGTGTTATTCAAACTTGCATGTATCTGATGGGAACCCCCTATCTATGCACATCAATACCACCTATTTCTAGGCAAGTGCAAAGTATCATGCCCATCAAATGTGGTTTAAATAGATGATCACGCATTAAATCATGTTTTTCACCTAGTGTCATGCATAATCGTAAAAAACCATGCTTGCAGGTGTGTTATTCAAACCTGCACATATCCGATGGACATACTTCTTTTCACATGTGTCAATACCACCTATGTTGAGTTTGGTGCAAAGTATTGCGTCAATTGGATGTGGTTCACTTGGTCGATCACGTGTTAAACCATGTTTTTCACCTAATGTCGGGCACAATCATCAAAAAACACGCCTCGAGGTGTGTTATTCAAACCTACACGTATCTGATGTGCATCCACTTTCATACATGCATTAATATCACCTATGTGGAGGGAGAAGAAAAGTAGTGTGCCCATCGGATGTGATTTGTACGGTCGATCACGCATTAAACCATGTTTTTCACCTAGTGTCATGCATAATTGTCAAAAAACATGTTTGTACGTGTGTTATTCGAACTTGCACCTATCCGATGGACATCCCCCTTTGTACGTGTGTCAGCCCATCTATGTTGAGGCACCCAAAAAGTATGGTGCCCATCGGATGTGATTCTCATGGTCGATCATGCATTAAACCATGTTTTTTACCTAGTGTCATGCACAATCATCAAAAAACACACCTTGAGGTGTGTGATTCAAACCTACATGTATTCGATGGGCATCCCACTTTGCAAGTTCATCAATACCACCTATGTTGAGGCAGGTGCAAATTATTATGACCATCAAACGTGGGTTGTATGGTCGATCACACATTAAACCATGTTTTTCACCTAGTGTCATGCATAATCATTAGAAAACATGCTTGCAATTGTGTTTTGAAACGTGCACGTATCCGATGGACATACCTTCTATGTTGAGGCATGTGCAAACTATTATGCCCATCGGATGTAGTTCTCATGGTCAATCACCCATAAAACCATGTTTTTTACCTTAGGGTGTCTATAAAATTGTCAAAAAACATGCTCTGAGGTGTGTTATTTGAAGGCACACGTATCCAATATGTATCATGCTTTGCATGTGCATCAATACCATCTATGTTGAGGCACATGAAAAGTATGGTGCCCATCAGATATTGTTGGCATGGTCAATCATGCTTTAAACCATGTTTTTCACCTAGTGTCGGGCACAATCATCAAAAAACACGCCTCGAGGTGTGTTATTCAAAGCTGCACGTATCCGATGGTCATACCCCTTTGTACGCACATCTTTACCACTTATGTTGAGATAGGTGCAAAGTATCATGCCCATCAGATGTGGTTTGTATGCCCATTGCATTAAACCATGTTTTTCACCTAGAGTCATGCACAATCATCAAAAAACCTACTTCTAGGTGTGTTATTTTCCTATGCATGTATACGATGAGAACCTTTTTTTGAACACACATCAATCCCACCTATTTTGAGGCAAGTGAAAAGTATCATTCCCATCATATGTGGTTTGCATGGTCGAGAACCCATCAAACCATGTTTTTTACCTAGTGTCTTGCATAATCGTCCAAAAACAGGCTCCGAGGTTGTTATTCAAAGGTGCACGTATCTGATGGTCATCCTTCTTTGCACATGCAGAAATCCCACCTATGTTGAGGCACATGAAAAGTATCTTACCCATCGGATATCATTCACATGATCGATCATGTGTTAAACCATGTTTTTCACCTAGTGTCAGGCAAAATCATAAAAAAACATGCTTCCAAGTGTGTTACTTATACCTTCATGTATTCGATGGGCATACCCCATTGCACGTGCATTTATACCACTTATATTGAGGCAGGTGAAAAGTATCATGTCCCTCGGCTGTGGTTGGTCACACGTTAAACCATGTTTTTCCCCTAGTGTCATGCACAATCATGAAAAGTCCCACCTCGACGTGTGTTATTCAAACTTGCATATATCCGATGGGCATATCGTTTTGCACGCATGTTAATCCCACCTATGGTGAGGCATCTAGAAAGTATCATGGCCATTGGATATGGTTCACATGGTCGATCACCCATCAAACCATGTTTTCCATCTAGTGTCATGCACAATCTTAAAAAAACACACTCAGAGGTGTGTTGTTCGAAGGTGCAATATTTGATGGGAATCCCACTTTGTACATGAGTCAATCCAAACTATTTTTAGGCACATACAAAGTATCATGTCCATCGGATATGGTTAAACTATAGTGATCACACGTTAAACTATGTTTTTCAACTAGTGTCGGCATAATCGTTCAAAAACACGCCTCAAGTTGTGTTATTTGAACCTGCAGGTACCTGATTAGCATCCCCATTTGTACACATGCCAACACCACCTATGTTGAGGTAGGTGAAATGTATCATGCCCATAGGATGTGGTTTTTATGGTCGATTATGCATTAAACCATGTTTTTCACCTAGTGTCATGCACAATCATAAAAAACACACTTCCAGGTGTGTTATTTGAGCGTGCACGTATCCGATGGTCATTTCCCTTTGGACGTGCATCAATCCCACCTATGTTGAGATGCATGAAAAATATTTTGCCCATAGGATATGGTTTGCGTGGCCGATCATGCATTAAACCATGTTTTCCAGCTTTTGTTGGGCACAATCATAAAATACATGCTTCTAGGTGTGTTATTCGAAGGTGCCCGTATCCGATGGGCACCCTGCTTTGCATGTGCATCAATCCCACCTATGTTGAAGCACGTACAAAGTATCATGCCCATCGGATATGGTGTGCATGGTCAATCATGCATTAAACCATGTTTTCCACCTAGTGTCATGTTTTTGACCAAGTATTTTATCCATGGGACAAACACCATTTAACAAGAGCAGGTCGATGGAAATATGCATGACCGCAACCAGGAAAAAATAAACCTCTACTTGCCATGAAGGCTAAAAATTCTTGGAAATCCAAAAATATTGAATTGGCAAGGAAAATAGCCTCTCTCGCGGGGCCCTCAACCTACGAAAAAGGCCTAACGTTGACTTTTCCTCAAAACAAAATCTCCTGCAACCATCAAACCTCAAAGATGGATGGGAATCCCAAAAAACTTTCCTCAAAAATATTTTTTTCCCCCCCAAGGTTGACTTGCCCTTAAAACAGAATCTTCTGTCACCATCAAACCTAAAAGATGGATGGGAATCCCAAAAAAAATTCCTCATAACAAAATTTGTTATCACCATCAAACCTAAAAGATGGATGGGAATCCAAAATAATGATGTACTAAAAAAACCCAAGGTTGACTTTTCATCACAGAGAATGCAACTTTTTTGGTTTGATGGGACCCTTGACTCATAGAAAATGCAAATTTTTTGGTTCAGGATTTTCTTGAAGGTCTAAATGATTGTCGGGAAGGTTTAGTAATTTTCAATTTAAAAGAATTGGTAACTTTTTTGGTTTAGGATTTTTTCAGAAGGTTTAAATGATTGTCGAGAAGGTTCATAATGTTTAATTTAAAAGAATTAGCAGAAAGGTTTAATAAATTTAAATTTATTAAAAGAATTGATGGGAAGGTTTATTAATTTTCAATTTGGATTACTATGAATTTTTATTTCACTGAAGAGAGAGAGAGTAAAAAGTGAAGATGGAAGGAAAAGGATTGCCAGTAAGGCTTAGAAATCTATATTCTAAAAAATTTAAATTTGTATTCGAGAAAAGAAGGAGAGGAGGAAGGGAGGGAAGATAAACCCTAGAAACATAGAACTCTAATCCCTTTCATTCATTCTTTCTAGCAAAAGCAGCAGAAGAGCAAGAGCAATAGCAAGAGCAACAACTACAATCTTTCACTTCTCACTTACATATTTCAGGTACCATATTTCTTTAAAAGTTTTCAATTTTTGATTGCTAGAGTTTTTAATTTTAATTAACATAAAGAAAAGAGAGAGCTGAGAGGAGGAGGAGGAGGAAGAGGAGGAGGAGGGGTTTCATGGCCACGGAGGAGGAGTGAAGGGAACAAAGGGCAAATAGGAGGAGCAGCAGGTGAGTATGGTCGAGCAGGCAAGGGACGGCAAGCAGGAGGGGGCGTGGAATAGGAGGGGGAGGGAAGGGGTGGCAAGCAAGAATGGGGTAGGATTGGATGATGAGCAGGAGGTGGAGGGAAGGGCGAGGAGGGGTGGAGGTGGAGCACTGAAGGGAGGGGCAACTGAGGGTGGGAAGTGGAGGTGGGAATTGGCGGAGGGGCAGATGTGGAGGATGGAAGTGGAGGAGGGGCAGAAGTGGAGGAGTGGCGGAGGTGGAGGGTGGAAGGGAGGAGTAGCCATGTGAAGGGAAGAGTAGCTAAGGGCGAGAAGTGGAGGAGGTGGGAAGTGGAGGAGGGGCAGAGGTGGAGCACAGAAGGGAGGAGGAGGAGGGAAGTGGAGGAGGGTTGGAAGAGGTGGAGGAGGATAGCCAAAAACGAAAGTGGAAGGGAGGGGTAGTGTGACATGAAGTTGGGGGTAATAAACTTCATGCAGCTCTTCACTTCCTGCTGCTTTCAAACTGAGTGATAGAGATATTCATCATTGGGAAAGGGACATTAAAAAGAAGCTTTTATACCAAGATACCACACCATACTATCTTCCCTTATATGAGAATGAAGATGGTAACATCCCAAATGATGTTGTACTTCAAGCATAGGGAGAAGGAAAGGATCAGCGGAGGCCATAATCTCAGCAAGCTAGTCTGTGCCAAAGAGAAGAGCGATACATTGTTAAAAGAAGATCTTGCGGCTCAATATGAATGAACTAATATATATCGAGGAGTTTGAAGGGGCTGATTGGGTCGGATGGATAGGTTCTGGGGAAACATTGCACCTCCTTCATAGATACCTTTATAATTAGCTCAAAACACTCTACAAACTATCATTAGACACAGAGGCCTATAACTTTCAGTAGAGACATGATATCAAATATTCAAACCCATATCTAGATGCGTCTTGAAATGGGCTTCGCTTTGATATAAGTTTTGTAAGAAACAGAGAAGCAGTCAAAAAGATATGGGTAGTTTACTGGGCAGGGGTAAAAACTATCTGAAAAAGAAATAGTCACACACAGAGTCAGATTTTTGGTTTGACATCTAATACAATAATTGAAGACTAACATGATGCTTCTTGAAAAGAGCTTCGCACTGATATAAGTTTCGTCTAAATCGGACCACTGACCAAAAAGTTATGAGCAAAATGCTGACAGGGGGTCAAACTATCATGAAAAACACCTACTCCTTCTACTGGTGCCGACTTGGGAGAATACTACCTCCATGATTAGACTTCATCAACGATCCAAGTCCCATAGAGGTCACCTAGGAGGGAAGGAAGAGCTCTTTTTGTGTCTTGGGAAATAGATAAACCATGTATGCGCAATGAGCGGCCAAATAGACAACACTTTTGAGCACCTTGGAAGAGAAAATAATGGAAAAAGGAAAGAGACACTCAAGAGAGAGAACCTGAAGTGACCTTCATTACCAATAGAGTGAGACTCCACTCCAATGCAACTCAAAATACTACAAACACAAGGGAGAAGAAGAGGTTTCATACATACAAGAGTGAGCGAAAGCTCCAAGACTACTCATAGAGAGAGATGGACTCAAGAGTCTACATAAGAGAATATCTACAAGAGGGAGAGAAGGCTCTTGTAAGAGGCTTGAAGAGACAAGAGCTACAGCAACATGAGGCCTAATGGTGGAAGAGATGTTGAACAAGGGAGAGGAGGGCTCTTTTTATAGAGATTTTGTCACCCTCCTTCACCCATTTAAAATTGATGCCTGTAGATTCTTTTCCCCATCAATCACATAAGCCCGTATGTCACCATCCATGTCCTTTTTGGCTACTCTTGCCATGTGTCCCATCAAAAGATACCTCTTAAAATATTGAGAAAGTCAAGAGTCTCCCCACATGGAGCCCATAGGGACCCTCTCTTTTCCATATGTCCACATCCTCCTTATTTATAATCTTCTCTCTAGAGTTACCAATGTATAATTTGAAAGCCTCTCTATTGTCTTCACATGTGGTCCTATATAAAAATTATTATTGAAAAATACATCCATGCAGACTACAATACAAGGCTAACAATCCAAAATACACATGATTCAAAAAATAATAACACAATTATGAGCTTTTTTTTTTGGAGCAGAAAAAGTTTTTGTTATATTAGAATATCATCATCATCATCATAAATATTTACATGTTCTTTGGTAAAGAACAACCAGTCCCCATGGGGAGAGTTTCATCAAAACATTTCTGACGTAAAACATAAACAGTGTTATGGATAAAATTGTCTAAGGAAAAAGGCATTAATATGTGTGTGTGTTTGTATGTGTGGCAATAGTATAATAAAATATGGTGTGCATAGGGCCCAAGGTTGAGGTGGCAGGGCATGACCATGTGCCACCCTTCCATGTAAGAGGACCCATAAGATGTGTTGTACATAATCCATGGTAGTAATATTATAAAATGTAAGGTGGCATGGCTCCTCCATGTGCCACCCCTCCACCTAGGCTGCATTTAGTGAGATATGGCTCAAAGTCCATGGGAGAAGTAATATAAAATAGGTGGAGATGGATATTATATTGGGTTATTCCCGCCATATAGGATAGGCCCATGTGGGGGAGGTATAGAAGGTCCAAGAGAGCAAGTTAAATAATGGGGAAGTAGGATGAGGTGGCAAGATTCCTTGTGCCAACCCTCCACTTGTCCTCCTAGATGTTTGAACATATTATAAAATTGGGAAGAGACCAAGGGAGTATCATAGACTTGAGATATGGGGCTTGATTTATGTGGAAAATTGAGGCAAAGTGTTGTCGCACACAATTGAGAGTGCGTAACCGCCTAGTCCACATGGGAGACTTTTCCACACACACCATGCATGTGGGAGGATGCATTAATTGGGAGAGACCCCCTCTTTTGGCTACAAAAGGAGGGGGCTATTCCTTGATGAGACACGCTCATTCTTGTAAAGCCACCTAGCTAGTACTTTGATATTTCCCTCTCATCCTTTCTTTTAAATAAAGTATGGTCCTCTTCCCTTGATGTCTCCATCTTTACATTCCTCCTCCTATCATGTACATGCTTCTCTTCCCCCTCTCCCTTTCCCCTTGTGTCATAGTCTCCCTCTTCATTCCTTCCCCTTCTAATTCCTTTTCCCCTCCCATGATAACGTTTCGCCCTCACGATCTCCTTTCCTCTATGGCGCTCGAGCGTCGCCATGCTTAGCCTCTAGCCTCTGGTCTTGATTTTTTTTTTTGCTAATAGAAATCTTGTGGCTGCTGGGATCGAAATCTCCATGGCTAGTGGCAAATCTTCTGCTCGTACTGGTCGCATTTGCAAAACTGTACCATCTGCACTCCTTCTAAGCTACTGCACATGCATTCGATTCGCACGTCTACTGTGTTCACCTGCACGATAGTTTTCTGGACTCATGTGCCTTCTGGTCGCGGACAGTTTTCTCACTTCGCACGTCTACTGTGTTCACCTGCGCGATAGTTTTCTGGGCTACTCCGTCTTTTGGTCGTGGACAATTTTCTTGCTTCGTGCGTCTACTGTGTTCACCCACGTGACAGTTTTCTGGGCTGCTACATCTTCTGGTCGCGGACAGTTCTTCTGAGTTTTTGCAAAATTGTAACAGTAGATCCCGCACCCCCCTCTCTCTTCTCTTCTTCTTCCTCTCCTTCTCTTTGTCTTCTCCTTCTCCTCTCCTCTTCTCTCTTTTTATTAAAGAGTAGGATTTGAACCCAAGACCTCCCCCTCCACAAAAGGGAGACTTATCATTGGGCCAACAAGTTGGAAGTGATGAAAATGTAATGATTTTTGTTTATATATTGAAATCTCGGGAACTGTAACTCTCTAACTGTGGGGAGTTTGCTCTTGCTGTAAAAAGCAAAAGTACTTGATTTCATGAGCTCTATTCACATCTCCTACTAGATCGCTGATTCAAAACTTCTCCAAGTTCACTTCACGGATGCATGCCACATGAGGAGGGTGGATATTTATGTCACTTCTCGATGCGTTTAAGGATTTAGTGCCTGGTCCTCTATGCCTTACGGCTACCAATGCACGAGATCTCTTCCTTGATCTTCATGTCAACCTTCAACGGCTGATTGTCTAGTGCATTGTTCAAGGAGATGACGGGTGGAATGATACAATGTGGATGATTCATGGTGAAGAACTACTGATACGATGGGAGAACTTTGATTTTACTTCTACTCATTGTGTGGTGATCGAACTACTTGCTGCTTCAGAGGTAATTAAAACGATGTCCTTCATCGAAGGGTGGGATGCTCCCCAAGCTTGGGGGGAGATTTGGCACATCTGCTTGTTAATTCCTGTGGATAAGCTCGTCCTAAATGGTTTATTCTCAATCTCACTACAAAGGTTTCTAGGCCTCGGCTATGGTTGGTAATGTTTCGACCAAGGAATCCATTTGTACCTAATCAACCTTTTGTGCCTCGTTTCGAGCTTCAAGTTGTAATTCTTTTTGGTCTAAAGATAAACTATCAATAAAGGATTGCAAGTTTATTTGGTGCTGAACGTTTGGCTCAAGTGTTCAATTCTCCCCACCCTCTCCTCCTACCTATCTTGGACTACCGAGAAACTTGGGATGTCTGAATTTTAGTCTTGGTGTGATGACATCTTGGATCCTTCAATTTGATGGAGCTTACAAACCTTCGACCAAGGCTGCTAGTGTGGGTGTGAAGCTCACTTCACCAGGTGGTGAGGAGTATTGTTACAGCAAGTCTGCACCTGCAAGTACTTGCAATCAAGCTGAGTACTCAGCACTCATTTTTGGGCTACAAAAGGCACAAGAACATCACGCCAAGCAACTTGAAGTGCAAGGAGATTCTTAACTAGTGTGTGAACAAATTAGTGGAAGGTGGAAGATGTGGAGCAAAGGCTTGGTTCCACGACATCAACAAGCATTGGAACTTTGCAACCAATTTGAAGAGGTAAAAATTCAGCATATCCCTCGAGCTCAAAATCTAGTTGCTGATTTCTTGGCACGTGAAGCTTGTACTTCAATCACGCACGACGCGAGTGGAAGCACCACCCCAACAAAGCCGCAAGCCACGAAGGAGGGTGATCTTTTGTAAGGAATGCAAAGGTTGTGGTCATCATGAAACTAAGTGTTGGGCATACTTGATACGAGTTCATCGGCTTTGGAAGATCATCAGAAAGGTCCTCAAAGAAATTGCTCAAAAGAAGGATGCTAGACTGCACACCCCTTAAAGAAATAGCATGGCAACTACAAGAACTCGAAGAAGCTGAAGGTGATGTGCAAGCTCTCCAACTGTTGACATTTGTCATGGCATTCTTATTTGCCTTAATGAACAATCTCATGCAGCGCCATGTCTCTAACCCTCGCTTGTAAACATGGATGTGATATCATGAGGGTTAGTCCTTTTAAGATTGTCTATGTGCTATTCTATGCTGAAGATTCTTCCCGTGTAGTATTTCACAATACACCAGTCACACCCTACCCTGCCTATGTGTGCTTTGTGGATGTATCTTCACCCGATTTTCAGTTCAAGCTTCCTCTTTCTATTGTTTGTCCATAAATAAGCCTCGTCTTGCCACTCTCTTTTCCATCTTCCAAGCATGGCTGACATTCCCGTGTTTTGTGGATGAGTGGAAGAAAATCCAAATGAGTAGCTTGTGGCCTTCAAGCGCCGTTGTGTTTCTCTCAACTTTCTTACTGAAGACAGATGGCTATTGGTTCTTCCCACATTTCTAGAGGGTTTGGCTCAAGTGTGGTATGAGAAGCAAGCTGAAGACATTCGCCAAAGCTGGCCAAGATTGACAACAGTGATGATTGAGTTTTTCGGCAAAGAAGAGGAGCCAGAGAATGTGTACCTGCAGGTGGAAAACTTGAAGCAGTCAGAAGGTGAGATGGCGCATCGATATGTGGATCGAGCAGCCATGCTCCTGAACCGTTTAATTGCCACATAGGAGGACAATGCCGGATTTCGAGCTGGAATGACTCAGCATGTGGGGGATGAGCATTTTCTGAGCGAAATCTTCCGAGCGTCCGAGCGAAGGAAAAAAAAAGCTTCCAACTATGCATAAATATGGCAAAAATCGATCAGAAGAAAACATAGTTTCACTTAGAAATATGCAAAGTATTATAGCAATGCCTATTTTATAAAAAAATCTTTAGGTGAATCTGTAGGAATGGTGAGAGCATAATGGGATGGCTTTTGAAGAAACCCACATGTAGAGTAGACTTCTCTATGAAAATTCCTTTATGATCCTTCTTACAACTTTTACTTAATAGGGGGTGACATTGAAAACCCTCTCTCAACCTATCTTCATGAAAGAGTTTCTTCAAAGAAAACTCATTGAAGCAAGCCATCCAGGTAGTTTCGCCAGCGAAACCCCTTTGAAGCAAGTCTCCCAAGGTAGTTTCGCTGGCGAAACTACCTTGGACAGCACTTTTAAAAGTGACATAACTTTCATATCCAATGTCCAAATATAGTCATTCAACCACTCAAATTGATCGGAACACCCCATTTGAGCACATCTATGGAGTTATATTTTGGAAAATCTTTCATATATAGGATTAAATATTACATGTATTTTATGAGAGTGATATATAAGCCTAAGTTAATACTTATTTATAGTAATTTAAACTTCTTTAGAAACATGTCCATAAATATGCTATAAAAACACTAAAAAGATATTGCCATATGATATAAATGTGTTAATAAGTAATTATATATGCATAGTATTATTACATTGAGAGTGATTATGAGGAATGTTTCTTAAAGGAATCAACACTTTTTTAAGGTAATAACAGGGGTACAAAGGGATGTCTCTAAATAAGAAAATTATGATGTGTAAAAATGAATGAGTGACTAGTCTGTATATTTTTATGATAAAGGGATCTAGTTCTAGTGAAAATAAAAGTGTAAAAACCATGTTTCCTAAAGAAAAACATTTTTAAAAATCTCTTGAAAAACACGCTCGGATAAACCTGCTCATAGGTTTTTGCTCGTAAAATTGACGCATCCATGCATGTGCTAGGCTACCTTGTAGCAAGAGCAAGTGATGAATTCCGCCTCAAGCTTAAATGGGAGAATCCAGAAACTATGGAGCTAGCACATGAAATTGCTCAAAAGTTTGATAAAGTTCAGTCTGACCCCGCTTCAAAGAAGACGATTGTCCCTCCGCAACCCCCTCAATTCTAGCAACAACAACCTGGGGGGTCTAACTCAGGGGCATACCCCCACCCCTCATCAGGGATGTATCCACCGCCTCTACCTCAAATGTATGGTCCTCCCTTAGATGCTTACCCTCAACAAGGTGTATATTCTCACCCTCCGCCTCGAAGATTTCCCCAGCCTCACCCACGAGCCCCCCTCCTTTCTACTCCCTCGGCCCCTCCAGCTAAAGAGGCCCCCCCTACAACAGAACCTAGAGTCAATGACCTAGCCAAGGCCCTTAATGATCTTCGACTTGAGATGGTGGGCATCAGAAATCAAGCCAACCGCCCTCCAAGAGACCGTGCTAATGTTGTATGCTACGAGTGCCACCAGAAGGGTCATTATTGCACGGAATGCCCCAATATTCCAAGGGTGAATCTTCTAAGTGAGTCTGGCACTGAGGATTCTGATGTAGAGATCCTTGACCTCGGGAAAAGAAGTCGTACCACCTCGGACCCCTCTCGAAACTGTGGACCGGGCCGCCCCAGGAAGAAGGTGTCCTTCTTAGAGCCCTCAGATGCTGAGATGGCAGACCCACCAACAGAGAAGACTAAAAGATCCCGCAGGAGTAAGTGGTCACCCTCGTATTTTCCCATCAGCTCGGGGCAAGAAGACTATTCGATTATTCAGGACCTTGCTCATCGTTCTTTGAGCATCACGCTCCCTCAACTAATAGCATTAAGCCCTAAGGTGAGATGTGAGCTGCAGCAAGGGCTCTCAACAAGGAGGAACAAGAAAAAGGGAAAGGTAAGAGAGGTATCCTCTATCTCTGAAGAAATTGATCGGCACCCACATACAATCGATGTCATCATAGATTATTGCCGTTTCAAAAATGTGTGTGTTGATGGGGGAGCTGCATGTAATATCATGGTGCCCCGAATCATGAAGAAATTGAATTTGAAATGTACAAGGCATTCCTCCACTCGAATAAAGGTAGCAGATGGTCGACGACTCGCCACCTTGGGAGTCATTGAGGATTTGCTCATCACTGTCAATGGGTTGACCACCACTGTCAATTTCTATGTAGTGGACATTGAAGATATAGGCAGGAGTTACCCAGCTATACTCGGAAGACCATGGTTGAGAAAGAGTGATGCAGTCAGCTATTGGAAGACAGGACACATGTCTTTTGGTGCTTCTAAGGAGAAGATCCCGGTGCAACCCGGTGCCATGGAACCGGAAGAAGAAGAGGAGCAAGATAGTGATACTCTCTCATCCTCGGTGTCTGAATCAATGGAAGAATCAGACGGGGGGGAGGAATTCTCAGAGGAGGAAGTTTACATGATGGGGGTGTCTCCAACCCCGCCACCTGCAGAAAAGGTAACAGCTAGTCCTCAACAGCTTGAATCTATGCTTTCCCCAGACCTCACTCCAAGTGAGAAAGACGAGTTCCTAGAAATGTTCAAAGATTTCCCTAACCTCTTTGCAACTAGCTACCACCACCTTTGCCATGTGACTACCATAGAGCACAAGATAGAGCTGAAGCCTGATGATGCGAAGCCTGTGGCTCAGAAGTATCGAAGATTAGGGCCCCTGCAGACGGATGCTTTGCACTCAAAGTTGCAGAAGCTTGTAGAGGCTGGGTTTATTGTTCCGGTTCACAATACTGAATGGGTTTCACTAGTGGTAGTCACCCCAAAGAAAAACAACAAGTGGTGGGTCTGCATTGACTATAAGAAACTCAATGCAGCCACCAAGAGGGATCATCATCCTTTGCCCTTTCAAGACCTCATTCTTGAGAAGGTAAGTGGTCATGAGATGTATACTTTCTGTGATGGTTACTCTGGGTTTTATCAAATCAGAATTGCCGAGGAAGATGTGTTAAAACCACATTGGACATTTGCATTCAAAGTAATGCCATTTGGCCTCACCAATGCTCCTGCTACCTTTCAAAGATTTATGCAGATGGTGTTTGCTCCTTATTTGGGGGATTTCTTGGAGGTGTTTTTAGATGATTTCTGTATATTCTCATCACGTAAGGAGCATGTCATGAAGGTTAGATTGGCCTTCCAAAGGGTCAATGATGCAAACGGCAGTCTCAACCCTGAGAAATGCACCATTGGAGCCACTCAAGGGAGGTTATTGGGACATATTGTCTCATCCGAGGGCGTCAAGCCTGACCCCAAGAAGGTAGAAGCTATCCTCAAGCTCTCCCCACCAACAACCAAATGTCAAGTACGCTCATTTGTCAATCTAGCAGGATACTATCGCTGCTTCATTGATCAATATGCTGCTTTGACATGACCCATGACTATGCTATTAAAAGATGGGGTTGATTTCTCTTGGGATGAGAATTGTGATCATGGGTTCGCACAAATCAAGAATGCTCTGGCTTCAGAACCCATTCTATGCAAGCGATTGGTCAAAGACTTTCTATATCAATCCTGGGTTTGGTGAGCACACTCTGGCAGGTATTCTTCTCCAGCAAGGGGAGGATAGGTTCATGTATCCCGTTCGATTTGCTTCTCGACAATTGCTCGACACTGAGCGATGTTATTCAGAGGCTAACAAGCATGCCTTGTCTTTGGTGTTTTGCATTGAGAAATTTAAGCATTATGTGGCTGGAAAGTCCTTCATTATACTCACTAGCACTGGTCTTGCAAAGCAGGTTCTTCAATCACCAAATCCCATGGGCCGGTTGGCCAAATGGTTGGCAGTTCTACAAGAATATGATTTTTCTTTTAAAATTGTAAAAGGGGGATGTTCCAACTTGAAGAATGCTTTGATTGATTTAGAGTGCCTTGATGTAACCCTTGTAGCGGCCATAGAAGTTGGGGATCCATGGGATGGTGGTATCTACAGGTTTCTGACTGCTTTCTCCTTTCCTCCAGAAAGTACTACCTATGAGAGAAAGAAGATCCGCAGAGATAGTAGGCGCTACACCCTCCTTGATGGGGTGTTGTACCGTCAAGGCATGGATGGGGTACTAAGACGGGCCATTGATGCAGATGAAGTGCCTAAGGTATTGAAGCATTATCATGATGGATTTTGTGGAGGCCACTATGCCAGTGACTATACAGCTAAGAAGATTTTACATGCTGGATATTATTGGCCGACCTTGTTCAAGGATGTCACTTTGTATTGCAAAACCTATGAACCATGCCAATTCTTTGGTAGGAAGGATTTGCGTCCTAGGAAACATCACCCAGTGATGTCCATCCATCCGTTTCAGAAGTGGGGAATAGATTTTGTCGGGCCCTTGCCCATGACTGCCTGCAAAAAGAAGTATCTTTTGGTAGCCACTCAGTATGTCACTAAGTGGGCTGAAGCTATCTCCCTCCCCATTACAAATGGTAAGGCACTTTCAAATTTCATATTTGAACGTATCTGCACAAGGTTTGGGACACCCATGGAGATTGTCTCTGACCATGGGAGTCCATTCTTAAATGAAGCAGTGGAGTTACTCATGGATCGCATGGGTATTGATCATCACACTTCTAGCATCTATTATCCGGCATCCATGGGTCAAACAGAGCGGACCAATGGCCTCTTTTGTAAAACCATGGGAAAAATGGCCACAGGGAACAGGAGCCAATGGGATTAGAATGTCACTGAAGCCGTGTGGGCTTACAACATCACTCATAAAACATCTATAGGTCACACTCCTTTTGAGTTGGTGTATGGTACTGAGGCAGTTTTACCACTAGAGATAGAGATTCCGGCCTTGAGATTGGCATAGGAACAGAGGATGACAGAAGATGAACATGTAGAGGCCAGATTGGTACAACTTGAGAAGTTAGATGAAACCCGATGCCTTGCACTACACCAAACAGAGGTCCAAAAGAATCGACAAAAGGCCCGCTTGTGTTGAGATATCGAGCTCCACTCGCAATATGCCAGGGTGACCGTTGTGTATTTATGTCACCGACTTATTAGCTGGAGATGCGGTTGGTACACCGCCCACGAATAATAGCTGGATGATAGCTATCCTTATCTACACTAGTTCGTGGCTCAGTTAGTATGCCACCTTAGTTAGTTGAGTTTGGTTTGAGACCCACATATAGGGTTCTTCTATTTCTTTGTACTAGAGTTCCTTTTGGCTTACACAACTAAGAAGAGGAAAACTGTTTTCAGCCTCCACCTTTGTGTGTATTCCCCCATTGTGATTGTGAGAAAGCCTCAAGTGAGACTCCTTCCCTCTCTCCCACTATCTTCACATGGTATCAGAGCCTTGTTCGTGGTAAGGAGCTCAAGAAAGCAAACCAAGTTCGCAGTGTCCTGGTAAAAGGACCAGTGTTGCTTTCCTTTTTCGAGTTTGGGAGCAAATCTCTGCAGGTAGCACAGCCAGAAGTGCAAGAGTGCACTGTCTCAGATTGAGACACCCTTCGCGGTGTGACTTTATTTTTCTGATTCGAGGTCATTTCGGGGCCCGTTTTGGAGGCGGAAGTTCTCCGCAGGCACTCAGAAAAAGGCCTTGTTTTTGTTGTGCGACCACTATTCTGCGGGTCGGTGAAAAGTTGCCGCAGAAATTGCATCGTATGCCTGTGTGCAGAGATATTGGGAGTTGCAGATTCATGCTTGTTGCCTGTTGATGCAAAATCATCACTAGGAAGTGACTGTGTGGTGAAATACCACTTTCGTCAATTTTGCAGATCTGCCCGTGTGAGGGAAAAACTGTGTTCTTTGCAGTGACAGAATATTTTGCAGTGTTCTGTAATGGCATCTGATTCTCTTTCACAGATTGTCACTGAAAAGCTTGACAAGAACAACTTCCAGGCATGGAAGTTCAGAATGACGAATTTCTTGATGGGAAAAGGCTATTGGGAGTTCATTACAGGAAATGAAGAGAAGAGCCTGTTCTTCCTAATGTTCCTAGTCAACAGGAAATGCAGGCATTTAAAGGATGGCATGAGAGAGCCAGGAAAGTTATGTACTAGCTGTCTATCAGTATTTCCAACTCCATGATTGTGCATATTCAGGATGCAAGTATGCCAAAGGAGGCATGGGATACTTTGGCAAAAATGTACAGCACAAACACGCAAGCCAGGAAAATGCAACTCAAACAAGAGTTGCACAATGTGCAGAGAGAAAACATGAGCATCAATGACTACCACATGAAGGTGAAGAAAATTGCGGATGCACTTGCTTCCATTGGGTCACCAGTGGATGATGACGATTTAGTTTCTGTGACCTTGAATGGTCTAGGAAAGGATTATGCATAGTTCTGGACATCCATTGCCGTCCGTGAAAATTTTCCTGATTTTGAGGAGTTGATTGCTCTTCTAATTTCTGAAGAGCAGAGAAATGGGGGTGCATCTTCTTCAGCAGGAACTTCAAAAGAAACTGTCTTCTACTCAAATGCTGGCAGAGGTAGAGGCAGAGGTAGAGGAGGCCGATCTGCAGGCCGTGGTAGAAATCAGAATATGCAGCAAACGCAAGAAAACCAGTCCTATGCAGGAGGATGTGGTAACTCTAGAGGCAGGGGTAGCCAAAGAGGCCGTGGTGGATGGCAGAGAGGCCAAAATGCAAACAGCAATGTTGAATGCTACTATTGTGGCAAAATGGGTCATATGGCTAAGGACTGCTACAAAAAGCAGAATGACATTATGAATGGAAAATTGCAGCAAGGCAATTATGCATCTTCAAGCAGGCAGGGTGATGATAGAAATGAGCATCTATTTATGGTGCAGCATATGACGAATTCTGTGACAAGTGCAGAAGAACAAAATGATGTGTGGTATGTTGACTCAGGTGCGTCAAACCACATGATAGGTCATGCACATCATCAATGCTCTGTTCTGAGCCACTGGATTCACCATCCACACAAGAGTGACCTGCATTCACATCAAACATGGGCTGATCTACCTTCTCTTTTCCTTTTCGTGATACCTGCGTACCACTATCTGCATTGCTTTGAGGAGATTCTCCTGATCTCAATCTACCTGTCCATGGCGAAGTATGTGAACCACTGCTAGAGGACACTGCAGGTCCACTTATATTTTGTGATTGCCGCTGTGAATTCTGTGCAGTATTACCATTTTGTGCATCTACATCAATCATCACATTTACTGGTTTATACCAGCTGCTCATCTCATCAAAAACAACATCTCTGCTCACTATAAACTTACGAGTAGAAGGGTTATAGCATCTATACCCTTTCTGCTGTAGAGAATAACCAATAAAGATGCACTTCTCAGCTTTTGGATCCAACTTGGACCTCAACTCATCTAGCACATGGACATAGGCAATGCAACCAAAAATTTTCAAATGAGAAATATCTGGTTTCCTACCAGTATACATCTCCTCTGGCGTCATGCCATGTATTGCTGCAGTGGGAGTCCTGTTCATTATATAAACTGCTGTAGCAACTGCTTCAGCCCAATAATAATCTGGTAGATCTTTTTCATTTAGCATAGCCCGAGATACCTCTCCAATATGCCTGTTTTTCCTTTCTGCAATTCCATTTTCCTGTGGGGTATGACTGCATGAATATTGCTGCTTTATACCATGCTCTTGCAAGAACCTTGCAAACTCATTTGAGAGGTACTCTCCCCCTCCATCTGACCTCAGGCATTTTATTTGCAGGCCTGTTTCTTTTTCAACCATAGCTTTGAAAGCTTTGAAGTGCCCAAACACTTCACTTTTCTTTTTCATAAAATAAACCCAAAGTTTTCTGCTGAAGTCATCAATAAATGTGACAAAATAGTGACAGCCACCAATAGATGCAGCTTTAGTAGTCCACACATCAGAGTGGATTAATTCCAATGGCTTTTTACTCTCTTGAACATGCCTAGGAAAAGGTTTCCTTGCCTATTTCCCAAATTGACAGGCTTCACAAACCTTGTGCATTTCTGCAACTTGAATTTAGGCAATCCTGCAACAATATTTTGGGCTTGCATTGATTTAAGTCACTGTATATTAACATGACCAATGCGTTTGTGCCAGATATCAATATCTGCAACTACACCGGTCCCATGTGCAAACATTGCTGCACTCAATTCAGGCATGTCCGCATCCAATGTAAACATCCTGCCCTTCTTCTTTCCTTTTGCTATCAAGCGACCATTATTTTTCATATCCTCAACAAAGCATCCATGAGGATTAAATCTGACCTGCAAGCCCTGCTCAACCATCTGACCAACAGAAACCAGGTTCTTGGTGATGTTCGGGACATGAAATACATCAGACAAGTATTTCTTTTTCCCATCCTGCATAGACAAAGGAATTTTGCCAATCTGCACAATAGGATGTGCAGTATCATCACCCGTCTCCACAAATCCTGGTTTTTCCATTTTCCTTGCATCTTGCATCCATTCTGATGAGTTGGGTATTCCTTCTGTTGTTACACCTGGAGTAAGGAAGACCAGGGATGTTTTGAGAGCACCTGGAAGTGAGCCTATTTTGCGCAGGTCTACCAGGGTTAGGTATCCTGTGGATAGGCTGAAATATGATGGATTTACAACCATTCACTATGCCTATATGGTCAAAGTGATACAGGAACCAGAACCCACTTCTTTTGAGCAAGCCATGGGAAATGAAAAATGGGAGAAAGCCATGGATGAAGAAATGGATGCCTTGGATGCTAATGCTACATGGGAATTGGTGCCTTTGCCTAAAGACAAGAATGCAATTGGCTGTAAGTGGGTTTATAAGATCAAGCACAATGCAGATGGTTCTGTGAATAGATACAAGGCAAGATTAGTTGTCAAGGGGTATGCACAGACATATGGCATTGATTATGTATGCACAGACATATGGCATTGATTATGAAGAAACTTTCAGCCCGGTTGCAAGGATGGCAACCGTAAGAGCAGCCATTGCTATGGCTGCATCAAAGGGATGGTCTTTACATCAGATGGATGTAAAGAATGCCTTCTTGCATGGTGATTTGCAAGAAGAGGTCTTTATGGAGCAGCCAGCAGGTTATGTTCATGCTATACATCCTGAGTTTGTTTGTAGGTTGAAGAAAGCCTTGTATGGCTTGAAGCAAGCACCTAGAGCATGGTCTGACAAGATAGGACAGTATCTTGTCACTATTGGCTTTCAGATTTCCAAGGCAGATTTCTCACTCTATGTGAGAAAAACAGAAAAAGGGATTATGCTGCTTGTCATTTATGTTGATGATTTGATCATCACAGGTGATAGTGATGAAGATATCCTTCATGTGAAAATGCTATTGAGGCAGAAGTTTGAGATGAAGGATTTGGGAGAGCTGCGTTATTTCTTGGGCATTGAGGTGATTAGATCACCAAGTGGGATACAGCTCTTGCAGAGGTAGTATGGACTGGACATGCTGTCCAAATATGGGATGACAGGCTGTAAGCCTATTTCAGTTCCTTTGGAGCAGAATGTGAAGCTGAGCGCAGATGCAGGTGAGCTTCTGGAAGACCCTACTATGTACAGACGCATAGTAGGAAGTTTGATTTACATGACTATTACCAGGCCAGATTTGAGCTATGCTGTTGGGTTGGTAAGTTAGTTTATGCAGGCTCCAAGGAAACTGCATTTGGATGCGGCTAGACGCATACTCAGGTATGTGAAGTCCACATTGCAGTATGGACTATTTTATGAGGCTGGGGTTCAGATACAGTTGCATGGATACACTGATGCTGGGCTGGTAGTATTTCTGATAGACGATCTACCAGTGGATATGTGTTCTCTTTTGGGAGTGTTGCAGTCACTTGGAGTAGCAAGAAACAGCCTACAGTTGCCTTGTCGAGCACAGAGGCTGAGTACAGGGGTGTAGCAATGGCTGCATGTGAGGTAGCTTGGTTGCATAAGCTACTCTATGATATGCATCAGTCTACAGATGGGCCAGTTGTCATTTATTGTGACAACATGAGCAGCATACACTTGGCAAAGAACCCAGTCTTTCATGCTAGAACAAAGCACATTGAGGTGCATTATCACTATGTGCGGGAGAAGGCTTTACTAGGTCTTATTGATCTAGTTTATGTCAGCACAGAGGATCAGGTAGCTGACATATTCACAAAAGCATTGGGCGCAGAGAAACTGCGCAAGTTCAGAGACCTGCTTGGTGTGCAGGAATTGGGATTGAGCTCGAGGGGGAGTGTTGAGATATCGAGCTCCACTCGCGATATGTCAGGGTGACCATTGTGTATTTATGTCACCGACTTGTTAGCTGGAGATGCGGTTGGTACACCGCCCACGAATAATAGCTGGATGACAGCTATCCTTATCTACACTAGTTCGTGGCTCAGTTAGTATGCCACCTTAGTTAGTTGAGTTTGGTTTGAGACCCACATATAGGGTTCTTCTATTTCTTTGTACTAGAGTTCCTTTTGGCTTACACAACTAAGAAGAGGAAAACTGTTTTCAGCCTCCATCTTTGTGTGTATTCCCCCATTGTGATTGTGAGAAAGCCTCAAGTGAGACTCCTTCCCTCTCTCCCACTATCTTCACAGCTTGGATGCTAAGATTCGCAAGGGATGGGAAAGACACTTTGCTGAGGGGGATGTTGTGCTATGAACAGATTGGACCACCAAATGGATAAGAAGTTTCTGCCACTGTGGACTGGTCCATACAAAGTCATCAAGGAATGTAGCAATGGGTCTGTACAAGTTCAGGAGCTACATGAACCATATGGCAAGAAGGTGATCAACAAGCGTTACCTCAAGCCTTTCTTTGTGCGTGATGGACCCACGCATGGAAATGATG
The DNA here is from genome assembly GCF_047967505.1 of Dipteris shenzhenensis. Taxonomy (NCBI): domain Eukaryota; kingdom Viridiplantae; phylum Streptophyta; class Polypodiopsida; order Gleicheniales; family Dipteridaceae; genus Dipteris; species Dipteris shenzhenensis. The sequence goes on from NC_141611.1 coordinate 12,390,518, forward strand.
TGCATTCCCTGCCTGGGGGGGGGAACTGTTATGGATAAAATTGTTTAAGGAAATAGGCATTAATATGTGTGTGTGTTTGTATGTGTGGCAATAGTATAATAAAATATGGTGTGCATAGGGCCCAGGGTTGAGGTGGCAGGGCATGACCATGTGCCACCCTTCCATGTAAGAGGACCCATAAGGTGTGTTGTACATAATCCATGGTAGTAATATTATAAAATGTAAGGTGGCATGGCTCCTCCATGTGCCACCCCTCCACCTAGGATGCATTTAGTGAGATATGGCTCAAAGTCCATGGGAGAAGTAATATAAAATAGGTGGAGATGGATATTATATTGGGTTTTTCCCTCCATATAGGATAGGTCCATGTGGGGGAGGTATAGAAGGTCCAAGAGAGCAAGTTAAATAATGGGGAAAGTAGGATGAGGTGGCAAGATTCCTTGTGCCAACCCTCCACTTGTCCTCCTAGAGGTTTGAACATATTATAAAATTGGGAAGAGACCAAGGGAGTATCATAGACTTGAGATATGGGGCTTGATTTATGTGGAAATTTGAGGCAAAGGGTTGTCGCACACAATTCAGAGTGCGTAACCGCCTAGCCCACATGGGAGACTTTTCCACAGACACCATGCATGTGGGAGGATACATTAATTGGGAGATACCCCCTCTTTTGGCTATAAAAGGAGGGGGCTATTCCTTGATGAGACACGCTCATTCTTATAAAGCCACCTAGCTAGTACTTCGATATTTCCCTCTCATCCTTTCTTTCAAATAAATTATGGTCTTCTTCCGCATCTTTACATTCCTCCTCCTATCATGTACATTATTCTCTTCCCCCTCTCCCTTTCCCCTTGTGTCATAGTCTCCGTCTTCATTCCCTCCCCTTCTAATTCCTTTTCCCCTCCCATGATAAGGTTTCGCCCTCACGATCTCCTTTCCTCTATGGCCCTCGAGCGTCGCCATGCTTAGCCTCTAGCCTCTGGTGTTGATTTCTTTTCTGGCTAATAACAGTAGCAGCAGATTCAAAAGAGAGGACATAGGAGTCCTCAGTGTCATCCGTATTGTCATCATTAAAGTAATCAAAGTAATTTAAACTCTCTGAATCTCCAGCTATCAATGTCATCTTCCTGGGCTTCACAAGGTGAGTCACGTTCCTTTTTGACCTTTGTGGAGGGTACCTAATTAAGAAACTCAGTGATCTCATCAGGGACTTCAAAGGGTGTGGAATTATCAATCCCAAAGTAGCTTTGAGTGTGTTCTTATAAGTCAGCATTAAAGAGGGCAACCTCTGCTTGGTGGAACGTGTGAATCAGCTCAATGATTTTCTTCTGGTCCTATTCAGCCTGTTAACAAACAGTAAGTCAACTTGCAAAATAGCTTGATTAAATTGAATATTATTCCTGGTTACCCATATAAACCAAAGTGCATGTGATCTCAAGGGTGACCAAGTGTCCTGTTTTGTCCTTGAGGAGTCTCCAAGTAAGATGGCCTTCCAATTCACTAGCTCCCCTATCTCCAATTGGACTATTTTCCATACCTTTCTGGCCACTAGACAAGCCACAAAGAGATGGAAGATATCTTCATTGGTAGAGGGACAATTCATACATTTACCATTACTCTTCCCAATCCTGAGTCCTCTGATATTGGTCCACATAGCTTTATGCAATATGAGCCACATCAGGGTAGATAATTTGTGTGGAATTGAAGGAGACCAGATGGCAAAAAACCTAAATTTCCATTTCTCTTTGGAGTCATGAAGTTTCCACCTATCATTAAGAACCCTACAGAGATCACCCATGTCCCTACTTGGTGTGGGTATAGGGAAGGAAGAGGTACTGTCCACCCAGCTGAACTCCCTACTGTAAACAAGGAAAGATCCCCCCTTCCATTGTTGGCTGCCACTCCAAAGTTGTATTCTACTCACAACAAGTGACTGGCCTTTGTTGTTTAGAATGAACTCTCTTCTAATCTCTACCCAAGTTTTCCACCTTAGTTTAGATCTGTTCCACAGTTGCCCCCAGCTTTGCAAACCCTTTTTAAAGAGAAGAGTTGCCTTAGCTATCTCTTCATCAGAGAGCATAGCTTCTTTGAAAATAACAGAAATCCAAATTGAGTCCAAGGTCATAAAAGCTCCTTTACCTAAAAAGACAATTTGGCTTTTAATCCCTTCAAAAGCTATCCAAAGAGAGACCCAAAGCTAGCTGCCTTTAGGTTTGCAGGGTTCTGGGTTACAAATAGCTGATAGCATGGGGTAGTTTTTCCACTTGAGGACTCTGAGGGGTCTTAGCCAAACTTCAATAGGGTTTAGGATTGCCTTTAAAATCCAGGTTGAAGAGAGTTTCAGAGCAGCCTGTTCTATGTCAATAACTCCTAATCCACCCTACTGCTTGGGTTTGATACAAAAGTCCCACCTGACCTTGGGTATCTTACCTCCCCATAGAAAATATATGCAAGTTTTTATGAATCTGTTAATTCCGGCTTTGGAGGGGGACTAAGCTGTGAAGTAGAAGATAACTATAGGATAAATGCAATGGTTAAGAATAGTTCTTCTTCCAGCCAGACTAGCCTGAAATCCTCTCCATTTCTCCATCTTGTTTTGGAATCTGTTCATGAACCAGTCCCACCTTTGCTTGAGAGAAATATCAAAACCCATGGGGATACCCAACAGTTTGAAGATTGAGCCATGCTTCACCTCTTGCATCCCATCCCTTCCAACACTTGCTGTTCATCACCTTTCAGAGTTGCATATCTAGTTTTAGAGTGGTTGATTTTGGACCCAGAGGCTTTGCAAAATATCTCTAAAGACTCCATGGCCACCTTGATATATTGTGACTCATTCTTGAGGGTTAAGTTTGTATCATCAACAAACTACTGATAAAACTACTGACAGATAATGTGCTTGCCTGAGGGTATAGCTCAATACCTTTCAACTTGTTTTCTTGGCTTTATTGATGGAGAAGCCATCCCAAGGAGTCTACAGCAATTGCAAAGAGTAAAGGGGCAATAGGGCACCCCTGCCTTATAGATCTTTTAAGCTCAAATGGTTGGCTCATGATCCCATTAACACAAATCTTTGCTGTAGCATTTGTGAGGAGGAGTTTGATAAAAGAAATGTAAAGGGGGCCAAGACCCATATCAGCCAGAGCTTGGATGATGAACTCTCATTCAAGTCTATCATATGCCTTGTCAGAGTCAACCTTCAAGAAGCATATGTCCTGTTTTGTTTCTCTGGCATACTCACATCCCTCCCAAATGTTGATGATAGCTTCAAGTAAATGTCTGCCCTTTATGAAGCTTTTCTACTCTAGTAGGATCCACTTGGCCATTCTGTTTTTAATCCTCAGAACCAGAGCTTTAGCAAAGATTTTATAGCTACAATTGAGCATAGTAAGAGGTCTCCAGTTCCTGAGTTCAGTCTTATCTCCTTCCTTAGAAATAAGTTTTATAACACCACCATTGATATGAGTATGCAAGCACCCACTTTCAATGCTTTCCTACCATAAGAGAAGGAGGTATGGGCAAACAGTGGAACAATTTTTTTTGTAGAATTCAATGGGTAGTCCATCCTCTCCTGGTGTTTTACCATCAGCCATCACCTTGACAGCTTTAAAAAGCTCCTCTATAGTCAAAGGTTTCTCCAGGTACTTGTTATCAAAGTTGAGAACATTGTTTTTTCTAGCTTCCTTGCAAAGTTCTTTGGCTTTAATCACTTCATTGTCTACTTGAATGGTGGAGGACAGTATACTCTGAAAATGAAGCTGAATGAGGTCAATGTTCTCCTCATTAGAAAGGGCCAAAGAGTTGTCAGCTTTTCTAAGAAACGGTACCTCTTCATTAGACCTTTTCCTTCTAATACTTTTGAAGTACTCCTTGGTTGGTCTGTCAGCTTTGCCAGCCTGCCAATCTCTGAAGTATACTTTAGAGTCATTTAGAAGAATTTGCTCTTGAATCCTAAACTCATTTCTTTTGAGCACCAAGTCAGCCTGTGGCTGAGGGTTCCCCTGTCTAGCTAGGGTCTCCAGGGTAGTAATCATGCTCTGAATGTTGTCCATCCTCTTGGCCCTTATTTAGCTCTATCCTTTCTAGCTTTTTTGAGGAGCTTTTGGGTTTGGTCAATTGCAGTATACCAGGATTCACTGACAGAAGGAGAATCAGTGAAAGCCTTGAGCCAAATAACTTTAACACCTTCTTGCACACTCCTTAAGTCAAAAATTTTGGGATTGCCTTAAACCATGATGTGGCTTTTTGGCCCAAGCCAAAGTCACACTTGAGCAAAATAGGACATATATTGCACAGAATAGGACACAATGCTCAAAAGTCAACCACAAAACAAAACACAAATGCAACTAAGACGAATGGCCTCCTCAGGGATTAGTTTTGCCCAACTCACTTTAGGACAACTAACCCAAGATTCTCATCCACTACACAATACCTATGTCAGAAATGTCACACGAGGACTACTATTGCCCAATAATAGGACTAGTAGCCCACAATACACAACAAATAGCATATGATCACAAGCAACACGTGAGAATAGATATTAGAACTACTCGTGCCCAAGAAGGACAAATGGCCCAAATACCTAAACACAAACTCTACAATTAACAAACTGAGTGTCAAAGGTCCTTGCAATGATATGTATCATGGACTACCGTTGCCCAACAAAGGACAAATAGCCCAAACCGCATAACAAGCTAGGTCTCATCAACACTCTAAAGAAATGTCTATATCAAGGGCCAACACAGCCCAAGAGTAGGACAAATGGCCCAATCAACAAATCATTTCATAGCTTAGTTCTAAGAATAGTGAACAACCAAGCCTTAGCAAGGATGTGCTACCCAAGGAGTTGTCTCTACACGCTTCTCCAAATCTGGGGACTATATTATGTATTAAGAAAGCCCGCCGGGATTTAGACATCTCCTAGCGGGCCTGCTAGGCTATTGCAATAGCCCACTGGGATACTCGAATATCCCACCGGGGCCCGCCCATTGGGAAAATTGCTCGGTGGGATAATCCATTTTCCTGGTGGGATAATTAAATAGCCAGTTTACCGGTTAATCTTTGTGGTTATGATAATACACACGTTATTAACATGAGTTTATAATGTAAGTACACAAGGTTAATAACATGTTCATGTTAAGTACACAACGTTAATAACATGTTCACGTTTACGATATTATGTTAACGTAATCCCTGATCCCAATATGCCTATCCTTTATGGAAGATGCACAACATGCACTTTAGATAATATCACCAACCATATCACCAACACAACCATCATGCAGTCCTATTTGAGCATGGTTAGATACAATAGCCAACCAACTTCCATGTTCGGATTTAGACATATTGATAGTAGAAATATTTGCATGCTCGTTTTCTCCCAAGATCTACAAAACCAAAAAAATCCCATATTTGGTCAAGTTAACACTTGCATTGTAACTCATTTCAAAACAAGAAAATCTCAAAAACTTGCCTCCTTTATGTGTTGGGGACCGTAGTAGATATCTACACATGCACACAATTACTAAGATCAGTGTGCCTATTGGTCACCAAATTATTGAGAAGTACTATACATGTACAAAAATCATGAGAAATCCTACACATTGTTATTAAGAAGTAATGTAAACAGTCTCTCCAGTGATGCTTTTCAATTGAATTGTGCTCTCACTCCTACAAAATGGGTGTTGTAATGTTTTGTTAATAACAAATGAAGAGAATGAATGAATCATGTAAATATAAAAAATGAAGATAATAAAGAACCGATTTGTAAACATTCTATGTACCTTTCTATTGTTGATAATGAATGCGAATTTTTTCAGAATACTATCCTCTATCTCCACAAGAATTCCATCATGCAATTGGGCTAGCATACAACACTGTCTTATTGAGATTACACTTACCAATATTCCATCTTCATAGACCCTAATCTGCAATAATTCATCTTTAAGTCCAAATGAGTTAAGATCTTGGTCCATTTGAACTAATTTTTCCGGAGTGAACCTACTGCATTTGTAGTAAAAAGAAAATAAAAAATTATGGCTTGCAATCATATACTTCATGGTAACCGTACTTAGCACCACCTCAAAGTAGACCTTGTTAGATATTGATTTATCCCAACCATCATCCAAGAAGTTGAGGTTATCTTCATTTTGAGTTTCTCTCTAGGTGACATTGTTTTGCACACCTTAACTGGATACCTGTTAAACAGGTCAACAAAAACATTGATTGGCATGCATACATTGATTTTTACAATTATTGTAGCAATGCCTAGATGTAAAACTCGTTGAACTTTTGCAAATAGCTTAGCCCTATACATATTTGTCACACTACAAGGAGGCAATCTATCGTATTCCATGGCAAAAGATCTTATTTCCTCAACACAACGTGAGTGTTTTCTTTGTCCAACAATTCATAAAAATGGTCATAAAAGAAGATACCTTCTGCACTAATTGAGTTGTAGATCTACCTTGATATTTTCATTCTCCTATTTCTCCATGCAAGACATCCAAGAATCCCAAAATGCACTGCATTGGTTGCCATATGATGATGGATACGAATCTGCCCGCTTTCCAAGATGCCAGAAATATATTATTCGATTGTGGTTCTTTCCTCCTTGTCACTGGTTGCATTAGCGCCCAACTGCCTTTTGACACAACCATATTTTTCTAGCGACCATCTACATTCACCTTATTGGTAAACTCTATAGATGATATGCATGTTGTAGGTCGTTGAGAAACAACTCTCACACCTATGTCTTGGTCTTCTTTATTTTGAGTTATACACTGCTTTGCATTCAGACACCTTGGGTTGCCTAGTCACATGGATGATTCATGAAAGAGAACCAAAATTGCAAATCGGCGAAATGCAAGTGAGAGAACTAGGAGGAAAAGTAGGAACAGAAGCAAAAAAGCCCATTTAGGCAAGAAAGATGCCTTGGGGTGCCTATTACCATGGATGGAAAGCACAAGCATGAGAACTAGGGGGGAAAATAGGCCCTAGATTCGAGAAAGCACATTTGAATCTTTGATTCGTACAAGCAGGATAACTAGTTTAGGAGCGAAATCATATTTGAGCTCGTGGCCTTTCTTGAAAATGACTCCTTGTCAGGTTTATATAGTTGTACATCCGTAATTATGTGAAATTATTTTGTATTTTCTCTATTTTTCCAACATTACATTGACCTTCTTATGATTGGTGGAGAGGGAATTTTCATTTTGGCCAAAAGGCCCCAAGGTGAGTTCCATTTTTGCATAATGGGTGTGGAATAGCCCCCCATTGATTGATTTTCTCACTTTAGGGTGTGGACTACCCCCCTTTGAATTTTTTCTCATAGAGGATTAAGTTTTTCCCAATGGGTGTGGACTACATCCCTCTTTTATTTCTCACTTATGCGTCATAGAATACCCTTGGAGTTTTTGTTTCATTGCAGGCTTCGTACATAAAGATAACTTTTGCTTGAAACCAATATATTTAGATATTGTCACATGGTATTGTTGAAAATATTATAAAATACCATATGATTTTTTACTTTAGAACTCGAGCTTTAGAATCTAGATGTATATCTCATTCCTAGGTAAAGCAATAACAAGCTTGGGAAAACATGCATTATAGTAACTTATCTACCCAAATGAGACTATGATGTTTTAACACCTAGTTTTATTTTGGATGGTGGCAAAAAAGTGGACTTTGACCTCGGAGCCTGGACTACCTTATGGATTTGGCATGTTTTGCACCAATTTTGTGCTTATTTTTTGCAAACCCGATATAAAAAAAAAATCTTCAAGTATTTATTCTCCATTTGAGTAATTGCTATTTAATTTATTAAGCTTTTCTATGAGTAAGTTGATTGTATGTTTCATATATTGAAGGGACAATGAAATCTAAATGCGCGCGCGTGCACACACACACACACACACACACACACACACACACATGCACACACACATGTATGTATGTGTGTTACCTACTCTTTCAATGAATCTAAATCTCCACTACTCAACATTCTTAGTCATAGCTTCAATAGGCCCCTGGTAGCCATTGTTTCATCATGACTATAATTACATTTATGTTAATGCTTAAGGGTGCAGCAAAGAGAATCACTGAGCAAGAAGAATTCTATCTAATTACTCTAGTTGCATTTCTAATCAAGAATCTAAGAGAATAATTTCTAGCTGCATCTCTAATCAAGAATCCAAGAGAATAACTCCTTATCAATTTCCTCAATGTTAAAAACCATAACATAGTTTCTAAATTCAACAAGTTACAAGATAGTTCAATTTTTAGTTCTCATTGTTAACAGATACATTTTTGTAAGTGTGCATGATGTTGAGGAGCTGAAGGGAAAGCATGAAGTGAACACAAAATGAGAATTCTTGATTATGGAATGAAGAAAGGTGAGGTCCTTATGTAGGCACCTCTTACATGATCACTGACATCACTGATGACCTCTGAGCTCCACAATCATCTCCTCAATCAGCTCCTAGAATCTCTCAATCATCCTATGTGGCATCTACCACCTAACAGTGCTTATGGGCACCTAACTATGCCTCTAGCACACACACATAGAACCCAAGGTGTGCCTAAGGCATACACCTTGAGATATCCCAACAAACCCCCCCTCAAGGGAATGCCTCAGGCTATGTCAAGGATTCATCTAGTCTCATATTTTCTCATGCCATCTCATGGTGGTCAAGGATTAATCTATGGCTAGGATCTCATGCTAGCAAGGGTTCCCAAGGGTGTGAGGTAAACAAAAGGGATATATAAGACCTTCCAATGGTTATCTCCCCTACATGTACATGCACACAATGTCTGCAGGAGGTACCATGGAGCAAAACACATACACATGGCCTACATCATATGGTGACCAGAGGTGTTTACAAAGAACACAATAGTTTATTTCATTCATTTTGGAGGACTATCCAGGCTGAGTACCTTGACTCAACATAAAAAGAGAGATCCGGAGCATATGTGGAGATGGTTCAAAAAGCATAATCTTCATCATGTGGAGACTCATCAAATGAAAGTAGATTGGCGGTTTTTGACTTTGTAGTTGCTTCCTTTTTGGCTCTATAATACTTTTCATGGTGATTGTTTTTGCCACAGTGTTTGCATGGATTGATCTTGTAGTCTTTTGAGAGGTGATTAGTCTTCCCACAATGTTTGCAAGGTGAAAACTTGCCCTTTTGAAATTTTATGGCATAGGCTGTGTCATTGCCTCTCTGGTATGCTGTGTCATTTCTTCACTTGAAGAGCAGAAATAAGACCTTCAAGATTAGGATTAGGAAGATTTTTCAAAGTGGTAACAATGTGATCATAATCTTCAGGCATACTTTTGAGCAATACTGCCATTGCATCATCTGTAGTGATTGGAGAGTTGATAGAAGCAAGTTGAGTCATGAGACTCTACATAAGATTGACATGGGCAGCTAGAGGAGTGCCACTAACCATCTTCAATTCAAAGAAAGCAATCTTAAGTGACAATTTTGAGATGTGAGAGCTAGCACCAAAAATAATGTCAAGCTTCTGCCAAGCTTCTGAAGGAGACTCTAAGTCAAAGATGTGATGAGTATAGTCATCTCCTAAGGCAAGAGCAATGATGCCATAGGCTTTCTCCTCTCTAGCAGGATCTCTTGCCGGGGTGTGTTGGAGCTGAGGATTCTCCAGCATTAGAGGGTTTTGAAGAAGAAGTTGAAGCCGGTTTGACAAGACCCCAGAGGTTTTCCCTCATCAATGCAAACTTAACCTTCATCTGCCATGTGTGAAAGCCTTTACCATTGAACTTATCCATATTCAAGATGGTAGCCATGAGAGGGTCTAACCCAGAATGGGCAGTGTCTACTCTCTTACAAGGCTAGAAACAGTTGAAGAGCTTCAAAATACAAGCATTTAGAATAGCAAAGACTTGTAACCAAATTCCATACTACAAATCAATGATGCTTTCACTTGCATGCTTCATGGAGGTGACTAAATCATTGAAAGTATTCTAAGAAAATCCAGGTATAGCAACTTGAAACAAAGTTGTAGCCACAGTTGTACTGATGCTATTCATCACTTTAAAACATTAGAAATGCTAAAGTAGCATCTAATGTAGCATCAAACTCACAACCTTGTCAAAACTGTCCAAAACAGAGGCCTAAACTTGGAGGGCTTGTATCTCACTCTTCAAAGCAAAGAAAAAAGGGCTTTCTAGGAAACAAAGCTCATATACTAGAGAAGATCCACTGAGGAGGGGAGGCACAATTCCACGTCATGTTGCCATAACTAGCTGCTTGAAAGTCGACTGGTTTTTCCATGTTTTCTCCTTGAATATGCAGCCATTGCTGCTCAAATTTCAACACAAGATATCCCAAGATATGGAGAAGCTTCCCCTGAAAGGAATTAGAGAAAGGTGGAGCAAAAACAGAGAATACGCAAAAGAGTTTTAACGATTTTTGGGAAATGGCGACCAGTAGAGATGACCTTTCTTCAATTCCTTACAGGTGAAAGTTTGCCCATATGAGGGGTATCTCCAACCAGAAGGACTTGGAGAATGGTGAAGTGATGAGGGAGAACAAGCTCTAGCAAGTTTTGGGAAGAAGGGGAAGAAATGGTGAAGACGAAGAAGAAGAAGAAGATGGAGAAGAAGAAGATGATGTGGCACAAATGGGCTCAAGGAGGATCATAGGGCTATGATACCATGTTGAGGAACTGAAGGGAAAGCATGAAGTGAACACAAAATGAGAATTCTTGATTATGGAATGAAGAAAGGTGAGGTCCTTATGTAGGCACCTCTTACATGATCACTGACATCACTGATGACCTCTGAGCTCCACAATCATCTCCTCAATCAGCTCCTAGAATCTCTCAATCATCCTATGTGGCATCTACCACCTAACAGTGCTTATGGGCACCTAACTATGCCTCTAGCACACACATATAGAACCCAAGGTGTGCCTGGGGCATACACCTTGAGATATCCCAACACATGATAGGGTCGAGAGTACTATATCTCTCATCATAAGTCTCCCAAGTGTATCCTTTAAGGTTGCCAATCATATTAGGGGAGATTTGGGGGCTCAAAAGGGCCTCATAAGGAATGGATTAAGAAATGGATTAAGTTAATTGGAAGTGAACCTACTATGGTAACCTAGCATGGTCTAGGGGCCCCATAGTAATGAATCAATTGACATGAGTACCTTTATTTTGAAATAGAGAAACCTTGGCCTCTAGATGGAGGTAGATGGTGGATAGATCAAAGGCCTAGGATGTCTTTGGTGGATGGTGGATGGCCTTTGGTGGGCTCTAACCTGCAAAATTTGACTTTGGGGAGGCCTAATTAAGAGGGGGAAGGCGCTTTTAATGTGGACCCTTGATCTAAATCTAGGATCAAGGGCTAGGATGGAAGTGCCTGTTTGGAGGGCTAGGATGCAAGTGGCTTTTGGATGGTGGAGATCAAGATTTGAAATGAATGGACCATATTCAAGCACCTATTTGGACGTCCCAGATTCAAGCGCATTTTGAACTAACCTCCTCCCTTGATTCCCTTGCTAATCAATGGCCCAGATTGGAGCACATTTTGTAGTTATCTCCTCCCTTGGATTTCCATCTTTATCACATTAGGGGAATTTTGGACTCAAAAAGGGCCTCATAAAGAGTGGAATAGAAAAATGGATTAAGAACTAATAAGGCCTATAAAGGGTCCCATCACCCCCATATGAGTCCAAAAAAGTACACCTCCCTAGGCTTTGGTGGTTCCAAAAAGTGCACCTCCCTATCCCACTTGGAGGATCCCCACCATTGCAAGAAGTCCACCCTCTTTATACCCCAAGGTGGTCCCCCTTCCTAAAAAGTATCTCGCGGGTACTACTCCCCCCAAAAATTTGAAAATTTTCAAAAGTGCCAAAAATGACCTAAAACCCTTTCAAACCTTCCCTCAAACCATGCATATGCACACAAAAACCCTTGAATCCTTCTTCTACTCACCATAGTCACTTTCCAATGCCTCAATCCTTCTTCTTCTCACCTAATCACTTTCTGACCCTTGAATCCTTTTTCTTCTCACCATAATTATTTTTCGTTGCTTTTCTAACCCTCTCATGGCTCCATTGCAAGATTCTCCTACAATGTGGTGCTTGCTAGTTGATAGTGTAACAATAAAGCTATTTTGTAATCCAATTTTTTTAATTACTTTCACTTAGTAACTCAAATCTATTTTCTCACATCTCTCATTGTTCCATTTCAACATTACCAACAAGAAGTAGAAGTGTTTCCTGAGTTACAAGCACATGTGACAAAATGTGTTTTTGGCAGGTTGTAGTGGAGCAAGCAATCAATCAAAGGGTGCAAGTTCATGAGGGCTATGTCTAGGGATTATGAACTACCTTCTCCATGTACCTTATTCGGTAAACATTATTCAAATCTTTTCAAATATGTGGAAGTAATCACGGTTGGATTTCAAGGAACTTGAGCATGGATGGATAGAACATTGAGGAAATCAAAGGTAGAGGGAAGAATCTTCTTCAACATGATGGAAGTGGTCATTCTTTAGCATTTACCACTATACCCATCAACATTTATCTGTCTTGTATGTGTTATTCTCCTTTAGAGGACACCTATTATATTATAGTGTGTCCTTTTGTAGACACTATGTTTTGGCTCCCCAATGGAGGTTGCTTGTACTTGCCCTTTCTATGGTAATTGATATTATTTCATTCTAAAATAAATAAATGTTATCATTCTCATGAAATAAAGTAAAATCATAATCTATGTTGTTTTATTATTGTTGTCTTATTCTTTGTTGCTTCTTGAAGTTTACCCAAACCTCAATTTCAAAAAGGCCTCTTGGCCTCAATGTGCATGTGGGTGTGCAATTGGATCAAACAATGTAAGTTTGGCCCAAATGTGTGCTTGGCCACGAGGAATTTGTTGTGTCTTATGACATTACTTCTTGCCCCTAATCAGCCCCCCCTTCTTGGTGATTAGCATGTTTCTCTATAATGAACACCAGTACACCCCATTAGCCACACATCTATACAAAAAATCAGTTGAGCCAAGAAGAACAAGTATTGTGTAAACAAAGAAAGGCAACCACTTGAACTAGGCTTCAACAAGATTGAGCCCCAAATAGTGGTTCCCAATAAGTAAAAGAGAAAAAAGATGATTTGGAAAAATATTAGGCAACCTTGACCCCCACCCCCAAAAAAAAAAAAACTATTAGGCATCCTTGATTTGTTGGGAACCAATATTTGGGGAATGGAGAGACATTCCCCCAAAAAAAATTTGAAAGAAAATGGCCAGATGGCCCTAGGTGTGAGCAAGCGCGACTTTTGGCCAGACGCCATCTGGCCATTTTCTTTCAAAAATTTTTTGGGGGAATGTCTCTCCATGCCCTAAACACTATTAGGGAATAGTGTCTGGGGCATGGAGAGACGCCCCCAATAGTGTTTGGGGCATGGAGAGACATTCCCCCAAAAGAAATTTGAAAGAAAATGTCCAGATGGCCCCCAACAGTGTTTGGGGCATGGAGAGACATTCCCCAAAAAAAAAAATGAAAAAAAATGGCGAGATGGCCCTAGGTGTGAGCAAGTGTGACTTTTGGCCAGACGGGGTCAGTTTGGGGCATGGAGAGACATTTCCCCCAAAAAATTTTGAAAAAAAATGGCCAGATGGCCCTAGGTGTGAGCAGGCATGACTTGGACCCTGTGTGGCCAAAAGTCACACTTGCTCACACCTAGGGACCACCAACAGTGTTTGGGGCATGGAGAGACATTCCCCCCAAAAAAAATTTGAAAAAAAATGGCCAGATGGCCCTAGGTGTGGGCAAGCGTGACTTTTGGCCCCGCCCTAGGTGTGAGTAGGTGCGACTTTTGGCCAGACGGGGTCCCTGTCTGGCCAAAAGTTGCGCCTGCTCACACCTAGGGCCATCTGGCCATTTATTTTGGGGGGAATGTCTCTTCATGCCCCAAATACTAGTCCCCAATAGTGTTTGGGGAATGGAGAGAAATTACCTCAAAAAAATTTTCAAAAAAAATGGCCAGATGGCCCCAGATATGAGGAGACGGGCCAAAAGTCGCACCTACTCACATCTGGGGCCATCTGGCCATTTTTTTTCAAATTTTTTTTGGGGGAATGTCTCTCCATGCCCCAAATACTGGCCTCCATGCCTACATGCAGGTGCAATTGATTTGATCTACACTGGGAAAAAACAGCCCTGTTTGGAGGCCCATATCTTCTAAATGGTGCAAGATATGAAAATAATTCATAGTATAAATTTTAACTGTCTTTTGATTCCCTACAACTTTCATCATCATCTCTTTCTGCCCAAACTCGCCATCTAAGGCTTCAAATTTGCATTTAGAATTGGGCACACAAATCCAAGCCAAGAAAACACTTGAGTGCCTTTTTTACATCTTCGGGACATTATTTGTCCATCTGAATGGTTGAACCATGTAAATCACAAAGTATCAAAGTTGTAGCTTGGTGTAAAATCTACAACTCTCTCTTACATACTTTTCCCAAAATCAATCATCTTCTCAAACATATTTGCCTTTCCAAAGTGCTCACTCTCAACTTTGTTGATGAAATTGTGAAAACAAATCATGGAAGCAAAAATACAGTGCAATGAGCTATGGCCTCACAATGGGTACTCACAAAAAGTACACATATTATACTCTACAAGGTTGATCCACAAACTCTATTCATGTTTTATATATGTCCCATGTGCATTCCTTTCACTTTTGCATGCATATGCATATTATACTCCAAGATTGATCTATTACATAAATTCAATCATATTTATTTCTTATGTATTATGTCTTTCTCTAGTTATTGTTTTAGTGTTTACACTAAAACCAATAAGAACAAATGTCACTCTTAAACTTTTAGAGACAATTTGTCATTATAGATAATACCTTATACAAGAATCATCGACATTATACAGATGTATGCCCCTAATAATCTCATTGTACCTCAATTCAATAGCATGGATATGCATGGACATGTTCTATGCTTATGGTACAATTGATCTACAGGTGTTTCTTCTTTTAGATGCTCAAATACTTTTACTTTTGGATGCCAAACATTAGGATATGATATGGATATATTTCATTGGGTCTTGATGGATAGTTAACTTTAAACCTTCAAAAGCTTTCCACTTCTTTTAATAAATAAAATTGAACATTTTTTTCCCACCCTTGTCCTATCCTGTCTTCTTATTGAATCTTTGCATGCTTGATTTCTACATAATTTAAATTTAAAAATGATGCATTGTGTTTATTACATCCAAATTTTTGGTACATTTGAAGAAGATCTTTTAAGAATGTTATATAATTGATAAAAATTATAAAAGCAAAGTTTTTAAATACATATTCAATTATAATATCCCCTCTAACGTATATTATTCATGAGTCAAAGTTATTAATTGAATTAAAAAATCAATCTAGCTCTAAATATAAGCAATACCTAAGAGTAGAGCCTTCCCAAAATGTTACTTGGAGTATTCCATCAAAGCATGTATTACTTGGGGGTTCAAGTTGCCAACTCCCATTCTATGTAAATAATAAATACAAGTGATCACATGTAATTATGTTTGATTGTTTTCAAATGTGATGTAATGTCCAAGAAGTAAATATAACTTCCAAATAGCTACATACATATTTCATATACACAACATAATACATATTAATTTGTCTCATCTATGCATGAGGTGGTATATTTTGGCACCATTGGGATTTATTAAGTAAATAAAGACTCATATCTAACTAAACCTACATAATCTTTAAAAGTAGTACATTTTCAAAGACCATATACCCATCGATTTAAAATCCCAAACACAACATGTACATCTATAGCTCATCCACAAGATCCCAAAGACAACCTACTACCTAATAAAGGAATCCATGCCCCATTAGTTGTTTTTAAGGCTTACATCTACACCTCATTGACAAGATCCCACAAACAACCTAGCTACTCTCATCCATGCACAACCTATTGTTCTTCATCACTGATTCATGTAGTAATTCAAAGTTGTCCTGGCTAACTAAATACAACAGTTAACCTAAAGTAATACATTCTGAAAGAATTAATATGATAATTTACAGAACAAAATATAGATATCCAATGTGGTATAAAAAATTTCTTGGTATGTTCAATCAAATCATTTTTAGCCAATGTACATGAATGCTTCCATTCAATGAAAGATAGTATTACATCCATGTGCCTTTCCAATAACTTATTGATCTTTAACTTTTTTATCTATAAAAGAAAATAATAATCATTGTAAGGCATGCCCCATTGTGGTCATGAATTCACTTCTCATAGATATTGTAGTAGCAGTGCTTGGCACATCCTTAAATGGTCAATTTTGATGCATCTTGACAATTGCAAGAAGTAAATCATTAGTATTTCTTTAAAATCATTAACTTAGTAATAGAAATCAGAATATCTACAAAATAACTTCAAATCAAACAAAGCCTAGGAATCAAATCAAATCTTTATTGTGTCCACTACATCATGATCCATAGGAATCCATTGGCTTCTCTCTCTCTCTCTCTCTCTCTCTCTCTCTCTCTCTCTCTCTCTCACACACACACACACACACACACACACACACACACACACACACATCATGGGAATCCATCTCTCTCTCTCTCTCTCTCTCTCTCTCTCTCTCTTACACACACACACACTTTTTTTTTAGTGAAATCACACACACACACACACACAATGCATGGGAATCCATCTCTCTCTCTCTCTCTCTCTCTCTCTCTCTCTCTCTCTCTCTCTCTCTCCCTCTCCACAACATAGTCCTCTTACCCTCGTTCCCATACAAGCCCCTTTTGAGCAATCCCAAAATGAAGTACTCCTTCAAAATGTGTCTTACATCTGGTCTAGGAGAAGAGGAGTGCTTCATAAATATGGAAAGAATGGGAGAAAGAAAAGAGGAAGAGATTGAGAGGACAAGGCTAAGAGTAAGAAGAGGTTGTGAGGATGTTGAGAGGAGGCTAAGGATATTGAGAGGGGGAGGATGAGTGGAGGTTGAGAGGAGGAAGCTGAGAGGAGGTTGAGAGGAGGAGGTTGAGGGGAGGTTGGTAGGAGGAGGAGGAGGAGGCTGAGAGGAGGTTGAGAGGAGGAGGAGGAGGCTGAGAGGAGAAAGAGGCTAGGAGGAAGGTCAGGAGTCAATGGGATAGTTTGGGGGGCCTCTTGGGAGGTGTTTGGGGGGTTGGGGACACCTTTGGAAAATTTTGATTTTTTGGAGGGAAAAAAACTCGTGATTTTGGGGGCCCACAGAGTGAGGGAGGAGGGTAGGGGGGCCATTAAAAAGTCAAGGGGGGGAGTAAATGCCCCAGGAGGTGGTGGGGGAAAGAGAGGCAAGTGGGAGCCTAGTGGGGACCAAGGGAAGTCTCTCCACCAATGAGAGGCCAATATGGAATCCTCCATTCTTTTAATGCCCAAGTCTTCCCATTGGTTGGTTTACTAATCACAAATCTTAAGGGACTAAGCCAAGAGGCCCTTTTTGAGTCCAAAATTCCCCTAAGGGCTTATATTGACTTGTCTTCTCTTTTGATCTCATCCGTTGGATCTTGGTCTTGATCAAGGGTTGATATTTGGTCCCCCTATCCTTTGATGCTATCCCTTAGATCTACCACTTGATCTAATGGCTAGGAGTGCTCAACCTTGAATTTGAAAGTATCCCTTGGATTAGAGATTGGATCAAGGGCTAGGAGTAAAGACCATGGATCCAAACTTTGGGTTAGAGGTCTCCCCATCCTTAAATGCTTTTGTCAACCTAAACATGGCATTGCCCCACAAAAAGGAGCACTCCCATTGGTACACCTCAAATCCCACACTAACCCCTTGAAATTAGGAAACACTAATTGGGGGCCCTTTGGAGACCCCAATTCTCCCCTAACAATGATCCTTTTTTTCGCAATACCATGCCCAAGACTACTTGCAAATGTGATGGAGAGGTGTGTCAACTCACCTGGCACCATCACAACAAAAATGAAAGTTAGGACAATACATTTTTGATGTGGAAGCTAGGCTTCAATGCCAGCATACATTTGTTATCCCTGTTACTCAACCAAGATAAGAATTAATAAAATCTTGGCATTCTTATAGCAGTTGGCATGTATAACATTAATGAAGTGCATATACAAAATGGTAAATGAATCCCAATGGGCTAAATGAAACCCCACAAGCATGGGATCTGAAATCAAGTTTCCAAGAGCATTTCGTTTCCTCCCAAAGAAAGCAACCTCAAACCATAAAGTAAATTGCCCAAGAATATCCCTAGTGTACTGTGACATGAAGTTGGGGGAAATGAAACTTCATGCACATCTTAGCTTCCTGCTCTTCCCAATCTTAATAATAGAGACCCTTATCACTTGTAAAGAGAGATGAAGATAATATTTTCATGCAAAGAAAACCACAACATATCTTTCTCCTTGATTCCCTTAGAGGAGAATGAATATGGTAACATCCCAAGTGACATTGTAGTCCAGCACTGGGAGAAGAAAAGGATCCGCAGAGGCCATTATCTCACCAAGCCGGTCGACGCCAAAGAGAACAGCGATGCATTGTTGGAAGAAGATCTTTCGGCTCAACATGACTTGAACTGATATATATCTAGGGCTTGAAAGGGCTGATTTGGCAAGATGGGTAAATTCCGGGGAAACATGGCACTTCCTTCATAGAAGCCTCTAGAAATGGCTCAAAATCATTCTACAAACTGCTAGAAAACATAGAGGTCTATAACTTCCACAAAAAAATTGATATAAAAAATTAAAGTACATACAAGGATGTGCCTTGAAGTGAGCTTTGTATTGATATAAGATTTGTTGAAAACAGATAACCGATTGAAGAGATATGGACAGTTTCCTAAAAGGGGGTAAAAACTGCCATAGAAATAAATAGTCATACACCGAGACTCATAACTTCTTGTCCTAGACCCAATGCAAAAAACCAATTACATGCGAGGGAGATCTTAAAGAGAGCTTCGTGTTGATATAAGTTTCATTGAAATTGGACCATCGAGGAGAAAGTTATAGGCCAAATATTGACAGGGGGTCTAACTGCTATATTAACTACCATTTGCCCATGCAGATTTTGCCTAAGCAAACTGCTCCCTCAAGGCTCCACAATTATCAACTATCCAATACCCCTCAAGGCTCCACAATTATCAACTATCCAATACCCCTAGAATTTGCCTAAAAGAGAGGAAGAAGCTTGCATGGTGGCTCAGGAAACGGATGGACCATGTGTGCACAGTGAGCAGCCGAACAAGAACTACTTTAGAGACTTGAATAGAGAGAGAAAAGAACATAGCAATTTAGAAAAGGAATGGAGACTCAAGGAAAATGATAAGAAGTGAATTTCATTGCCATGAGAGTAAGACTCCACTCAAATACACTCAATCTACTCGAAAGACAAGCGAGGAGGAAAGGTTTCATACATACAAGAGGGAGCGAAAGCTCCAAGACTACTCATAGAGAGAGAATGAACTAGAGAGAGATGGACTCAAGAGTCTACATAAGAGAGTATCTACAAGAGGGAGAGAAGGCTCATGGAAGAGGCTTGAGGAGACTAGAGCTACAACAACATGAGGCCTAATGGTGGAGAGATGATGAACAAGGGAGAGGAGGGCTCCTTTTATAGAGATTTTGTCACCCTCCTTCACCCATTTACAATTGTTGCCTGTAGATTCTTTTCCCCATCAATCACATAAGCTAGTATGTCACCAGATCCATGTCCTTTTTGGCTACTCTTGCCATGTGTCCCATCAAAAGATGCTCAAGACTCTTAAAATATTGATAAAGTCAAGAGTCTCCCCACATGGAGCCCATAGGGATCCTCTCTTTTCCATATGTCCACATCCTCCTTATTCCACATGGGAATTCTAGAAGGATTTCTCTTAACTCCACACTCCTCCACATGCCTTCCACATGCTTGGCATGTGGCCTCTCTTATATTATTGGAACACATGGACATGAGCCCACGTCTTTGTATGACTCACTCTTTCTATTTTCTAAAAACCCCATAATATCCCATACACAAATAACTCTCACCCCATACCAAGGTATTTATAATTCATACCTATGGTATTTACAATGATCCATTCCACTCATCCTCTCAATCCCATACGATATCTTAGAAAATAGAAATAAGTGAGAGCTGCTAGGCTATCACTTGATACTCATAACTCTTATCAAACAGAGAAGAAAACAATACCAATGCCAAATAAAAAATATCAATTTTTGGCATCACATCTTTCCCCCCAGTAGATCCTCTCTAGTGACAGAGAGGGTCTGCTAGCCCTCAAGGTGGTCGAGCATAGAAGAATTTAAGGCAACACTCATTGTTGCATCTGGGTATCACCATGCCATCAACATCCTCAAGCTAATAGGTGCCATTCGTGAACTTCTTTTTGACTCGATATGGTCCCTCCCATCGGCCAATAAACTTTTTGTCTAGCTGCTTGTCTAGACAGCTATCAAATCTCATGACCAAATATCCTTCTGCAGTATCGTTCTTCTTGCATAATTTGGTGTCAAAATGGGCCTTGCGCCTTTTTTGAGAAGCTTCCAAGTGTTGTAAGGCGTGTAATTTGCATTCATCCAAGGCTTCTAGCTGTAAGGCATCCTCCTTTCCTTCTTTTCTTGTGTTCCAAAGACTCGAGAGGATTGCGAGAAGACTTGTGTGCTATGAATAGGATGTCTCATTTGTGGCCCCAAGTACAAGCTTTAGGAAAAGTTATCCTCCTGAAAGCAACATGGGGGCCTCTCTATGAGAGAGGAGGCAGCGGTCAAGGCGGACATTGCCTCTTTTCAAACACCCACAGGATACATGCGTTGCTTGAAAGGATCATTTTCAAAGGACAATAAGCTTAGTGGGCCCAAGTCCCATGATTGGCACGAGGTCTTATAGGTATTCTAAGCTATAGGATTAGTGTATCGATAATTGTGATGTGTTAGTGTAATTATGATTATGTTATATTGTTGACATGACTTCTTTGTTGCTTTGATAGTTCATCCTCCCAATTACAATATAAGGGTGCTTACAAGAAGATGTTAGAAATGCTATATTCAAGATCAATGGTATTGTGAGGTATGCTTACTATCAAATTGCATTGATTGCATTTTCTTATACAAGCTAGAGAGCTTCTCTCTCTGCATGTAGGAAGTGTAACACATTCTCTCTCTACATGTAGAAAGTGTAGCACATTCTCTCTCTACATGTAGCAAGTGTAACACATTCTTTCTCGACATGTAGAATGCACATGTACAAGTCATATGTAGGAGTTGCATATGGAACTCACATGTACAACTCACATGTAGAACTCGCATGTACAACTTGCATGTACAACTCGCATGTAGGAGTTGCATGTAGAACTTGCATGTACAACTCACATGTGGGAGTTGCATGTAGAAGTCATATGTAGAACTTGCATGTAGAAGATGCAAGTTGGATTTCTAAGAGGTATTATTTCTAGCCTTATGCAAGTACAAGGCTCTTTCCTACTGCTTTCATAGGAAGAGCTGGGTTCTCTTAGTATGCAGGGTTCCGAGGCTTTTTGTCACCTACAGATATATCGGGGTTGTCGGTTGTAGTATATGTGTAGCTTAGGACCTCAAGTCGTGTTCCGGTGAGAGACGTAGGCTTAAGTGTGGTAAGCAAACAAAGTGCATGCATGTGTAAAAGAAACATGTATCATCATGATTGAGGTAATGAAGGCTTTCGCCTTCATTGGGGGTTGCAGGGTTTAGGAGGAGTTTAAGGATTAGAAGGAGGTTGCAGGGTTAGAAGGAGGTTCCAAGGTTTAGAAGAAGGTTCCAAGGTTAGAAGGAGGTTCCAGGGTTTAGAAGGAGGTTCAAGGTTTAGAAGGAGGTTCCAGGGTTTAGAAGGAGTTTCCAGGGTTACAAGGGGGTTCCAAGGTTTAGAAGGAGGTTCCAAAGTTAGAAGGAGTTCTAGGGTTTAGAAGGAGTTCCAAGGTTTAGAAGGAGTTCCAAGGTTTATAAGGAGGTTCCAGGGTTAGAAAGAGGTTCCAAGGTTAGAAGGAGTTCCAAGGTTTAGAAGGAGATTCCAAGGTTTAGGATAGAGTACATGGTGGAGAACTCGTGTACCAAGGTATTTATAATTCATACCTATGGTATTTACAATGATCAATTCCACTCATCCTCTCAATCCCATACAATATCTTAGAAAATAGAAATAAGTGAGAGCCGCTAGGCTATCACTTGATACTCAAACTCTTATCAAACATAGAAGAAAACAATACCAATGCCAAATAAAAAATATCAAATTTTGCCATCATATCTTTCCCCCTCCCAGTAGATCCTCTCTATCTAGTGATAGAGAGGGTCTGTTGGCCCTCAAGTTGGTCGAGCATAGAAGAACTTAAGGCGATACTCATTGGTGCATCTGGGTATCACCATGCCATCAACATCCTCAAGCTGGGTTCCATTCGTGAACTTCTTTTTGACTCGATATGGTCCCTCCCATCGGCCGATAAACTTTTTGTCTAGCTGCTTGTTCAGACGGCTATCAAATCTCATGACCAAATATCCTTCCGCAATATCGTTCTTCTTGCATAATTTGGTGTCAAAATGGGCCTTGCGCCTCTTTTGAGAAGCTTCCAAGTGTTGTAAGGCCTGTAATTTGCATTCATCCAAGGCTTCTAGCTGTAACAATCATTGAGCATAGGCATCCTCCTTTGCTTCTTTTCTTGCAACAGTAGTGCAAAGACTATGTATCTCCAATTCAATGGGCAAAATGGCATCTATTTCATACACTAGTTGGAATGGTGTAAACCCAATAGCTAGCTTGTGTGTGGTTCTGTAAGCCCATAAAACTTCTGCCAAGTGCCTATCCCAATGCCTTTTCTTAGTGTCTACAAGCTTTCCCATTGAATTGCACAACAATCCATTTGTTTTCTCAGCCAAGCCATTACATTGGGGATAGTATGTCATGGACATGCTATGATTTATCTTTAGCTTATGCACCACATCTTCAATTAGTTCATTTCTAAAAGAGGTTCCTCCATCAGTGAGAATTTCCAATCAGGGGGCTTCAATATTGGGCCCTTACTCATGGCCTCCTTAAGTTCTGAAAAGACTCTTGTTGCTCCACACCCCATTGGAAAGAAACTCCTTTCCTTGTCAACAAGTTCATGGGATACACTATCTTTGTGAAATCATCACAAAAGCATTGATAATACTTGCTCTGCGAACACCAGTGACACTCTCAGGACTTGGCAATGCCATGATTGCTTGAACCTTGTCAGGATCCATTTGGAGGCCTTCTTCAGACACAATATGCCTCAACAAGACTACTTTTGGTTAAAGTCATTCTAAATGGACTAGGAGAGGGATACGAGAATCTAGTCTAGAGTATTGCCATCCAATGGCAAATTCTAACACTAGAAGAACTTCAGTCAGTTCTATTTGGTGAAGAACTCAGGACCCAGGTCATTCAAGCACATAAAGGTCATTCTAATGATCAGGCATTCACAACTTGAGATAGAAGCAAAGGCAGAGGAAGAGGTAGATCATACCAGAAAAGTGGTCATCATCAACAAAATCAAAGTCAGAATCAGCATCAGCATCAGCAACATCAAAATTAGCAAAGAGGAAATCATTCCAATCGAGGAAGATTCCAAGGATGAGGGAATGCATCCACCAATGTCTCAAACATTCAGTGCAACTACTGTCACAAGTTTGGACACGCGGGCTCAAGTCTAGAGATAGCCAGCAGATAGGAGAAGGACCTTGTGGTTAGATCAAAGGACCGCACCATTGGTGGGACTCTGGATCTATATCTTTTGTATTGTGTCCATAGTCTTGGACGGAAATATATTTTGGTGGTTTCTCTATCTGGCTGGTTCATTGTGCCTCTGCCAGGCCCTCTTCCCAGCCACGTGTGCAGCACCATACACTGCTGATGCCATCGCGCCCTGCCAGGTCAAATCTAGGGCTTGCTGTCCCCGCCTTCTGCTCCTTCCACAGGTTCAGTCCTTTGCAGCCTTCTTCTCTTGTGAGGTGCTGCCCATGTGGCAGCCCCCTCTCTCTTTCTTCGCTGGGCATCTTCTGCCCTAGGTCTCCCTCCCCCACGCTCTCCTCATTTGGGGGCTTACAGATGGGGAGGTGACCTTTCCAACACCTGTGTGCTGCAGACAAAGCTTGGCATGGGCTGCCCACCTAGGCTGATTCACAGGCAGTAAGGTGGAGAAGAACACACTGGACGAAAAGTCTAGAGAAGCTCAAGGTGGTAAAAATCATCCAAAAACACCCTTATGAACGTTCCCAAGTAAGGCTTGAGCACTTGACTCATGAACCTTTGAAATGTAGCTAGTGCATTGGTCAACCCAAAAGGCATCACTCTATAAGCAAAAAGTCCCCAAGCTATGACATGATAATTTCTTTTGATCTTCCTCCCACCAAATACGAATTTGAAAGTACCCAGAATACCCATCACATACAAAATACATCTCATGCCCTACTACTTGGTCTAGTATTTTATCTTGGAATGGCAAAGGAAAATGATCCCTCTTAGTGCATGCATTCAAATGACGAAAGTCCACACAAACCTGCCACTTATTCCTTTATTTGGTGTGACAACTACAAGAGATATCCATTCTGAATCATCAACAGGAAAGATGAATCCCGCCTCAAGTAGTTTTGTTACCTCTTTCTTTAGTGCCTTAGCTTGGATCACCCCCAATCGCCTTAAGCATTGCACAACTGGCTTGCTTTCTAGCTTTAACTCAATCTTGTGCTCCACAAGAGAGATTGGTCGAACCTGTGAATAGCTTGTTGCAAAGAGACATGGAAAATCATTTAACATATCCAAGTACTGGAGCTTCTCACTACCTGATAGGGAATCATTAAGAAGCTCTTCATTGCATTGGTGTCGTTTAGTGTGCTCCACATCCTCCACATGAAGTGTCTCTACAGGATCTTCTTGTACCACCACCTTGTTCCCTCCTGACTCATCCCGATCAACACCAAGACAAAGACCAAAGGCCACTCCTTCCACCTCACCCTCTGAGCTAGGATCCTCGGAGCTTCACCCTGTCTCTTCTTCTTTATCAGTTAAGTCAGAGCTCGAACTCTCTGATGTTGAAGACTCCTCCTTGACAACTTTTTTTTTGTGGCTTCTGATGTTGTAGTGCACCTTCTTATCATTTCCCTACAAAATCAATTCTCCAGTATCCCACTTTTGAACAACCTTCACCTTGCATAGCTAAGGCCTTTCCAAAATCAATGGGTAGGCACATGCATCTGGCTTGGTAGGGATCACCTGAAAAGTAGTCGGCATAGAAATTCCACATACATTCACTTCTAGATTCCTCACAACTCCCAAGGTCTTTACCCTAGTGTTGTCATCCAATTTGATGTGATAAGGAGAGGTCATACTAGAGTATTCTAAATCAGCATCTATCATGGTTTTCTCACTCATGACATTAATCGATGGCCCTCCATCAATGTAAACATTAGAAATCACTTGACCATCAATGATCACATCAACAATAGGTACATCATCGCCAACATCTATATCTACCTTTTTAACAACAGGAATGGCACTTTTCTTCTTTTTCTTCTTTGACACTCTTGTGCTTGCTAGCTTTCCCCATTCTTTCCGTAGTTTTGGAGACAAAGCAAGTAATTGACCAAAGGTGATATGAGCTTCCTTTTCTTTAAGGTCAGACAACAAGTCATAGCTTCCAATGCCTTGTCCTAAAGTAAAGTCTGACTGGCTAATTCTCCTTTTAGAAGCCTTCTTTTTCTTACTATGGTGTTCCTCTTCTCGATTTCCTCATCTACTTCTTCCTTGCTTTCTTCTTCTTCTTTTGCTTTACCACGCCCCCATTTAGCCATCATTACCTCTCTTTCCTCATCCCTTGAAGAAGCTTCTAACAAGGATACTTGTTTTTCTTCTTTCTTTCTCAACCTAGGACACTCAGGGCGATAGTGACCTTTTTCATTACATTCATAGCAAGTGACCCCACTCTTATCTCGAGGCCTATCCTCACTCTTTAGTGCTCTAGGTTGTCATGCATTAACCAAATGCAATTTCAAATCAGCAAACTCTGCCATCAATTGGGAGATATTATGATCTAACTTAGAGGACTTTGGTACCTGAGGAGTGCCCATTACCTCCACTTTAGGAGTTGAAGCTGTTGAAGACACAAAAGAGGATTTGATCTTTAGGGAAGCTTATTTCTTGGTCGTAATGTGAAGTGCCTCCATGTATGTTGTTGGATCTTTACTCATTACTTTTGAGCGAAGACAAGGCTCCAAAGCCATAACAAATTTACTCATCTTTAAGTGCTCCATCCCTGAGAGACTTTGAGGGGCCGATGATTCAGATGCCACAACTCGCAAAGTAGACCTTTCATACTTTGTCCATAGAGTTTCATATTGGATTGCCAACACACAGACCATCTCACCCTCTCCTTGATATAATCGGTCCAACTGCAACATCAAAGCATTTGGCGACTCCACTGCCCCAAATCTCAGCTTCATTACTGCCATCACTTGGTCCCAGTCCTCCTTGGTAGAGTCCAGCAAGGCCTCATGCCTATACTAGGCATAACATGCAATCAAGTACACCCGAGACCGTTTAGTAAGGTGGGATGAATCCAATACCAAACGTACTCGGCATCTCCACAAAAAGATGTGACATGAAGTTGGGGGTAATGAAACTTCATGCACCTCTTAGCTTTCTGCTCTTCGCAATCTTAATAATAGAGACCCTTATCACTTGCAAAGAGAGATGAAGAGAATGTTTTCATGCAAAGAAAACCACAACATATCTTTCTCCTTGCTTCCCTCAGAGGATAATGAATATGGTAACATCCCAAGTGATGTTGTAGTCCAGCATCGGGAGAAGAAAAGGATCTGTAGAGGCCATTATCTCACCAAGTCGGTCGGCGCCAAAGAGAAGAGCGATGCATTATTAGAAGAAGATTTTTCGTCTCAACATAACATGAACTGATATATATCTAGGGCTTGAAGGGGATGATTTGGCAGGATGGGTAAATTCCAGGGAAACATGGCACCTCCTTCACAAAAGCCTCTAGAAATGGCTCAAAATCATTCTACAAACTGCTAGAAAACACAAAGGTCTATAACTTCCACCAAAAAACTAATATCAGAAATGAAAGTACATACAAGGATTTGCCTTGAAGGAGCTTCGTACCGATATAAGTTTCATTGGAAACAGATAACCGGTGGAAGAGATATGGATAGTTTACTGAAAGGGGGTAAAAACTGCCATAGAAATAAACAGTCATACACAAAACTTCTTGTCATGGACCCAATGCAAAAAACTAATTACATGGGAAAGACTCTTAAAGATATGTTCGCGCTGATATAAGTTTCATTGAAATCGGACCATTGAGGAGAAAGTTATAGGCCAAATACTAACAGGGGTTCTAATTACTATATTAACTGCCATCTGCCCATGCAGATTTCGCCTAAGCAAACTACTCCCTCAAGGCCCCACAATTATCAACGATCCAATACCCCTAGAATTTTCCTAAGAGAGAGGAAGAAGCTTGCATGGTGGATGGACCATGTGTGCACAGTGAGCGACCAAACAAGAACTACTTAAGAGACTTGAATAGAGAGAGAAAAGAACATAGCAATGGAGAAAAGGAATGGAGACTCAAGGAAAATGATAAGAAGTGACTTTCATTGCCATGAGAGTAAGACTCCACTAAAATACACTCAATCTACTAGAAAGACAAGCAAGGAGGAAAGGTTTCATACATACAAGAGGGAGCGGAAGCTCCAAGACTACTCATAGAGAGAGAATGAACTAGAGAGAGATGGACTCAAGAGTCTACATAAGAGAGTATCTACAAGAGGGAGAGAAGGCTCATGGAAGAGGCTTGAGGAGACTAGAGCTATAGCAACATGAGGCCTAATGGTGGAGAGATGATGAACAAGGGAGAGGAGGGCTCCTTTTATAGAGATTTTGTCACCCTCCTTCACCCATTTACAATTGCTACATGTAGATTCTTTTCCCCATCAATCACATAAGCCCGTATGTCACCATCCATGTCCTTTTTGGCTACTCTTGCCATGTGTCCCATCAAAAGATGCTTAAGAATCTTAAAATATTGATAAAGTCAAGAGTCTCCCCACATGGAGCCCATAGGGACCCTCTCTTTTCCATATGTCCACATCCTCCTTATTCCACATGGGAATTCTAGAAGGATTCCTCTTGACTCCACACTCCTCCACATGCCTTCCACACACTTGGCATGTGGCCTCTCTTATATTATTAGAATACATGGACATGAGCCCACCTCTTTATATGACTCATCTTCCTATTTTCTAAAAACCCCATAATATCCCATACACAAATAACTCTCACCCCATACCAAGGTATTTATAATTCATACCTATGGTATTTACAATGAACCATTCCACTCATCCTCTCAATCCCATACAATTTCTTTAAAAATAAAAATAAGTGAGAGTCGCTAGGCTATCACTTGATACTCAAACTCTTATCAAACATAGAAGAAAACAATACCAATGCCGAATAAAAAATATCAATTTTTGGCATCATAGTACCTTACTATAAAAGATTCCCGTGTAAAAGTCCTCAAGGGGGATCTTCCTCCATTTGCCTGCTTAAGTAATCTTGAAAAGGTGTAGTTCCCTTCACCAATAGACAGTCTGACCACCAGTCAGTGATAAGCATAATAAGGAGATGTACTAGCCTTCCCCATCTTCCTAGGAAAATCATATAGAGAATTGGCCCAAGCAAAGAAAACCTTAGTAGTGGCTCAAGGAATATCAATACCTATATAGATCAGAGGTAAAATATGTCCCATGGGTTAATTCCTATCCAAGACAATCCATAATGTGAATATGAAATGAAAAGCCCAAAGGCTCCATAATGTGAGTATAGAATGAAAAAACCAAGGAATCCATAGTGTTAAGCCATTAAATATCCATGGACATTTTTTGTATTCCAACCAAGGTCATGAATTCATATGGTAGGGGCCATAAGTAAAATGTCAACCTATATATAATGACCATAAGCAATCATGTAACAAGTGCATAAAGGCCATAAGCCATATCTCTTATCATTTTTAATTATGCCATAATTATAAAACTACCTTTCAAGGGGTGATACGAAATGTCTCCTCTTCATTCTTCAAAGTGTGCTGTAATATATAAGAAAACTGCCTATTCAAATTCACCAAAGCCTAAACACATCCTATTATGACCCATAAACAACTAGTAAAGGCTTAAACAACATAATGAGAGATAGAGCTCTTCATCAAAAGGAGTCTTGTAGTAGCTACTACTCATGTGGACTCCAAGCAACAATGTTGAGAAGGATTGTCTGAGCTTAAGACCCAGCAGATCGTTGTAATCTTAAGATCCCATGCATAATGGTTTTTATGTTATAGCAACACTACCATTGGGTGACTGTAAGTGATGATCCTTGCATGTAAGTCCATTGGCTATTACAGATGATCCCAAAACTACTTTCATGATGAGCCCACATGAAGAGGTATGTAGAGGAGTGCTCACATCATATCCTCTTATATCACTCTTTGAGTACCACCCTCTTATATCACTCTTTGAGCATCATTTGCGGGGTCTTATGATGCCAAAAACTAAATGCTCTATGTAACTTATAAGTACACAAACTGGGATGAACCAGTAGACAAGATAGCAGATTGGTCTAGAGCGGAATCTGTGCAAAGTCTGTGAAGCCAAAGGGAATTGACAGTGATATAATAAAATAAAACAATGCACAGGGTCCAGGCTCTCTTATGCAACTTCTTGGCCCCAAACATCTTTACTCTCTCAACTTGTATACTACAGAGAATCTTTGCCATGCCATGGTAAAGACTTCCTTATTGGGTAGACAGCGAGGCCAAGGCAATGTAGCACAACCAGGATCTCTATGTGTTATTGTCTTTGCTCATTTCTAGATGAGCTTACTGTAGATGATGCAAGTCAAGTTTACTATTTCCAAGCTCCCAGTGAATGTAGCCAGCAGGCCCTCTTAGTGAACGTAGCTAGCACGCCCTCTCACAATAATCTATAGGAAGTATTGCTTCAAGACTTTTTGCCGACCCACAAAGGAAGCAAGAGGGAGTATAGAATGTCACGTTGCCTCACGCAAACCACCCACACACTCTCAGATGAATCCACACATCTACAAAGTCTCGAGGCCAAGGTGGTGAGAGCTCTCTTAGCTCTGTGTATCCCGGTGTTAGATAGGGGTAGGAACATAGGTATTCAAGCATGAAGAGGCCCCTGCACTCAGCTTTGCTCCACTGTTCCAACCAACTCCAAGGGCAATGCTCTGAGCATGCTCTTGAGAACTTGTTATGAGTTCTAGAATAGAGAGCTCAAAGGGGACCTCGATTGTGTAACTATCTATAGGGAGAAGTCTATGTAAGCTTGGGCAGAATGGTGCTCGTCTTTTGAGAGACGTATTCAAGCTTGCATACCTGAGTTTCTAGCATGGACATCCCAATTTCCCTCCCCGCAAGAAGGGTAGAAGTCCTCCAAGTGTGAGCTCGAGTACAAGCTCTACCACAACTATGGATCCAATCTTGAGTTCCTCAAATCCTCGAATGGTCTCCTCATGAATCCGCTTGCATGGGTTTCAGATTTCTCATTCACCTCGAGCCATGTGCTGCCAGTCTTGGCATCTAGGCTGTAAGAGGAGCTCTTTTTCACATTAGGGTATTCACTCCCAAGACTACAA
The DNA here is from genome assembly GCF_047967505.1 of Dipteris shenzhenensis. Taxonomy (NCBI): domain Eukaryota; kingdom Viridiplantae; phylum Streptophyta; class Polypodiopsida; order Gleicheniales; family Dipteridaceae; genus Dipteris; species Dipteris shenzhenensis. Next base: position 12,421,244 of record NC_141611.1, read on the forward strand.
ACTACGTCCTCCCAAGCATTATCCAAGGTCATTTTCGAGTTGTGTGGGAGTTCAGACCAAGGAGGGGGATGATGTACCTCCCCATGTGTTCCAACCCCTAGTGGAGCATTTATTGAACCATTAGTTCAGGTTCAGGCTCTATGGAGTACTTGACTATGCTCCATTTACTCCTGAGCATGATTATTTGGATGGACCTAGTGGTCCAAGGCCACCAATAATGTTCCTCCTATATGTCTCGATTGCACACAAAGGATCCCATCATACCACCATGGGATACCAATAAGTATCCTTGTAACCATGGCTCTCTAACTTTTTCTTTACATGCGCTCTCAACATGTACACTTTGGGATCACAGGGGTCCCCAAGGGGAGGTGTGTGTGTGTGTCCCCTCTTTTGCAATGTTGATGGATATTTCCACTATTTCCACCTCCGTATGAGAAGTGGAAGCTTGTATATGAGAGGTGAAAGCTTTTGTATTAGAGGGAAGGACATACTTGATAGGAGATAGACCATTTATTGAGAAAAATTCTGTTAGCAAATCGTGCCAATTTTTTGGAGATGTGACTCACAAAATAAAATTCCCTTAAAGGCAGTGGAAATACCTTCATCTTGTGATGAAAGCTCTCAAGATCTTATGGATTCCATCCTCTCATCTCCTTGCCACATGTCAACATATTGTGAATCTAATCCAATTTATTTCTTGAACATCACTCTAGGGGACTCCACCATTTCTGGTCCAAAACATTTTGGGCCAGATTACCTTTGTTTGCTTAAAAATGGGGGTGGTGACCCCATCTACAATCTTTTTTCTTGGGCCCAAAAATGGCGGTAGATGTCCCAAATGGTTATAGACCCCCCAACGTCAGAATTGGGGGTTCTACAACCATATTTGGGCCCAAAATTTTTTGGTTATAGACCACCAATGTCAACATTGTGGGGTCTACAACCTTTTCTTTTTTGGGATCAACAATGGCAGTGGAGGCCCCAAAATGGTTGTAGACCCCCAATGCCAAGGTTGGGGGTCTATGACTATTTTTTAAAGACTTGAAAATGGTGATGAAGGCAATAAAATGGTTATATAGCATTGCCATATCATTCTCGAGCATAACTGTAAGCGCTACCATCAACATCAAATAGCTTTCATTCTCATGTAACAATGCTATTTAATTGTTAAACATAATTTCCAACATAGTTCTAGCATTTGGAGTATCCCATTCAACATTTTCCATTCAACTATAGAGCTAATTTTAAGAAATGTACTACTATCATCCACAAAAATGGACTTCATTGCTAAAATGAGTTGGCTTGAGAAATTTTGCTCAAGAAATGGACATACTCATCAAGAAGCAAGTCCTACGCTGACTTGTTTGCATTTTTCACCATAGCCAGTGTTGTTATTAGGAAATCTTCTATTGTTTGCTCATCGAATCCCAAAAATTTGGGATTTTTGACACTTGTCAAAATCAAAACCAGATAGGGTCCCCCCTCAAAATCCAAATAGCACCTTGATAGCACAAAGGGAAAATACTATTCTCTATCAACAAGGAGTGGAGTCAAGGACCATATGTCATCTAGTGGTTAAGGGAGGTAGCAAGCTAAGGGTGTCCACTTCCAGACCACTTGCCGGTGAGTGTGACACCCCCTCGAGTGAAAATACAAAGGTTTTTCTTCGGTGTGAAATACCTCGATCAAGGTATCGTCTCCAATGAAATTTGCACACGAGGACAACCGAACCAAGCCAATACCTCAATCGTGATCATAGACTTACTTTTACCGAACCGAGCCTATACCTCGATCGAGGTATCATGGCAAGCCACCTATACCTCGATCGAGGTATCGTGGACAGATGACATTGCTCGTGTCACATACCACGATCAAGGTATAGGTCATCAGACATGGCAGATGACATACCTCGATCGAGGTAGCATGGCAAGTCCAATAACCTCAACTGTGGTGAGCTCGACCGATGACTTGGTCGTATGTCAAATACCACGATCTAGGTATATGGCATCCGACATGGCAGATGACATACCTTGATCGAGGTATCGTGGTAGCTGACATACCTTGATCGAGGTATGCTGGACTGATGTGTATGTGGCATGTCAAACACCACGATTGAGGTATTTGGCATCCAACATCACAGTTCAAATACCTCGATCGAGGTATCGTGGCATGTCTATACCTCGATCGAGGTATGATGGAGCGATGTGTATGTGGCATGTGAAATACCACGATCGAGGTATATGGCTTCGCAGGTATTATGATGGACCGATGGATGATGGCATGTCCAATACCTCGATCGAGGTACATGGCATCTCGATACCTCGATCGTGGTATTGAAACCCTAAATTTTCCAATATAAAGAGAGGGACCCCCCTCATTCTCGATACCTCGATCGAGCTCCTCCTCATCAAAATCGACCAAATTGCGGGAGCGACGGACCCCGGGGGATTCATAGGGAAAAACTTATGATATCATGTGAGTGTACAATAGGAGGGTTTTTTGAAATGAGGCATAAGCTTATACATTAGGGGTGGGGGCCCTTTTTATTTTTTCCCAATATTGAATTTAAGCTAGGGGGGCCATGCCATATTTACAAGGGGGCGACGTAGTAAAGGCTACCTTGGGTAACTAGTCTAAACAAGTTTGGTTTTATTTATGGTTTTAAATAGTCATAGGGAAAGTAATCTAAATAATCTAAATTTGCTTATTGTGTAATCTAAATGCTTGAGAAAGAACATAGGTTTAAGGAAAGGGGGGGACATAATATAATTTTGGTGGTATCTTATAAGCTTAAATAGGGGTATTTTATCATCCTACGTGGATCTTAAATAGGGGTTTTTCTTTAAGTTCATGCACGCAGGTGATGTCCCCCTTTAATGAAGAGTGAACCCCCCAGGCGACGGACAAGGACCGATAGACAACGACGGAGCAACGGAGATGGACGGAGTGGGAGATTCCAGGTAAGGTTTTTTTTATGTAGCTTTTTTTTTTGCAATAATTTACTTAAAATTTAGTTTATATGAGATGTAATTTAATTATAAAATATTTCAAAATTTAAAATGCGTTTTAAACTTTTTTTAATTAAATTTTTAATTACGTAAGTGTTTATTTAAAATGTCAAAATGTATATATTTTATTTTTTTAATTATCTTTTTAAAAAAAGGGATTGAAGTAGTTTTTATGTTAATTTTCAAATTAGTGCTTTTTTTATTTAAATAAAAAACGTTTAAATTTTATTTTTAAAAATCATCTTTAAGAAAAAAAGACAATAAGAGTTTAAGTTAGGTTTTATATTATTTAAGTTAGTGAAGTTTTTATTTAAATGTAAAAAACACATAAATTTTGTTTTTTAAATTCATGTATTAAAAAAAAAAGAGATTAAAGTAGTTTTTATGTTAGCTTTTTTTATTTAAATAAAAAAAGTTTAAATTTTATTTTTAAAAATCATCTTTAAGAAAAAAAGAAAATAAGAGTTTAAGGTAGCTTTTATATTATTTAAGTTAGTGAAGTATTTATTTAAATGTAAAAAACGCATAAATTTTGTTTTTAAATTCATCTATTAAAAAAAAAGAGATTAAAGTAGTTTTTATGTCGTTTAAATTTTATTTTAAAAAATCATCTTTAAGAAAAAAGGAAAAAAAGAGTTTAAGGTAGGTTTATATTATTTAAGTTAGTGAAGTTTTTATTTAAATGTAAAAAATGTATTTACCTTGTTTTTTAAAATCATCTATTAAAAAAAAAAAGAGATAAAGTAGTTTTTATGTTATTTTTTAAATTAGTCCTTTTTTAATTTAAATAAAAAAACGTTTAAATTTAATTTTTAAAAATCATCTTTAAGAAAAAATGAAAATAAGAGTTTAAGGTAGGTTTTATATTATTTAAGTTAGTGAAGTTTTTATTTAAATGTAAAAGACATATTTACCTTGTTTTTTAAAATCGTCTATTTAAAAAAAAAGAGATTAAAGTAGTTTTTATGTTAGCTTTTTTTTTTTAAACGTTTAAATTTTATTTTTAAAAATCATCTTTAAGAAAAAAAGAAAAAAAGAGTTTAAGGTGCAGTTTTTATTTAAATGTAAAAAACGTATATATTTTGTTTTTTAAAATCATCTATTTAAAAAAAAAGAGATAAAGTAGTTTTTATGTTATTTTTCAAATTAGTCTTTTTTTTATTTAAATAAAAAAACGTTTAAATTTTATTTTTAAAAATCATCTTTAAGAAAAAACAAAAATAAGAGTTTAAGGTAGCTTTTATATTATTCAAGTTAGTAAAGTTTTTATTTAAATGTCAAAAACTTATATATTTTGTTTTTTGAAATTGAATTTATTTAAAAAAAAAGAGACTAGGGTAGTTTTTATGTTATTTTCAAATTAGTGCTTTTTATATTTAAATAAAAAAACGTTTAAATTTTATTTTTAAAAATCATCTTTAAAAAAAAAAGAAAATAAGATTTTAAGGTAGCTTTTATATTATTTAAGTTAGTGAAGTTTTTATTTAAATGTAAAAAACATATATATTTTGTTTTTTAAAATCATCTTTAAAAAAAAAAGAGATTAACGTAGTTTTTATGTTAGCTTTTAAATTACTGAAGTTTTGAATTAAATATAAAAACGTTTAAATTTTATTTTTAGAAATCATGTATTAAAAAAAAGAGAATAAGAGTTTAAAGTAGCTTTTATATTATTTTTCAAGGAGTACGTGACTTAGTGTAATCAATCAAACAAATAGGATGATTTGAACAACACATTCACGTACACATCATTTTCAAATCATATGGTGCGAGAGGTTGATGCAAGGAGAGGGTAGATCATGTGGCTAGCAATCCCTTTAGGTGGCACGTGAAACTATAGAAATAGGGAACTAGGGAAGGTTGTAGATCTATGTATGGATATAGTTACGTAGACAATTACAAAGACTTATGTGATTTCATGAAACCTTATCATGAGCTTTTGCAAAAATTCAATCAAAATTGGCTAGCTAAAAGTTTTCATTACGCAGATAGATTATTAAGTCCCATTGAATAGAATATTAATTTTCATTACCCAAATAGAATATTAATTTCCATGTGTTTTTTTATGCATGCGCTAGCTGCCACGCAGGTTCTGGCACCACTGTTCATATGCAGATAGCGATTTTGAGAGCTGAGATGAGGGCACTGCAGGATGCTAGGGCACCCCCTCACTTGGTTGCGAGCCTAGATTCAGTCATTGATGCTCTAGGTCGATTAGACACAGTTGAGGACGTTTTGGATACCTTATCGGCACAGGCTGAGGCAGAGATCGATGCTCATGGCTTGGATTAGAGAGCCATTCGAGAGTTGCTTGAGCATGAGTCACCGCACATGCAGGCCTTAGAGGATATGTTTTGGGATGGTCACACTGAGGCGATGCGACCACGATCAGGGCAACCCTTTTATATTTTACATTGTAGGCACCCCGTCATAGCAGCACACAATTATTCGAGATATCTCGCTACAAATGGTGGTCAATTGCCTCACAACCATCAAATAGCTAGGTCATTTGCCATGCAGCTATACGCCGAGTTTGTGCTTGGTCATCGGGTAGACTACCTTAGTACCCGTCTAGGATCAAAAGCGAGACATGGTAGGATGGGGCATTAGGAGCGTTAGACTACAGGTGTTCGGCGTCGACGCGAGGCACCAGAGCTACACACTATCCCTACACCGGCATTGCGAGCTGTTGGAGGACAGATTAGGGGGATGTTCATTTAGTGGCCTCATCCTTGCACGACATGGTCTCTGCCCTATCGAGATCACTTTTGATTCCACCTCCCACATCTACACCACCTCCCACATCTACACTGCCTCAACATGAGTTGGAGACTCGAGACGCATGGATTGCAGAGTTGGAGGCATTGTTGGCCGAGTCTAGGGATGAGGTTAGTTATTCTGATTATTTTAGTTTATTTTTTTGTTGCGTGTTTTGAACTGAAGTTTTTTGGTTAATTCTCACCATGTACGCGATATGTTTGCATTGTAGGCCCATCTATTGCGTCAGGATATGGAGTCTCATGTACGATTGTTGGAGGCAGATTTGGAGGAGCAGAGGATTCGGACATGCATAGCCTACCATCGAGCGGAGCACTATATTTTGCAGTTGAGACATATTAGTCGTGATCCATCTCGCCATAGTTTCGACCCCAGTGTGGCCCTGTACCCCGCTCCTCTTGTAGATGTGCCGACTAGGATACCCATAGATGCACCAATCATAGCCAGGCTTCCTACCGTCGCTTGTGTCATTTGCCACGAGGATTTTGACACCGTAGGGTGGTTTGGACTAGGGTGTGGCCACATCGCACATCTCCATTGCATGAATCGCCACATGGTGGCACGATCAGTGTGCCCTGTATGCTTTGCTGACATTGATGTGGCCACATACAAAGGACTAGGCATGGATGATCTATATCCTGGTCATCGTCAGGCCATTACTCCATTTGCCTGCATGGTCTTGACAGAGCACTACAGGAAGGAGGCACAAAGAGCATTGCTATAGCAGGCTCGGGGGGGTCATTCATCATATGTAACCCTATCACGTGAGTTCAACAGAAGGATATTTTTTATTTCTAAAATTTACTGAATTAAATATACATAAGGGACTATTTAAAATAGTTTTGGGAAAAATTTACAAATTTGTATAGAAAAGGGGTATGTTTTATTAACAAAATCTTTTACAGATAAGGGATTTTAAATATAGGCCTTGAACGCACGTGATATAGAGGGTTTATACATAGTGACCCCCCCGAGATAGCAAGAGGGTGCTGATACGTCAGTGGTTGTAGCATGTGTTCCGTGACACTTCTCATATGGTGATTTCATGCCAGGTGATGAGGCACGAGCAGAGGAGGCATGCCGTATTGAGCAAGAGGCAGAGCTTCAGATATCATTGCAGCAATGGGTGGAGCAGCAGCTTGGGCGGGGCCGAGACCAGTGTCTTCTACATGTAGAGACAATTACTCGTGCTATATTTGAGGCACGAGTATTCGCTGATGCACCACTTTGGGAGCTGAGGTGCGCATACATAGAGGAGGCGAGGGAGGCAAAGATGGCAGCGGTGGCTTGTGCAGCATGCCCTCCTCTTCATCAGGATGAGGCTGGCCCATCTCATGCAAGAGATGAGGCTGGCCCATCTGATCCGGCTTTGCCTGAGGGCACACAGCAGACGGTTGGATAGCGGGTCATACAAGAGCCACGTGAGAGGATGACTAGAGGATCATATGTGGAGTTATCAGATTCTGATTCAGGATGATTGTTTAGGCTTCACACATATTGTTTAGGGATGCACTTCTGCACGATGATGATGATGATGTACACATTCATTTTGGTACTTTCATGATATTGTTCTTACTTTTATGATGTATGAGCATTTTGGTACTTTCATGATGTTCTTCTTACTTTGTTTATCTCAGTTTATAGTTTGTTCAAATCTAACATAAACATTTAAAATTAGGAGTACGATTTTGAATTTTAGATATCTCAATTCACACATCTAATATATAAGGTATTTTAAAAATAATGCCATGTGAAGTAATTGTAAACATTAAGCATTGAAAAGTTGTTCTAGTATAAGGTCTCTCTCTCTCTCTCTCTCTCTCTCTCTCTCTCTCTCTCTCTCTCTCTCTCGTGCTATGAACTTTATCATTTTGAATATCATTGAATTTCGTATATATCAATGCTTGTAATTATTACACTAAACCTAAGAGCCGTGCGAAGTTTCATCCCCACGTGCATATTTAAAACTAGGAGTATGATTTTAAACTTCAGATATCTCAATTCACACATCTAATACATAAGGTATTTTAAAAATAATGCCGTGTGACGTAATTGTAAACATTAAGCATTGAAAAGGTGTTCAAGTATAAGGTCTCTCTCTCTCTCTCTCTCTCTCTCTCTCTTGCTATGAACTTTATCATACGTCCATGTGCATATGATAAGTCCACGTGCATATTTGGTTAGTACGTGCACCATTTTTCATGCGGTCACTAGTGGGAATGTAAAAATGTACGCATTATACCTTCCATGTGGCACATACCAAATAAGTTGGAGACCAAATCTTGCATGGATGTACGTCTAGGGTAGCCTAAGAGCTGTGCAAAGTTTCATCCCCAATAGATAAGTCCACCTGCGTATTTGGTTAGAACGTATGTGCCATTTTTCATGCGTAGTCACTAGTAGGAATGTAAAAATGTACGCATTATACCTTCCGCATGGCACATACCAAATCAGTTGGAGACCAAATCTTGCATGGATCTAGGTCTAGGGTAGCCTAAGAGCCGTGCAAAGTTTCATCCCCAATAGATAAGTCCACGTGCATATTTGGTTAGTACGTGCGCCATTTTTCATGCATAGTCACTAGTAGGGATTGTAAAAATGTATGCATTAATACCTTCCACGTGGCACATACCAAATCAGTTGGAGACCAAATCTTGTGTGGATGTAGGTCTAGGGAGCCTAAGAGCCGTGCAGAGTTTCATCCCCAACAGATAAGTCCACATGCACATTTGGTTAGTACGTGCGCCATTTTTCATATGTAGTCACTAGTAGGGAGTGCTTGCAAAAATGTACGCATTATACCTTCCACATGGCACGTACCAAATCAGTTGGAGACCAAATCTTGCATGGATGTACGTCTAGGGTAGCCTGAGAGCCGTGTGAAATTTCATCCCCAACAGATAAGTCCACGTGTGTATTTGGTTAGTACGTGTGCGCCGTTTTTCATGCGTAGTCACTAGTAGGAATGTAAAATGTACGCATTATACATTCCACGTGGCACATACCAAATCAGTTGGAGAGCAAATCTTGCGTGGATGTACATCTATGGTAGCCTAAGAGCCCTGCAAAGTTTCATCCCCAACAGATAAGTCCACGTGCCTATTTGGTTAGTACATGCACCATTTTTCATGCGTAGTCACTAGTAGGAATATAAAAATGTACGCATTATACCTTCCACGTGGCACATACTAAATCAGTTTGAGACCAAATCTTGTGTGGATGTACATCTAGGGTAGCCTGAGAGCCGTGCAAAGTTTCATCCCCAACAGATAAGTCCACGTGCATATTTGGTTAGTACGTGCGCCATTTTTCATGCATAGTGACTAGTAGGGATTTTAAAAATGTATGCATTATATCTTCCACATGGCACATACCAAATCAATTGGAGACCAAATCTTGCGTGGATGTAGTCTAGGATAGCCTAAGAGCCATGCGAAGTTTCATCCCCAACAGATAAGTCCACATGCATATTTGGTTAGTACGTGCACGAATTTTCATACGTAGTCACTAGCTTGCAAAAATGTACGCATTATACCTTCCACGTGGCATATACCAAATTAGTTGGAGACCAAATCTTGCATGGATGTACATCTAGGGAAGCCTAAGAGCCGTGCAGAGTTTCATCTCCAACAGATAAGTCCACGTGTGTATTTGGTTAGTACGTGCACCATTTTTCATGCGGTCACTAGTAGGAATGTAAAAATGTATGCATTATACCTTCCACATGACACATACCAAATCATTTGGAGACCAAATCTTGCATGGATATAGGTCTAGGGTAGCCTAAGAGCCGTGCAAAGTTTCATCCCCGATAGATAAGCCCACATGCATATTTGGTTAGTACGTGCGCCATTTTTCATACGTAGTCACTAGTAGGGATTGTAAAGATGTACGCATTATACATTCCACGTGGCACATACCAAATCAGTTGGAGACCAAATCTTGCATGGCTATAGGTCTAGGCTAGCCTAAGAGCCGTGCGAAGTATCATCCCCAACAAATAAGTCCACGTGCATATTTGGTTAGTACGTGCGCCATTTTTCATACGTAGTCACTAGTAGGGATTGTAAAAATGTATGCATTATACCTTCTATGTGGCACATACCAAATCAGTTGGAGACCAAATCTTGCATGGATGTAGGTCTAGGGTAGGCTAAGAGTCGTGTGAAGTTTCATCCCCAATAGAAAAGTCCACATCCATATTTAGTTAGTACGTGCGCCATTTTTCATACGTAGTCACTAGTAGGGATTGTAAAAATATATGCATTATACCTTCCACGTGGCACATACCAAATCAGTTGGAGACCAAATCTTGCGTGGATGTAGGTCTAGGGTAGCCTAAGAGCCGTGCGAAGTTTCATCCCCAACAGCTAAGTCCACATGCATATTTGGTTTACACGTGCGTGAATTTTCATACGTAGTCACTAGTAGGGAGTGCTTGCAAAAATGCACGCATTATACCTTCCACGTGGCACATACCAAATCAGTTGGAGACCAAATCTTGCATGGATGTACATCTAGGGTAGCCTAAGAGTCAGGCAAAGTTTTATCCCCAACAGATAAGTCCATGTGTGTATTTGGTTAGTACGTATGCATTTTTCATGCGTAGTTACTAGTAGGGATTATAAAAATGTACGCATTATACCTTCCATGTGGCACATACCAAATCAGTTGGAGACCAAATCTTGCACGGATGTAGGTCTAGGGTAGCTTAACAGCCGTGCGAAGTTTCATCCCCAACAGATAAGCCCACGTGCATATTTGATTAGTACGTGCACCATTTTTTATACGTAGTCACTAGTAGGGATTGTAAAAATGTATGCATTATACCTTCCACCTGGCACATACCACATTAGTTGGAGACCAAATCTTGTGTGGATGTACGTCTAGGGTAGCCTAAGAGCTATGCAGAGTTTCATCCCCAACAGATAAGTCCACATGCATATTTGGTTAGTACGTGCGCCATTTTTCATAGTACGTAGTCACTAGTAGGGAGTGCTTGCAAAAATGTACGCATTATACCTTCCACGTGGCACACACCAAATCAGTTGGAGACCAAATCTTGCATGGATGTAGGTCTAGAGTAGCCTAAGAGCCGTGCGAAGTTTCATCCCCAACAGATAAGTCCACATGTGTATTTGGTTAGTACGTGCGCGAATTTTCTTAGTCACATTTTTAAAATATCCTAAAGCACAAAATACAATTACAACATTACTACTAATAAACAATTTTTTGTTTTACAAAAACAACAAATCCCATTGAGAAGACAACGGACATCATGTACAAACTAGAATCTAATACAATGATGTGTATGAATGGGTATAAAACCATCATAGTGAAATACAAAATATGAGTCCATGAAAATTACAATGGTATGGTCACACAGTGAGCCTATACATATCGAATACAAAAATATGTAATCAACTAGTGATACCCAAAAAAAATTTATCTGATCAACTGATGATTTCAAAACTATGATATGTAATGTGCTACTCCTCAGGATCAGCTCTCATGCCAATAGTTGCAAGTATGCTCTCGTGATCCTCCACTGCAAGGCGCCATCGTGGAGTGGACGTCTGCTTGTGAGTGCGAACATGACTCAAAATAATCTTGATCGCAACAACAAGATGAGAATACAAGTATGCCTCTTGATCCACCATGTACTCTTGGAACTCAATTTAGTGACCACACCTCTGTATCTATTGAAAATAGTGGCCACCTATGATCATGCTATGAGCATTGAAGTGCATTCCATGCCCATCCACTGTATCCTCATTCAGCACACTCTTCACCATAGAGCATCGCAACAAGTAATAATCCACACCCTCCTCATTGCCCTCTGAAGCAATGACCGCGAAGATATCACCAATACACAATATATCTGTAAGTTGGTCATAATCTCTAGAGGAATTGAATCCCGCGTCCTGATCATCATGTACCTCCTCCCAAGGCTGGAAGGGAGAAAGCACTCGCCGTGCCCATGGATTGGCCCATGGTATCATGGAGCACCCTCCCCAATCATCATCAATGCATGTAGAGCAAAAACATGCAAACCATTGACAAAAGATCGTGGGGTGAGACTCACCTATGCTCCTGATGGAATGGAAATCAAGACTGCCAGACACTGAACGACAATCAAAAGGCATAGACCGATCAAGAATCCCAATGTCCACACACCAAAAATACCGGCTCACCACCCTATCATCACGCAACTGAAAGGAGGACATAGCACTAGTGGATAAGTGCTGGCTGCACCACCGCACCACATCATGTGCATCCTTGAAGCGATCGGCACTGTGATGCAACTGGTATCGATGCAAAGCACGCTTCACGCAAGCACCTACACCATTGTGCTCTCCCTTACCATGCCCTGTCTCAAAGTACCATGTGATCGGAATGCTTGTCTCATGGTGCCATCTACAGAACCAATAAAACTGTCTAGCAGATTTGAACTGACCACCACAGCCATCTGACCAGATCTAGCGCCGCTTCCATGTGACACCATGATCCCTCAAGAAACTATCATGCAAAGTGAAGCAATGTTGCACAAAATGGGCATCATGCGATCGATCATCACTAATGTAGAAGTGATACTCTCGCACAGTGACGCGTGAGTCCATGGTGCTATCAATGTCATCCACATGAGCCTATGCATGACGATAGCTAATGTGCACAAATATAGCAACCTGCAATATGGCATTGAAAAAAAATATGACTATTGAAATAATTCAATATAATGAGGCCATAAAAAAACCAATAACTCAATCACACATCACATGTTCCGAGAAATAATACTTTGATTGGATCTCATGCTGTAGTGCAAAGGTATAATTCTCCACAAAGTCCACCATTGAGACAACCACCCCTATAGGAAATGTCCTCAAACATGCACGAAACTGATGATCCTCCCACTTTGCAGTGTGTGAGTGGTGTATGTAGCAGTACAGCTTCCCTTGAAAACTATCAATGAATACAACACGTGGTGTCCCCTTCCCCACAAGCTGCAACCTCCTCGACTGTGCACCACCATCTAAAGTCAGGGTACTATACTCGTACTGCTGCCAACGAACCATCTGCACGTCACAAGTATCTAGTGCAACTCGTGGCACTCTAGCAAAGTCACCACACAAAGCACACCTGCCTTCCACACAATCAAGGGAGTGGAATAAAGCATCGCCATCTCATGTACACAATATGGAATGAATGAAGTCACGAGGGCTAGTAGGAACCACTCCCCTATGACCATCAAGGGAACGGAATATGTCATACATCAATCCAAAATCCACGTGGTAGCGACAACAAGATGTGTCACGCTCCTGAGAGCATCTACAAAACCATGGCCTGCATTGCTCAAATGACCTCTGCCCAATCCTAAACTCTGGGTGTGCCTCTACAAACTAAGTGTACAACTCAATCTGGGTACACTCCAAAAAACATGCACCATGCTCAATGTACACACCGCACGACACCCTCTTCCGCAATGCCTTCTTGAACACCGGGGATGCTCTGCAATGCTCCTCCCAAAATTGTTGTATGAGGGACCTAGTGGAATCATCCAACAATCGATCACTGCGAGGTGCACGACCACTCGAAGCCCAAAGAGCATCAGTCTTACTATCCTCTAGACTTTGCCTCCTAATCATGCCTGCTCGCAATGTGCGCGGTGCAATCTGAAGAAGACGTGAAGCGGTACGCACATGGCCTATCATATGAGGTCTACTAATGGCAGCCACAATAGCACGACATGCTGCCAAGGCATCACTGGAGTCCCTATGCTTAATAGAAGCATAGAAACGTCGAACACTGCTAAGGATCTCGCTACATACAACCCTATCTCTATGTGCACCAAGACCAGCAAGCCTCCTACACTCTACCAAGTCAGGGTGATCAATCAGGGATGTGAGAAGAACAGACTGCGAAACTGGCATGAGGTCACTAAAAAAAGACTGCACGATCTTGCTAGTATGACGACGAATAGTGGACTTCGGCAAGTCACGTCCTGAAGCAACACTGCTATTGCAAGGTGGAGCAAGGGGATCAATGGGAGATGGTAGGGTGGAGGGGAGAAGGGAGGCGCCAAGGGGAAGGGGGGGAGGGGGAGGGGGAGGGGGAGGGGGACGGGGGACGGTGGAGGGGGAAGAGATAGAGGTGGAGGGCAAAATGTAGGTGGCTAGGGGAAGGGCGGAGGTTGGAGGTAGGGGAGTGGATGAGGATGTGGAGGGGGGGACAATGGAGGTGGGGGTGGGGGTGGAGGTGGACGTGGCATGTAGAGGTGGAGGTGGATCGGTGGTGGCAGCGCGAGCTCTAGCTCTAGAGGCTCTCTTGCGCTCATGAGCCTTCCGCTTGTAAAGGTATGATGCTTTCATTGTTTGTACCCTTATTGTTTGTTATACCCTTATTCTCTTCATCCAAATCTTCTTTCCCACCCACCCCAAAATCGCTATTGTTCTCTACATCATCCTCTTAAAAGTATCATTTCCATTGTTGAATTGATCCTAATGCAAAAGGCCCGAGAGACTATCATCATCATTAATGCAATAGCACATACATATTCTTGAGTCATCTCTAGTTTGAATTGTTCTCTCTTCTCAGAACTAAGTTTTTTTATTGGCCAATTGACCAAACTTAGATGTCGCAAGTTTAAAACACTATCCAAGGACGTATCCAAGGGCTTTTTAATCATGATGCCTAAGTGTGTTTCTCATGGATCCTAAACTTGATAGCTCATAAGGATGAACCAACAAAGTCATTGCATTATTAGGGGAGATTTGCGGTCTCAAAAAAGCCTCCAATTAGTGCTTCCTCATTTCAAGGGATTAGAGAGGGATTTGAGATGTACCAAAGGGAGTGCTAGAAGGTGTGAGGCAATGCCAAGTTGAGGTGGAGGGTGGGCAAGCATGCAAGGAGATCCTATGATGGGATATCTCAAGGTGTATGCCTCAGGCACACCTTGGTTTCTATGTGTGAGTGCTAGAGGCACAGTTAGGTGCCCATAAGCACAATTAGGTGGTGGAAAGCCACATAGGATGATTGAGAGAATCTAGGAGCAGATTGAGGAGATGATTGTGGAGCTCTGAAGTCATCAGTGATGTCAGTGAGCATGTATGAGGTGCCTACAAAAGGACCTCACTCTTCTTCATTCCATAATGCAAGTATTCTGAGTTTGTGTCCACTCTACTCTTTCTTTTCAGTTTACAAACATGGTATCAGAGCCATTTGATCCCCCTTGATCCATTTCTGCCACATCATCATCTTCTTCTTCATCTTCTTCTTCTCCCTTTTCCTCCTTCTTCCCAAAATCTTTTAGAGCTTGGTTCTCTGCCTACAAACTACCATTGCCCGAACCCTCTGAGCTGCAAACTCCTCTAGTATGGGCAAACTTCCAACTGCAAGCTTTCTGGGAAATTGCAACTGTACGTGAAATGCCAACACTTACACTGATCGATAAAAATCTGCGCAATTCTGCCTATGTACCTGTCTATCTGCAAATTCCTTTCAGCCCATGTTGGATGATATTGAGGGCAAGTTGCTATTGAAATTTGAGCAGCAATGGCTGCATATTCAAGGAGAAATCAGTGAAAAACCAGTCGACTTTGAAGGGGCAAGCTATGGCGCCCTGACGTGTTTTTGCACCTTTTCTTCTCAGAGGACCTTCTGTGGTATATCAGCTCTTTTTGGCCTTAGAAACCCCCTTTTCCTTTGCTCTGAAGAGTAAGATACAAGCCCTCCAATTTTAGTCTTTTGGTTTTGACAATTTGGACAAGTTTTTGAAGATGATGCTACATAAGATGCTATTCTAGCATTTCTGGTTTTTTGAAACTTTCAATAACATCAATACAAGTGTGGCTTCAATTTTGCTATGAATTTCTATACCTGGTTTTGATTGGAAAGTTTACATTTTTAGCCACCTCTATGAAGCATGTAAGAAAAAGCATCATTGATTGAATATTGGTCACTAGTTTTTTTGCTACATCAAGTGCTTATATTTGGAAGCCTTTCAGTTGTTTTTTGCCTTGTAAGAGAGAAAGACACTACCCAATATCTGGTTACACCCTCTCATGGCTACCATATTGAGTATATATAAGTTCAATGGAAAGGGCTTCCACACATGGCAGATGAAGGTGAAATTTGCATTGATGAGGGAAAACCTCTGGGGACTTGTCAACCGACTAAAACCACTTCTTCTACAGCTCCAATGCTGGAGAAACCTCAACTCCGACACACCCGGCAAGGGATCCCACTAGAGAGGAGAAAGCATATGGTATCATTGCTCTTGCTTTAGAAGATGATTATATTCATCATATCTCTGACTTAGAGTCTCTAAATTATCACTTAAAATCTCTTTCTTTGAATTGAAGATGGTTAGTGGCACTACTTTGGCAGCTCATGTCAACTACATGCGGAGTCTTATGACCCAACTAGCTTCTATCAACTCTCCTATTACTCCAGATGATGCTATGGCAGTGTTACTTAAGAGTATGCCTGAAGATTATGATCATATAGTTACCACTTTGAAAAATCTTCCTAATCCTAATCTTGAAGGTATTATCTCTGCTCTCCAAGAAGAGGAAAGGCATATGAAGCTCAGGAAAGGCAATGACACTGTTTATGCTATAAAAATCCAGAAGGGCAAGTTTACCCCTTGCAATCACTGTGGAAAGACAAATCACCTTTCAAAGGACTGCTTCAAAATCAATCCATGCAAACACTGTGGCAAAAACAACCATCATGAGAAGTTGGCCAAAGCAAAGACAGAAAATGCAAATCTACTTTCAGTTGATGAGCCTCCACAAGATGAGGCATCCCTTGAAGATTATACATTTTAAATCATCTCTATGTATGCTCCAGATCTCTTTTTTTATGTCAAGGTACTTAGCCTGGATAGTCCTCCAAAATGAATGAAATAAACTCTTGTGTTTTGTGTGTTTTGTAAACACCTATGGTCACCTTATGATGTAGGCCATGTGTATGTTTTGCTCCATGGTACCTCCTGCAGACATTGTGTGCATGTACATGCAGGGGACATAACCATTGGAAGGTCTTTTTTGTATCCCTTTTTGTTTACCTTACACCCATGGGAACCCTTGCTAGCTTGAGATCCTAGCCATTGATAGATCCATGACCACCATGAGATGGCATGAGACACCTTTTGCTAGCTGTATCCTTGACATAGCCTGAGGCATTCCCTTGAGGGGGGGTTTGATGGGATATCTCAAGGTGTATGCCTCAGGCACACCTTGGTTTCTATGTGTGAGTGCTAGAGGCACAGTTAGGTGCCCATAAGCACAGTTAGGTGGTGGAAAGCCACATAGGATGATTGAGAGAATCTAGGAGCAGATTGAGGAGATGATTGTGGAGCTCTGAAGTCATCAGTGATGTCAGTGAGCATGTATGAGGTGCCTACAAAAGGACCTCACTCTTCTTCATTCGATAATGCAAGTATTCTGAGTTTATGTCCACTCTACTCTTTCTTTTCAGTTTACGAACATCCTATATGTTTGTTCTCTTACACTAGGGACCACTTGAACCATCTCTTTCCCTTCTTAATTCATGCTTAGCCCTTCTCCTCTGTGCACCTACCCTAGATGAGTGCCAAATGACATTCAAGACATGCTAGGCCCTTTGAGGCAAATTTAAATTCTCTCCCCTCTCTATCTCTAGCTATTTCACTGATCCAAATGCCATTCTCTCTCTAAATTTGAATTTTTATTTTCCCCCGTCTTTCTGGGGCCCACTCCTACTCTTCCCTCTCATCTTCCCGCTGTCTCTTTGCCCCTACCTTCTCTGCCTTCTCCTATACCCAGCATTTCTCTCTTTGTCCCTAGCTACTTGCTCTATTGCTTCTCTCTCTATCTCTCTCTCTCTCTCTCTCTCTCTCTCTCTCTCTGCCTACTCTGCATGCATACTTTCCCTCTCTCTCTGTGCCCCCTCCTATACCCACCCCTACCCACTCTCTCTCTCTCTCTCGCTCTCTCTCTCTCTCTCTCTCTCTCTCTCTCTCTCTCTCTCTCTCTCCCTCCTGTACCCATCCTTTCCACTATTGTATTTGTTTTTTGTTTATTGGAGTTGTTATCTCCCTCCAAGCACCTTGTGTTGGATTTTTATTCCTTTTTTTTATACCTATATTTCTCCTATTACAATATCTTCAAGCATGGTGAGGAACAAGGCTACAAGACCATGCAATATTGTAACCTCTTGTGTGTTCCATGACAACAAAAACGCATTGAATGAGTGGATCCCTTGCATCTACAACTTGTACTATTAGGTAGTCATGAAAGGATCAGCCAAAGGTCCACATGCTACCTAGGAGCAAGAGAGGTGATATTTCACATGAATGGAATGATTGCATCTTGAAGTTTAAGTTTGCGTAGAAAGGATGGCTTGCAAAGGTGCAACAATTGTACATGGGAAAAGACGTGCTTTCCTCCATCACTTAATCAATCTAGGATACCATCATACTATAAGTGTACCTTCTTATCTATGAGTTTAATGAGCCCATTTGGAAATTTTGTGTTGATTTCAAAAGAGCTCTTATTCATGGCCAATGCATTCCCTTCATACTTTGAGGAGTGAGAACCTATCGATTCATTCATAAGCAAGTTAATTGTGATTCATGAGGATGTAGGTAAGCAAATGCATGCTAGGAATAACTATTCCTCTTCGAAAAAGAAGATCATGTATTGGTATAATGCAACATGCATTACACCAAGGAGAGTGTCAGGCCATGGCCATCTTGAAAGCATTGCACCACCACAACTTCAAGACATGGATTACAACTTGGTGGACTCAAGGACAAGATCACAAAGGTTCTGTGCATGGCCATGAACTCCACATTTGGCTCGAAATGGGCAAGGTTTTTTTGCTTTATGCCTCTACATATTCTAGTTCTTATATTAGAATATATAGCTGCAAAGAACAAAAACTATGTGGCCTTAAAGTGTGTAGATGAGACTTCTCCTTGAAGATTTAGTTGGTATGAATTATGGATCCCGACCGGTAACAAAAGAAGATTTGTGTATAAAATAGGCATTGCTATAATACTTTGCATATTTCTAAGTGAAACTATGTTTTGTTCCCATCTAATTTAGCCATATTTTTACATAGTTAGAAGCTTTTATTTTTCCTTTGCTCAAACGCTCAAAAGATTTTGCTAAAAAAATGCTCATCCCTATCCCTTGTTAGCATAGATCATGCATCTACATCAGAGATCAATTAACCACTAGGTGACATATGGTCCTTGACTCCACTCCTTGTTGATAGAGAATAGTATTTTCCCTCTGTGCCATCAAGGTGCTATTTGGATTTTGAGGGGGGGCCTATTTGGTTTTGATTTTGACAAGTGTCAAAAATCCCAAATTTATGGGATTCGATGAGCAAACAATAGAAGATTTCCTAATAACAACACTGGCTATGGTGAAAAATGCAAACAAGTCAACGTAGGACTTGCTTCTTGATGAGTATGTCCATTTCTTGAGCAAAATTTATTAAGCCAATTCATTTTAGCAATGAAGTCCATTTTTGTGGATGATAGTAGTACATTTCTTAAAATTAGCTCTATAGTTGAATGGAATACTCCAAATGCTAGAACTATGTTGGAAATTATGTTTAACAATCAAATAGCATTCTTATATGAGAATGAAAGCTATTTGATGTTGATGGTAGCACTTACAGATATGCTCGAGAATGATATGGAAATGCTAAATATAACCATTTTTTTGCCTTCCTCACCATTTTCAAGCCTTTAAAAGATAGTCATAGACCCCCAACCTTGGCATTGGGGGTCTACAACCATTTTGGGGCCTCCATTGCCATTGTTGATCCCAAAAAAGAAAAGGTTGTAGACCCCACAATGTTGGCATTGGTGGTCTATAACCAAAATTTTTTGGGCCCAAATATGGTTGTATACCCCCCAATTCCGACGTTGGGGGGTCTATAACCATTTGGGACATCTACCGCCATTTTTGGGCCAAAACAAAAGATTGTAGATGGGGTCACCACCCCCATTTTTTAAGCAAAAAAAGGTAATTTGGACCAAAATGTTTTGGACCCGAAATGGTGGAGTCCCCTAGAGTGATGTTCAAGAAATAAATTGGATTGGATTCACAATATGTTGACATTATGTTGACATGTGGCAAGGAGATGAGAGGATGGAATCCATAGGATCTTGAGAGCTTTCATCACAAGATGAAGGTATTTCCACTGCCTTTTAGGGAATTTTATTTCGTGAGTCTTATCTCCAAAAAATTGGCACGATTTCCTAATAGAATTTTTCTCAATAAATGGTCTATCTCCTATCAAGGATGTCCTTCCCTCTAATACAGAAGCTTTCACCTTTCATATAGAAGCTTCCACGTCTCATACAGAGGTGGAAATAGTGGAAATATCCATCAACATTGCAAAACATGGGACACACACACACACACACCTCCCCTTGGGGACCTCTGTGATCCCAGAGTGTACATGTTGAGAGCACATGTAAAGAAAAAGTTAGAGAGCCATGGTTACAAGGATATTTATTGGTATCCCATGGTGGTATGATGGGATCCTTTGTGTGCAATCAAGACATATAGGAGGAACATTATTGGTGGCCTTGGACCACTAGGTCCATCCAAATAATCATGCTCAGGAGTAAATGGATCATAGTCAAGTACTCCTTAGAGCTTGAACCTAAACTAATGGTTCAGTAAATGCTCCACTAGGGGTTGGAACACATGGGGAGGTACATCATCCCCCTCCTTTCTAGCTTTGGTCTGCTGAACTCCCACACAACTCGAAAATAACCTTGGATAATGCTTGGGAGGATGTAGCTTGTAGTCTTGGGAGTGAATACCCTAATGTGAAAAAGAGCTCCTCTTATAGCCCAGATGCCAAGACTGGGAGCACAAGGCTCGAGGTGAATGAGAAATCTAAAACCCATGCAGCTGGATTCATGAGGAGACCATTTGAGGACCTGAGGAACTCAAGATTGGATCCATAGTTGTGGCAGAGCTTGTACTCGAGCTCACACTTGGACTTCTACCCTTCTTGTAGGGAGGGAAATTGGGTTGTCCATGCTAGAAAATCAGGTATGCAAGCTTCAATACGTCTCTCAAAAGACGAGCACCATTCCGCCCAAGCTTACGTACACTTCTCTCTATAGATAGTTACACAATCGGGGTCCCCTTTGAACTCTCTATTCTAGAACTCGTAACAAGTTCTCAAGAGCATGCTCAGAGCATTGCCCTTGGAGCCGGTTGGAACAGTGGAGCAAAGCTGAGTGTAGGGGCCTCTTCATGCTTGAATACCTGTGTTCCTACCCCCATCTAGCACCGAGATACACAGAGCTAAGATAGCTCTCACCACCTTGGCCTCGAGACTTTGTAGGTGCGTGGATTCATATGAGAGTGTGTGGGTGGGTTGCGTGAGGCAACGTGACCTCCTTTACTCCCTCTTGCTTCCTTTGTGGGTCAGCAAAAAGTCCTGAAGCAATACTTCCTATAGATTATTGTGAGAGGGCCTGCTAGCTACATTCACTAAGAGGGCCTGCTGGCTACATTCATTGAGAGCTGGGCAACAGTAAACTTGACTTGCATCATCTACAGTAAGCTCATCTAGAAATGAGTAAAGACAATAACACATAGAGACCCTGGTTGTGCTGCTACATTGCTTTGGCCTGTCCATCCAATAAGGAAGTCTTTACCATGGCATGGCAGAGATTCTCTATAGTATACAAGTTGAGCGAGTATAGATGTTTGGGGCCAGGAAGTTGCGTAAGAGAGCCTGGACCCTGTGCATTATTTTATTTTATTGTATCACTATCAATTCCCTTTGCTTCACCTTCATGAACTTTGCACAAATTCTGCTCTAGACCAGTCTGCTATCTTGTCTACATCATCGGCCCCTCGAATTCTCTCAAGGATGGAGCACTTAAAGATGAGAAAATTTGTTATGGCTTTGGAGCCTTGTCTTCGCTCAAAAGTAATGAGTAAAGATCCAACAACATACATGGAGGCACTTCGCATTGCGACCAAGAAATAAGCTTCTCTAAAAATCGAATCCTCTTTTGTGTCTTCAACAACTTCAACTCCTAAGGTGGAGGTAATGGGCACTCCTCAGGTACCAAAGTCCTCTGAATTAGATCATAATATCTCCCAATTGATGGCAGAGTTTGTTGATTTGAAATTCCATTTGGTTAATGCATGACAACCTAGAGCACCAAAGAGTGAGGATAGGCCTCGAGATAAGAGTGGGGTCACTTGCTATGAATATAATAAAAAAGGTCACTATCACCCCGAGTGTCCTAGGTTGAGAAAGAAAGAAGAAAAACAAGTATCCTTGTTAGAAGCTTCTTCAGGGGATGAGGAAAGAGAGGTAATGATGGCTAAATGGGGGCATGGTAAAGCAAAAGAAAAAGAAGAAAGCAAGGAAGAAGTAGATGAGGAACATCAGGAAGAGGAACACCATAGTAAGAAAAAGAAGGCATCTAAAAGGACAATTAGCTAGTCAGAATTTCCTTTAGAACAAGGCATTGGAAGCTATGACTTGTTGTCTGACCTTAAAGAAAAGGAAGCTCATATCACCTTTGGTCAATTACTTTTTTTGTATCCAAAACTACGGAAAGAATGGGGAAAGCTAGCAAGCACAAGAGTGTTAAAGAAGAAAAGTGCCATTCCTGTTGTTAACAAGGTAGATATAGATGTTGGTGATGATGTACCTATTGTTGATGTGATCATTGATGGTCAAGTGATTTCTAATGTTTACATTGATGGAGGTGCATCGATTAATGTCATGAGTGAGAAAACCATGATAGATGCTGATTTAAAATACTCTAGTACGACCTCTCCTTATCGCATGAAATTGGCTGACAACACTAGGGTAAAGACCTTGGGAGTTGTGAAGAATCTAGAAGTGGATGTATGTGGAATTTTTGTGCCAACTACTTTTCAATTGATCCCTACCAAGCCAGATGCATGTGCCTCTCCATTGATTTTGGGAAGGCCTTGGCTACGCAAGGTGAAGGCGAGTAGTTACCGATCGGCATATGCAAATCACCCACTAGCACATGGCTCAAAGGTATTTTGTATCCATATGCAAGTAGTTACAAGTCAAAAAAAGTGGACTCCCCACTGGCACATAGATACTTACAATCAATCTCATATATATTTTTTTATCTAGCTTTTTGTAACCTATAGGTTATATAGCTAGTAACATATAAAAAATGTGAGATTTCACTAAATTTTAAAAGCTAATGTCTACAAAAAAAACTTTTTTCCTTTTCCTTTTGTGAAAATTACTTCAAACACATTTAAAATGAAACCGGGCAGTACACCAGCCCTTGTACCATACGATATATGGGTTTACTATGCGTTAACTGGCTGCAGTCAGTCTCGATAATAAACCATGGCAAGGTCGGTTTAAATCACTCCTGAGGGGTAAAATATGTTTAAAATGTTTTAATTTTGCGAATTAAAATGCCCATTTTAATTCCCCCACAAATCCCTGCTAGATGATGATGTAGATGACTCCCTATGCTAGGCTAGGTTACCAACAAAATCTCGTAGGTGGTTTATGTGCTCTCAGCAACAAGCGATAGGCACCAGAGTCACACAACTGACACAAGAAATGAAGGGGAAAAGAGTGGGAGGGCGGCAAGTCTAGCTATATAAAGTCCTTAACGGCAGAGAAACAATTCACCGCACCCATGAAAATTTCTCTCCTACACCCTTCCACGCTCTCTCTAGGCCCCTTCTACCCCTATGATGAATCTTTTTCTATAATCTCGATGCCCCTTCATAATGCTGCCCAAGTCATGGGATCCATTGTTTGCCTTTGATCTCCATCCTACAACACTCCACCAACCATAGCCATGACCAAGGGAGTTGTAGGATGGGGAGCCAAGGGAAACGGGTCGTCGTTGTTTCGTCAGGCACTGGTAGAGAACTAACCTTGTTGATGAGACTCTCATAATTGAGTACAACCTTCAGCACTAGGGAAGGAGAACTCAACTTGGTGTGATAAGATGTAACACACTGAGAGCATGCATCAGTGTATTGGAGCTCACCACAAGATTGAGTTCCTTGTCCACCATTGAA
This sequence comes from Dipteris shenzhenensis, assembly GCF_047967505.1. Taxonomy (NCBI): domain Eukaryota; kingdom Viridiplantae; phylum Streptophyta; class Polypodiopsida; order Gleicheniales; family Dipteridaceae; genus Dipteris; species Dipteris shenzhenensis. The sequence continues at coordinate 12,445,104 of NC_141611.1, forward strand.
TGTTGTGCTTGATTGAGCTCACTGCCAAGTTGAGTTCCCTCTTGATAATCCTGCCACTACCTTGAAAGAAGTTGCAAAGAAGAAAGCAATTCCTTGATAACCAACCATGTTGTAGAATGGGGAGCCAAGGGAAATAGGTCATCGTTGTTCTGTCAGGCATTGGGAGAGAACTGAACTTGGAGATGAGCCTCTTGTAATTGCACACAACCTTCGGCACTGGGGAAGGAACTCAACTTGGTGATCAGCTCTAATACACTGATAGCATGCGTCAGTGTGTTGGCGCTCAGCACCATATTGAGTTCCCTATCCACTGTCGAATGTTGTGCTCGAGTGAGCTGACCTCCAAGATGAGTTTCCTCTTCCAATGACTTGAAAGAATTTGCTATGAAAAAGGTTATTTCAATTATGAGGTGCTCGTATTGTCCCCTGCATACGAGGAGTTTTAGGTCAAAATTGTAAGAAAGTCCTACCTACCATAGCACTACGAGGTTCTTGTATTGTCCCCTGCATACAAGGCACCAGGTGAAAAGTGTAAGAAAGTGCTAACAAAGACAAAAAATGACACCCAGTTCTACCACAGTGGTGGTGTTGACAAGTTCTTAAAGAAGTGTCACAAAAACAAAGTGCTAGCATCTTTGTGTGTAATCTGTTTGTTTAAATGTTTGCTTCGGATGTAATTTATTTTGTTTCAATTTTGAAGTAATACTAGTATCGCAAAAACTATCATATGTAATTTATTTTGTTTCAATTTCAATGTAGTACCATTACCGCCAAAACTATTGTTGCTATTATTTCGATAGTGAAAGTGGCTCTAAAGAAGAAAAAATCGCAATTTTTTGCCCTCGTTTATATTTACTGCAACCATAGGGATCGTTGCATAAGAAATTGTTGAAAAAACTATTGTTACTATAGTGAAAATGGTTCCAATAACTAGCGCGATGGTTTAGAACTATGATAACTCCAATAACTAGTGCAGTGGTTGCAACAAAGAAACTATACTAAATTGCAAATGTCTACATTTTCCTTAGCTTGGAACTAAAATAGCTCCAAGAACGTGTGCAGTGGTTGAGAAATTGTTGCACAAGGAGTAATACAACTAAAATATCTCCAAAATAACACTATTTTCCTTGGTTAATAGCTCCAACATCCAACGCGGTGGTTGCAGATATGGACCTTGAGGGGTCCGATTAGAGATTAACATGCCACGGTGGTCTTCATGCCAACATGGTGGTCTCTCCATGCCAACATCATTGCTTGAACCCCAACACAGTGGTCAACGCAATAAAAAATTATGTTGTGCAGCGATAGATGGTGAAGCTCCGTAATGACAAGTGGTAAGGCAAAAGTTTTGTGCTATAGTTAGGCCAACGTGGTTGTGCTCGAGCCAACACAGTGGTCAATGCAACAAAAAATTGTGTTGCATAGTGATAGTGGCGAAGCTGTGCAAGCAAACATGGTAAGGCAAAGGATGTGTGATGTAGTCCAGGCTAGAGAAACTGTCTCTGTGCTCATGAGTAAATGCATATAGTTCCATGTGTCGAGCTCTGCGCTATTTACCATGATAAGATTGCATCTCATTAGTAAAACGTGTTCATGACATTGGGAAAATGTTTGGCGAGAGCACGGGTCCATGCAAAATTCATATATTCACTTAGAAGTGCATCGCGTCGTGGCTCCCAAGTGGCTCCAAAAATAGTTCCGCGATTGGCTACACCCAAGCAAACATCGACCCTTTTATAAAAGCATACCTTCATCACTTCCATGGGTTACATTGCTTCATCCTCATTAACCTTATGCACGTGTAATGTGATCTTAATGTGATATGCTCAAGGTATCTTTCAAATTGGAATATTGCCAAATAAGACTTTCTTTTGTGAGATCTTTTCTATTGCAATTGCATACTTGACAAAGTTGATAAGTTGTTGCACAATCAATAAGGATAATGGGAATTTCTTCAAGCAACCGACTCACCGCATAGCATTTTGATTGCACTAACCATGAGCCCTTGTCATTTGTGCATGTAGAGTCGAAAACCTTACAAGGGCATCTGATCCGAGATGAACTTGTTAGTTATGCTCAATGCCCCACCCTCCTAGTAACCACTAGTGGTCCAAGGTGCTCAAGTTGTAAGGCCCCCATATGCGGCGAAGCCATGTGTGAGCCCGGGACACTGGATGGATCCTGACTTGCATGTCAGATGAGGTCTATCAATGAGACCATTGATGGTAGAAAGGTGATTGTATGGGAGCCCCTTATTCTTGTTGGGGGTTCCCAAGGGCACCAGTGGCCCCCCTAGTGGAGTTCGAGGGCGAGAGCCCCCGAGGCAACAGTATAGGGAATATTCCTTGAAGATTCCATGGATGACTAGTCGGTTCCACCGAATAGGTTGATTGGTCTACTTCACCGACTAGGTTGACTAGTTGGTTCCACCAACTACGTTGATCTGACTACCACCCTCATAGCTATAAAGAGGCAACCTCCCAAGTCCATTAGACCAGATCAGATCTTCTAGCAAAGATCTTCCAGCTAGTATCTCTTCACCTAGTATCTGTCTAGATCACCATCTAAGCACATAGGTGGACGGAGCCATCATCTGTACTACATCAGTATTGAAGGAAATTTTTATTCATCTCCAGTTTGCTGTGTACTCTTTATTCTTTGTTCAGTTTCGGTTCCCCTGCACTATGTAATTTAACTAAACTTCATTCATTTTAAAGATTTTCCCTAGTTAACAATCCCCTACCCACATGAATCAATCATTCCATATGAAAACAAGTAATTTTTAGTTATGAGCATTCAAGTTTGTAAGCATAACGTGCCATGTGTACATCTCCCTCGATGCACTCATGATTGTTGTACAAAGGGGCAATTACCCTTGATAAAATAGTCTTGCCCACAATAGCTTCGTGATAGAAGATCTCCAATCCATGTGGGGTTCTTCTGTTGGTCAGATGATATTACTCATCTAGGTTAAGTTTCAAAAGAGGGAGCCTAGAGACACATGAATGAATCATGGATGCATTCTCCATTGAAATATGGACTGATAGCTCATAGTCCCTTGTCATGTGTAAACACTATTGCTCAACGTATAGCTCAATGCATCACTGTCATTGCCAAATTTTAATTTAACAACCCATGATTACGTGCATCTTTGTATCAAGTTTTCTGTCTAGCATATGACATAGTTGGTCAAAAACTTGGTACACCCACAACTTGCACTCTATGCACCTTTGCATCCACTCCCTTGCCAATTGCTCTTAATTAATGCAATCTTACGAGCGAGCATCAAAATCTTGATAATTCTTGTGTGGGTGCCAAGATAGATACTTGGACAATGATTTATTTGAGCATTCAAACTTGTCTAAATAACAAGAAAGAGAAGTCATGAACTATTAAAAATAGTAAAAAAACATACAATTACATGCATTAGACATTAATTGCCAATGATAAAACCTTGTACTCACATGAAAAGCTTCTTGAATCATATCCCTACTTTAAGTAATTACCAAATGCAACAAAAGAGCAACATGATGTACATGAATTCTCAAATGTTGATAACACACAAAATAGTTTTAACAATTAAACATGGGTGGTATGGCATAGATCTATCTATATCATGATTCTTTTAAGAGTGTTGAGAGCTTGCAATTGGCCCACAACTGGTTGATTTCCATGTGAACTAAGTCAATAGATCAAATGAAACATCTTTAGGCACTTATACATATACCTCATTTTTCTCTTTCCAATGGAGTGTACAACTAGTCATTGCATGGCCTTAGTCATCCGTGCGCGTGCATGCACACGAGCACATGTGTGTGTGTGTGTGTGCATGCATGCGTGTGTGCTTGTGAGTGTGTGTGTGTGTGTGTGTGTGTGTGTGTGTGTGTGTGTGTGTGTGTGTGTGTGTGTGGAGGTCTTATCTTTTGTATGGCTCTTTTTGTAGTCCATGTTTCTCTCCTAGATTCAAGACTAAAATCTGTACTAATAAAATACAATGTCAGCGGCAATTATCAATTAAGTGTTGACCTATAATTATGAATAATACTTGAATGGGTTCAATATCTAGTGTATGTTCATGCTAGTATGTTTATTCTTGGTATCCAAACTGAGGTTCTAGACTAACTTGGGGATCGCCCTTATCTAGTCCATCTAAACAATGAATTGGATTCTCTGAGAGGATGTGGTTGTCTTCTTACTCTTATGTAAAATTGATTGCAAACATGTTTTATTGCTTTCTCAATGTTAGATCTTTCTTTTGCTAAATACCGAGATTGACAATCAGCTTCGCATCAGTCTCTTTAGAGAATCAAAACAAAATTCCTTTCAGGATACCTGATTTTAGTCCTCAAATGTTGTCTGAAAGGTTTAAATTACAAATGCAGAGCAAAAGAGAGAGAGCAAAGCTTTTATTATTTTTGTTTTTTTGGCATTATAGTGAAATTGAAAGTGCCAACAACGTCCCCATAGAGGGTGACAAAGATAGAATCCTGAGGTGCCCTGGGCCTCGAACTTAGGACCCTTCCACACATTCTAGCTGCTTGGTCTAACCGCTGCTGGCAGCTTTTACATATTTGGAGACACACATTAGAACAAGTTGAACAACCACCTCTGGTCTGTGAGAAGGAATCCACGCTCATTACATGTCCACCAACCATAGCAGCGCTCGATCATTCACCATCATCATGTCAAATGTCAAAGCAAACCAACCATGATTCACCTCGCAGACAGGCCTCCGGTGCCTCCAACACCCTCTGCAGTAAGCGAAATCCGAAAGCAATCTACATCATCGTGCCTTTCTATGGTTGCCGCCACCACAAAGCTGAGTGTCACCATTCCACAAATGCTGACATGGCTGCCTGTCATTCCAAATTCTTCTCGTTTTAAATATAATATAGAATAGAAGATAGAAGGTTAACTGGGGAGAGGGAGGGAGGGAGCGAGAGCGAGAGAGAGAGAGAAAGAGAGAGATTCCTCGATAGGTTTATTGTGTACACGCTAGTGGATTGCTGGGAAGGGAACACAATTAAGTCGCTAGTTCTGCGATTCATGCCGGGAACACATTTAATGTAAAATTTTTAGCAGGAAACCAGACAGTTAGCCACAGCTCTTATGCAAACGCTTCTTTTGATGAACCTCATCCACGTCTAATTTGTAAATCCTATCTGCATTGAAGATTCCGAATTCAAATAACCCATCCCAATTCAAGTAGGGGTGGTTGCGGGCAACAGATCGCGGCCGAGAAATGCTGTAATCTTTTTCTTTTTTCCATCAAGAGAGGGGTCTATTCCGAGGATCCGTTAGAAAGCCAGAACGTTCGCCTCAGGATAATTTTCACCGTGGTGCATTTGTCGTTTGTGAAGAATTCATGACCTCTCAGCTCACCTGGAACTCCACATGGGACCCCCTTCCATCCCAACACAGCTCACAAATGGAACACTCACCAAAGCCGTACTAATGGAGTTATGTGACAATGAACGTGAGTTTGTTTCACTCCAAGCCCCAACAATCTCAGTTTTCACCACGTGCCACAAATTTATTGTACCATCGCTGGTTCAAATCTACAGTAGCCACATGTGCGGACGTCTTGAGGGTAATCTGGGCAGCAAGCTACATTGTGTGCTGCACGATTTCAATACTATACCGCTTTCTATATTGATAGGAGGCTACATCCCCTGGCTGGGATGGTCGAATGCGTCAAGTTCATTTGTGCTTAAAAGACTTTTTGGAGCACGAGTTCTTGCGTTTAAGAGTGATCGAGCAAGAAGGTGGACGTCCAGGGATTTTTAGACAATGTAGGGCGAGGGCACGAAATAACACAGGCTCTTTTGGACGCTTGCATAAGGTTATATCGGTTCAAGATTGTCCGTTCATTTTCTTGCGATACAAGGAGGAGGGAAGAGGCTACTGCAAGATTGTGATTTGGAAAAGCTATCATATTTGCAAGCTGTGATTAAGTAGGGCCGACGATGTTGGGTCATAGCGGAGTGTAAACTGCTTGTGAAATCTAACGTAGACAGAACGAAATTCAAACACAGGATGCAAAAAAATGCTTATAGAATAACTGGTTATCCAGTTTAATGACGAAATTCAAATGCAGGATGCAAAAAAATGTTTAGAGAATAACTGGTTATCCAGTTTAATGACTCCTCAAAGTACTCTTCACAGGTGAGATCCATAGCAACCTTCTTTCGATCTCCAAGATATGCCTACTTTTCAAAAGAACTTTCACAAATCAAGTTGGCAAAGATTTCGACTTCATCTGATTATTGAGAGCCTAGCAAACTTGAACGAGCAGTAGTATTTGCAGGTTCTTTCATCCATCACTAGATTAGACCTGACTAATGTGCTCTTGCAGAAAGTAGGAAACAAAAGGCTTCATGGTTAGGCATCTCTTTTGCTCGTGTGCTTTGTGAACGCCTATCCTCACCCAAAAGCCCACATAGCCATGCTTGCTAAGAGCGAACACTCCCACAGCAACCAAATGATGGCACCTACTTCGGGCTTTGTTGAGAACATTGGCTTGTCTTACACAGTGCTACTGTATTATCTTTCGTTGGAGATGCGGCTGGGTATAAGATGCTAGGTTGCTCAAAGTTTGAATCGGAGATGGTGCATTAAATGTGACAGTTGGCTGGCAGGCAATGAAACCCTGGTTGAAGAAAATTCACCTGCATCATGAAGGTGAATGATAGAGCTCCGCAGCTGCTCTGTTTTGTAATGGACGAGGGTCCCATGAGCTGGTCCCATCGGCAGGTCCAGGTCAACTGAGAGGTGGGCAACTTCAAAAACAACAAACTCACCACGATAAAGATTATCTCGAGGCAGAACGTTCATACTCAGCCTAAATGCGATGATAGGATGCCAACCTTAGGCAGACATCCGTTGAGCAAAATCATGTTTTACGGGTCCGTCCATCAACGAGAGCGTTATCACAATTGACAAAGCATCAGAGATCGAAGCTGCATGGGCCAAGAACTCTTTCGATTCTCTCTTTTGTCTGCTGTGATGACTCTCCCACTGACAGCTTGACTCGAAAGACATACCATTGGATCCTCCGATGCAGTACTAACTTCTAAAGTAGCCTGCTCGCAACAATTCGTGCAAAACGACGCCAATGACTGACAGAAAACAGTCAGTACATGAATGTTGTCCAGTAAGGCGGATGAGGACGCAGGAGATGAACTTTTGGAAGGTGGGTGAGAGACGCAATCTATCGTATATTTCTTATGATTCGAGATTGGAATCCATCAGTTTGATTGGCTTATCTGCAAGCGGCATAGTGTGGAGGTCCTTGAATGCCGCTTCAAGCAGAAAAGCTCAAGTTATTGTAACACATCTGATAGGGAGATGTGGTTCGTCGTACTTGTTGAAAATTTTTTGTCGCAGGGTGATCGGATGTAATCGGGACTCTTTGGGTCGACGTATGCTGCGACAATTTAGCCCATAACTATGAAATGCTCCCGTGATGCTTTTGAAGATATCAGTCACAAAAGATCAAATCTCATGCATGCCTCACGAAAGCTAAAGAATCTCTCAACTTCGCGTTGAATCTGCAATAATTGATGAAATTTTCCAATCAATCTCATGAATGGAGGGAAATGGCCTAAGGATCCTAATCACTACATTGAGACCACATGATGTGGGGACTATATTTAGGAACGAAGTGCATAGTATTTTCTTTTGCCACATGATAAGTTGTTTGGTAACTAAGGTGGTTGTCAAAAATCGTGGTTTTTCCACTTTAATCAATTTTGCTATAGGCATTTTTAATCATTCTTTTGAAATAAAAACATTTTATAAAAAATCATGGAGACTATGCTAGAAATTTAACAATTTTGGAGTCATTCTCTTTGGTTGATATACTTAATCTTGAGAGAATGTCTTCTACATGAACTTTGTACAAGAAAGACTATATGCATGTTCCTTATGTTTGGAAATGGAAGGATTTGTCGATGGGAGAGTGATTGTTTAAGTAACTTATATGTATTTGTGTGTGTGTGTGTGTGTGTGAGAGAGAGAGAGAGAGAGAGAAACACCTATTTCATTAATTTTGGACTAGTGCACTGTCCAAATTCGTTTTGTGAGATAATTTTAGATAAAGCATTTCAAAAAAAGAGGCTCTTATAAAACAAAATTTTGAGTCAAAAGGTAAGATTTTAAAAAAGCAAATTAGAAAAAATGACATGACATGTTATTAAAACTAGAGTACATTAAAAAAAGAGGACTTCATGTTGTTAAAAGAGACAAAAAGTAAGATTTTAAAAAATCAAATTAGAAAAAAAACTAGAGTACATTTAAAAAACTAGAGTACATTTAAAAAAAAGCATGACACATTTGTACAAGAAGTAGATCATATAACTCAAAGCCATATGGTGTTAAAAAACACCTTCCATTAGCTCATCCTAGAAGATGTCATCTTTGTCTCTCTTGTCGAAGATGTCATCTTTGTCTCTCTTGTCTATTACAACTTTACATTAGAGAACTAAAAAGTCTTTGTGGAACTGTAGTTTCATTTCTTGTCTATTACAGTTACTTTAGAAAACACAAGACGAATTTTAAGAATTACAAGATGAATTTTAAGAAATAGAACTCAAAAACTTTAATAAGAAACTAATTGAAAAAGAATTGTAAGTAAAGAAAAAGAATTACAAGACGAATGAAAAAGAATGCAAGTACCTGGAAAAAGTGAAAAAAGTAAGGCTCCGCTTATCCTTTCTCTTCAGCTCTTGGTTGCTTCAATGAAATGAGGAGAGAGTGAGAATGAATGAATGGAAAGAAGAGTACATATAAGAAAAACTAGCCCACTCCTCCTACGCATAAATTTGAATTTTCAAAAAAGAGAGGGAAATTTGAATTCATTATAAATTTGAATTCAAATTTGTGTTCAACATTCTTCTCATACTTTCTTCTCGTACATTCCTTTTGAATTCAAATTTGTGTTCAACATTCTTCTTGATACTTTCTTCTCGTAAGTCCCTTTCATTCTTCTCGTAAGTTAAATCTTATTTGTCAAGTCCCTTTCATTCTTCTCGTAAGTCAAATCTTATTTGTCGCTCTTGCTCGTGATAGTAAGTCAAATCTTATTTGTCGCTCTTGCTTGTGATAGTAATCTTATTTGAGCAAGAATCTTATTTGTCGCTCTTGCTCGTGATAGTAAGTCAAATCTTATTTGAGTAAGAATCTTATGTGTCGCTTTTGCTCGTGATAGTTCTACTCTTAGTTGTAAGAATTCAAATTTGTGTTCAACATTCTTCTTGATACTTTCTTCTAGTAAGTCCCTTTCATTCTCTTCCTAAGTCAAATCTTATTTGTCGCTCTTGTAAGAATTCGACCTCTCTCCCTCTACTCCCTTGTTTCTCTCTCCCTCACTCTCTCTCTCTCTCTCCCATACCTTCCCCCCTCACTCTCTCTCTCTCTTTCTCTCTCCCTCCCCTCACTCTCTCTCTCACTCCCCTCCCTCCTCTCCCCTCTCTCTCCTTCGGCTCCCTCCTCTCCTCTCCCTCTCTCTCTCTCTCCCTCTCTCTCTCCTCTCTCTCCTTCCGCTCCCCTCCCCCCCTCCCTCCCTCCCTCCCTCCCTCCACCCCGCCCTCCCCTCCTCCCCTCCCCTCCCCTCCCTCTGCCGCCAGAACCCCTCCCCCCCCTCTGCCCCCCCCTCCCTCCCGCCTGCCCCCCCCTTCCCTCCAGCCCCCCTTCCCCCTTCCCCCTCCACCCCCCTTCCCCTCGCCCCCCTTCCACCCCTTCGCCCCCCCCTCCCCCCTTCCCCCCCTCGACTGCCAGCCCCCGCCCCCCTTCCCCCCCTCCCCCCCCTTCCCCCCCGCCAGCCCCCCTCCCCCCTTCCCCCTGCTGGCAGCCACGGCCGCCAGCCCCCCCTTCCCCCTGCTAGTGGCTACGGGCTGGCGCGCCGCCCCCCCCCTTCCCCCCCGCCCCCCTTCCCCCCCTCCCCCCTTCCCCCTGCTGGCGGCCGCGGCCGCCAGCCCCCCCTTCCCCCCCCCACCCCCCCTTCCCCCTGCTGGCGGCCACGGCTGCCAGCCCCCCCGCCCCTTCCCCCCCTCCCCCCTTCCCCCCCCGCCCCCTTCCCCCCCTCCACCCCCCCATCCCCCCTTCCCCCCCTCCAAGGGGTCTGGCAGCCACGGCCGCCAGCCCCCACCCCCCCTTCCCCCCACCCCCCTTCCCCCTGCTGGCGGCTGTGGCCGCCAGCCCCCCCCCTTCCCCTTCCCCCCCTCCAAGAGAGGCTGCCCCAGCCCCACCCCTTCCCCCCTCCTTTCCCACCTCCCCCCCTCGACCCCGCCCTCGCCTCTCCCTCCCCTCCTCCTCCCTTCCCTCCCGTCCCTCCATCCTCTCCTTCTCCTCCCCTCCTGGCAGGAACCTTTCTCTCTCTAGTTCCTCTCTCTTCAAATTTTTGTAAAAAAATCTAGATAAAGAATTAATCAAAAAAATTTGCTCTTTCTTGCTTTCTTGCTCTTCCTTCCTTGCTTTCTTGATCGTCCTTGCTTTCTTGCTTCAATGAATGAAATGAGGGGAGAATGAATGAAGAAGGAAGACTATATATAAGAAAAATTAGGTTTTCCTCCTCCTCTCCTATTGGCTTTCCATTCCTCCCCTCTCTCCTATTGGCTTTTCATTTATCCCCTCTCCCATTGGCTCTCAATTGGACCCCCATTCCTCATCCCAATCTTCCATTAGCCCTCCCCCCATCCATTTCTTCTCCCTCCCCCATTGCCACCACGCCCATCCCACATTTCCACCATGTCCCATACTCCTCCCATTTCCCAAAATCCCATATTTCCCCATCTCACCCTCCTCTTTTTCATCCCCTATTAACTCCCCTCACTCATTTCACTCCCTTATTATCCTACTCTCCTATTACCTTCCCCTCTCCCATTCCATTCTTCCCTCCCCACTCTCACTTCCACTTCCCATTACTCACTTGCCATTTGAAAACTATTAATATATTATTATACTATTTTTTATACTTATTATCATACACCCCTATTACTTCCCTCTCCCATTCCACTCCTCCCTCCTCCCTCCTCACTCCCACTTCCACTTCCCATGACTCACTTGCTATACATATTTGCAAACTATTAATATATTATTATATGATTTTTTATACTATTTGCAAACTTACATGTGGGCAAAATTACAGGTGTCAAAGCGATCCTATTGTGGTCATACAACAACTGTGCTTTTATTCAAGGGCGTATTTATCCTCATCAACAAGCTTATTTACTAAAGGTATGAAGTGCATAATTTGTGCACTAGGTGTTTACTTTGTTGTATCAAAATTGTTTGCCACACACACACACACACATACACATACCGAGAATTTTCTAATATTATCGCATCTATATTTCTCCGATGGGCACAAAACTTTGTACATGCCTCAACCTAGGTTGTATTGACTTGCATACAAAGTGGTGCACCCATCCCATAAGTACTTGTTCGGATAACACACCTCCAAACGTATTTTATGATGATTGTGCATAACACTAGGAACAAAATGGTGTATAATGTGAGATCGACTATGCAAAGCATATCCAATGGACACAAGACTTTGCACGTTCCTCAACCTAGGCAGTATTGACTTGTGTGTGCAGTGGCATCCCCATCCAATAAGTACTTGTTTGAAAAATACACCTACGATCGTGTTTTTTGACGGTTGTTCATGACACCAAGGCCAAAAACAGTATTTAATACTCAATCTACCATGTAAAGCATATCCGATGGGCACAATACTTTGCACGTGCCTCAAAAGCAGTGGTATGGTATTCCATGCAAAGTCGAACGCCCATTCAATAAGTACTTTTTAGAATATCACACCTAGGACCATGTTTTTTATTGGTTGTTGTCCATGACACTAAAGCAAAAATGTTGATTTATGCTTAATCGACAATGCAATGCATATGCGATCATCACAATACTTTGCACACATCTCAACCTAGATATTATTGACACATGCAAAGTGGCGTGCCCATCCCATAAGTACTTAGTCGAATAACACATCTAGGACCGCGTTTTTTGACGGTTGTGCATGACACTAAGGCCAAAACAGTGTTTAATGCTTGTTCGACAATGCAAAGCATATCCGATGGGCACAATACTTTGCACACACCTTCAACTAGGTGGAATTGACTTACATGCAAAGTGGCACGCCCATCCCATAAGTGCTTGATCGGATAACATACCTAGTAGCATGTTTTTTTATGGATGTGCATGACACTAGAGCAAAAAAAGTATTTAATGCTCAATCGACCATGCAAAGGATATCCGATGGGCACAACACTTTTCGCACGGCTCAACCTAGGTGGTATTGAAATGTTCTCAATGAGGCACACCCATCCGATAAGTACTTGGTCAGATAACACACCTAAAGGTGTGTTTTTTTGCGGATGTCCATATCACTAGGGAAAAAATGGTGTATAATGCGTGATCGACCATGCAAAGCATATCCGATGGTGACAATACTTTGCACACACCTCAACGTAGTTGAAACGGACTTGCGTGCAAAGTGGAGCCCCCATCCGATAAGTACTTATTTGAATAACATGCCTACGGTCGTGTTTTTATATGGTTGTGCATGACACAAAGGCAAAAACGGTGTTTTATGCTTGATCGACAATGCAAAGCATATCCGATGGGCACAATACTTTGCACACACCTTCAACTAGGTGGAATTGACTTACATGCAAAGTGGCATTCCCATTGCATAAGTACTTGATCGGATAACATACCTAACAGCGTGTTTTTTTACGGATGTGCATGACACTAAGGCAAAAATGGTATTTAATGCTCGATCGACCATGCAAAGCATATCCGATGGGCACAATACTTTTCCTATACCTTAACCTAGGTGGTATTGAAATGTTCTCAAAGAGGCACACCCATCCGATAAGTACTTGGTCAGATAACATACCTAAGGGCATGTTTTTTTCTGGATGTGCATATCACTACGGGAAAAACGTTGTATAATGTGTAATCGACCATGCAGAGCATATCCGATGGTGACAATACTTTGCACGCATCTCAACCTAGTTGAAACGGACTTGCGTGCAAACTGGAGCCCCCATCCGATAAGTACCTATTTGATTAACACACTTAGGACTGTGTTTTTTCATGGTTGTGCATGACACTAAGGCAAAAACGGTGTTTTATGCTTGATCGACAATGCAAAGCATATCTGATGGGCACAATACTTTGCACACACCTTCAACTAGGTGGAATTGACTTACATGCAAAGTGGCATTCCCATCGCATAAGTACTTGGTGGACTTGCGTGCAAAGTGGAGCCCCCATCCGATAAGTACTTGTTTAATTAACACACTTAGGACCGTGTTTTTTCATGGTTGTGCATGACACTAAGGCAAAAACGGTGTTTCATGCTTGATCGACAATGCAAAGCATATCCGATGGGCACAATACTTTGCACACACCTTCAACTAGGTGGAATTGACTTACCTGCAAAGTGGCACTCCCATCCCATAAGTGCTTGATCGGATAACATACCTAGCAGCGTGTTTTTTTACGGATGTGCATGACACGAGCAAAAATAGTATTTATTGCTCGATCGATCATGTAAAGGATATCCGATGGGCACAACACTTTTTGTACACCTCAACCTAGGTGGTATTGGAATGTTCTCAAAGAGGCACACCCATCCGATAAGTATTTGGTCAGATAACACACCTAAGGGCGTGTTTTTTTACGGATGTGCATATCACTCGGGAAAAAATGGCGTATAATGCATGATCGACCATGCAAAGCATATCCGATGGTGACAATACTTTGCACGCACCTCAATGTAGTTGAAACGGACTTGCGTGCAAAGTGGAGCCCCCATCCGATAAGTACTTGTTTGAATAACACACCTAGGACCGTGTTTTTTCATGGTTGTGTATGACACTAAGGCAAAAATGGAGTTTTATGCTTGATCGACAATGCAAAGCATATCCGATGGGCACAATACTTTGCACACACCTTCAACTATGTGGAATTGACTTACATGCAAAGTGGCACGCCCATCCCATAAGTGCTTGATTGGATAACATACCTAGCAACGTGTTTTTTTACGGATGTGCATGACACTAGAGCAAAAATAGTATTTAATGCTTGATCGACCATGCAAAGGATATCCGATGGGCACAACACATTTCGTACACCTCAACCTAGGTGGTATTGAAATGTTTTCAAAGAGGCACACCCATCCGATAAGTACTTGGTCAGATAACACACCTAATGGCGTGTTTTTTTGCGGATGTCCATATCACTAGGGAAAAAGTGTGGTGTATAATGCGTGATCGACCATGCAAAGCATATGCGATGGTGACAATACTTTGCACGCACCTCAACGTAGTTGAAATGGACTTGGGTGCAAAGTGGAGCCCCCATCCGATAAGTACTTGTTTGAATAACACACCTAGGACCGTGTTTTCTCATGGTTGTGCATGACACTAAGGCAAAAACGGTGTTTTATGCTTGATCGACAATGCAAAGCATATCTGATGGGCACAATACTTTGCACACACCTTCAACTAGGTGGAATTGACTTACATGCAAAGTGGCATTCCCATCGCATAAGTACTTGATCGGATAACACACCTAGCAGCATGTTTTTTTACGGATGTGCATGACACTAAGGAAAAAATGGTATTTAATGCTCGATCGACCATGCAAAGCATATTCGATGGGCACAATACTTTTCTTACACCTTAACCTAGCTGGTATTGAAATGTTCTCAAAGAGGCACACCCATCCGATAAGTACTTGGTCAGATAACATCCCTAAGGGCATGTTTTTTTACGGATGTGCATATCACTACGGGAAAAATGTTGTATAATGCAAAATCGACCATGCAGAGCATATCCGATGGTGACAATAATTTGCATGCATCTCAACCTAGTTCAAGCGGACTTGCGTGCAAACTGGAGCCCCCATTCGATAAGTACTTGTTTGATTAACACACTTAGGACTGTGTTTTTTCATGGTTGTGCATGACATTAAGGCAAAAACGGTGTTTTATGCTTGATCGACAATGCAAAGCATATCCGATGGGCACAACACTTTTCACACACCTTCAACTAGGTGGAATTGACTTACACGCAAAGTGGCACTCCCATCCCATAAGTGCTTGATCGGGTAACATACCTAGTAGCGTGTTTTTTTATGGATGTGCATGACACTAGAGCAAAAATAGTATTTAATGCTCGATCGACCATGCAAAGAATATCCGATGGGCACAACACTTTTAGTATGCCTCAACCTAGGTGGTATTGAAATGTTCTCAAAGAGGCACACCCATCCGATAAGTACTTGGTCAGATAACACACCTAAGGGCATGTTTTTTTGCGGATGTGCATATCACTAGAGAAAAAATGGTGTATAAGGCGTGATCGACCATGCAAAGCATATCCGATGGTGACAATACTTTGCACGCACCTCAACGTAGTTGAAACGGACTTGCGTGCAAAGTGGAGCCCCCATCCAATAAGTACTTGTTTGAATAACACACCTAGGACCGTGTTTTTTCATGGTTGTGCATGACACTAAGGCAAAAACGGTGTTTTATGCTTCATCGACAATGCAAAGCATATGCGATGGGCACAATAATTTGCACACACCTTCAAATAGGTGGAATTGACTTACATGCAAAGTGGCACGCCCATCCCATAAGTGCTTGATTGGATAACATACCTAGCAGCGTGTTTTTTTACAGATGTGCATGACACTAGAGCAAAAATAGTATTTAATGCTCGATCGACCATGCAAAGGATATCCAATGGGCACAACACTTTTTGTAGTTGAAACGGACTTGCGTACAAAGTGGAGCCCCCATCCGATAAGTACTTGTTTGATTAACACACCTAGGACCGTGTTTTTTCATGGTTGTGCATGACACTAAGGCAAAAACGTTGTTTTATGCTTGATCGACAATGCAAAGCATATCCGATGGGCACAATACTTTGCACACACCTTTAACTAGGTGGAATTGACTTACATGCAAAGTGGCACTCCCATCCCGTAAGTGCTTGATCAGATAACATACCTAGCAGCGTGTTTTTTTATGGATGTGCATGACACTAGAGCAAAAATAGTATTTATTGCTCGATCGATCATGCAAAGGATATCCAATGGGCACAACACTTTTTGTACGCATCAACCCAGGTGGTATGGGAATGTTCTCAAAGAGGCACACCCATCCGATAAGTACTTGGTCAGATAACACACCTAAGGGCGTGTTTTCTTGCAGATGTGCATATCACTCAGGAAAAAATGGTGTATAATGTGTGATCGACCATGAAAAGCATATCCAATGGTGACAATACTTTGCACGCACCTCAACGTAGTTGAAATGGACTTGCGTGCAAAGTGGAGCCCCCATCCGATAAGTACTTGTTTGAATAACACACCTAGGGCTGTGTTTTTATATGGTTGTGCATGACACTAAGGCAAAAACGGTGTTTTATGCTTGATCCACAATGCAAAGCATATCTGATGGGCACAATACTTTGCACACACCTTCAACCAGGTGGAATTGACTTACATGCAAAGTGGCATTCCCATCGCATAAGTACTTGATCGGATAATACACCTAGCAGCGTGTTTTTTTTACGGATGTGCATGACACTAAGGCAAAAATGGTATTTAATGCTCGATAGACCATGCAAAGCATATCCGATGGGAACAATACTTTTCCTATACCTTAACCTAGGTGGTATTGAAATTTTGTCAAAGAGGCACACCCATCCGATAAGTACTTGGTCAGATAACATACCTAAGGGCGTGTTTTTTTGCAGATGTGCATATCACTACAGGAAGAACGTTGTATAATGCATAATCGACCATGTAGAGCATATCTGATGGTGACAATACTTTGCACGCATCTCAACCTAGTTGAAACGGACTTGTGTGAAAAGTGGAGCCCCCATCCAATAAGTACTTGTTTGATTAACACACTTAGGACCGTGTTTTTTCATGGTTGTGCATGACACTAAGCCAAAAACGGTGTTTTATGCTTGATCGACAATGCAAAGCATATCCGATGGGCACAATACTTTGCACACACATTCAACTAGGTGGAATTGACTTACATGCAAAGTGGCATGCCCATCCCATAAGTGCTTGATTAGATAACATACCTAGCAGCGTGTTTTTTTTACGGATGTGCATGACACTAGAGCAAAAATAGTATTTAATGCTTGATCGACCATGCAAAGGATAACTTGGCGTGTCCATCTGATGATTACTTGATCGGATAACTTCTCCCACCAATGAATTAAGTACTTATTAAAAATTATAATAAATGAGTAGATTATTAAAAAGAGACTAATATTTATGTAATTGTTGCTACTGCAGCTTGCTTGCGAAGGACTCTCACAAAGGATATGGCTATAGATTTTGTTCTAGGGATGGATGTGATTTTATGTAGCAAAAGAGAAGTAGTTGCATTTGCTACAATCCATGATAGTGATCCCAATTCAGTTTACCACTTTCAAAGACTTGGCAAAGATAAGGTGGCAATTAATGTATCAAAGATTCTTAGCGCACATGTTGAGCTAAAGTATAAATGTGGAGATATGGAAACACTTGGAGATGTTATGCCCTACAATACATCCAACAAATCATTTATAGCATGGGACAAAGATGAGACTTATGCAACAGACGTTATCAAGAATACAAAGTGCACCACCTTGGATTTTACTATAGGGGACATTTTACAAATGAGATCATTTGCAAATAAGACTGTAGTAGAAGGTGAAGTATTGGGATTTGAACAAGTGGAGCAATGGTCATTTGCACATATGAGGATTTTAAAAGTCACTGATGATGGTATGGTTGATAACATAACATCCTTATGTGATCCCTACTATGAGGTAGGCAAGAATATGAGATGGAGCATGCAATTTTTAAACATGAGAAAGAGGCACATGGTTTTCAATGATAAAGACAAGGTATACTAGAATATCAAATGACTTAAAAAGCATGCCCATGTGCCAGGCTCTATCACTTCAAATGTGGATGATCTCAATATACTCAATTATAGAAGTGCATTTTATCTGGAGTGGATGAGTTCATTGGATCCGAGAAACAAAATGATTTTAGAAGCGAAGCCTTATCTGGGGTGGATGAATTCTTGCACAGTGAGAAGGGCAAAGGTTTCAATAGTGATGTCTTGTCAAGTGTGGATGAGTTCATGCATATTAACAAACCTGGTGTCAATCAAGCTTGTGGATTTGTGAAAGCCATGCAAGATGTCCCAATGAGTGATGTTCTCTCAAGAGTGGAAGAGTTTCAAGGTTCTCAATACTCTCGTAGAATATTGAATTCATTGAATGGTCCTAAGAGTATGTTAAAAACGAGGATGAGATCAACAGAGGATTATTCAATATTTAACTTTGATTATGATATGGCCAAGGATGCAACGACCAATCATGGATGCTTGGTTACAAACAAATGTGAAGAGAAGAAGTGCATAAATATAGATAACAACGTGCACGAGGAACGAAAACGGTCATACATATGCATGAAGAGAAAGCGAATCCAGGAAGATCCACAAAATCAACCAAAGAGGAAGAGAGTAATGAAGGAGGAGAACATGTTAAATGCATTGGGATATCTATGTTACAAGTGAAGATGTATGCGCTTCATTGATCTTGCAGACATCAGGGAATGTAGAGGACACATGTGGCAAAGAAGAGGAAGTGAAAGAAATGAATACCTTCTCACAAGTCTCTCTTGCTTTCTTCAGAATGGCAATAAAAGGCTAAGTTCAAGACAAAAGATAAAACCTCTCTTAAATGAAAAAAGGATTTGCAATAAGGCATATTGCAATATTACTGGATTATCCCATGGTACATATTGGGATTTAGTCACCAAGGCAAAGGGCGGCAACAAATTTAGCATTCACGGTAATAGAGGAAGGTCCAAATCAAGAATCTCAACTGTTAGGGCAGCAGCAATTTTGCAAGACTTCATACATGAAAATGCTTTACCTCAACCCCATATATCTACCAAACTCCCTAACGGTGACACGATCACTAAAATGCACCTTCCAATGGGCTTGACAAAGCTCGAAGTATTTGACTCTATTGTAGAAAAGCAAAGGCAAAGAGGGGATGCCGTAGCTTCTTCTCATACTTTGTATACTCTTCGGAAGAAGAACTTTGGATATGTTAAAATCCCAAGGAGGCAAAAAATGTCAAAGTGCAATGTCTGTGATGATTTAAAGCGAGCGATTGAGAGTGCAACATGTCCAAATCAAAGGGAATTATACAAAAAAAACCGAAAATCTCATCATGACCTTATTCAACATTCCAGACAAAAATATGCATTTTGGAAGGAGCAAGCTATTTCGCATCCCGATGACTACATGTGCCTTATTGTAGATGGCATGGATCAGAATACAACAACATTGCCTCGTTTTGTTGCCACTCCACCTAAATTACAAGGAAAGCACTTTCTAAAGACACATCTATGTGGAGTGTTAGTGCATGGAATTACGTTCTTTGCAGATATATGGATTGATTCCTTGCATCTATATGATAGCAATCAAGTTGTAACATCTATTATGAAGGCAATTCGCAATGTACATGCAGAAAAAGGTCGCCTACCACCGACTTTGAGAATACAAGCTGATAATTGCTGGCGAGAAAATAAGAATGTACTCATGTTTGCATTCTGCTCCATGCTAGTTGCTCATCGAATCTTCAATGAGGTCGAATGTGGACTTTTGTATGTTGCATACACACGAGGATATCGATCAGGTTTTTAGCACAGTCTCAAGGGAGCTTAAATGCAAGGATGTGGAGACAATAGATGACTTGGTAAGAAGATGTGGTAGGCAAGTTGGTGGTCGTAAGGAAAGTACAGTATGTGAGAGGCTCGAAAGAATGTATGATTGGAAGAGCTTCATTCTACCTTTCATACAAACGGGTGGTGATGCATTGACAGGTCATACCAATCCACACTACTTTCATTTTTCTTTTAAAGATGAAAAACCCGTAATGCAATGGCAACAGTATTCTCATGATACAAAATGGGAACTTGAAGAACCTTATAGTCTCTTAACTGTGAAATAGAAGGATTAAAAGCATTTATTACATACAAAGAGGAAATGCTCCGGAGATATCCTGATTTGAAGCCTACTTGGAGAGAACACACTACCACTGTAATTAACAAGACACAAAATTTAATAAAGGACCTTGAGAGAATGCGAGGCTCAAAGGATGTTAAGGAAGAATGCAATATGTTTTGGCCAAATGCTCATAACGATTTGTGCCCAGCTCCAGTCTTTGAAAATGAATTTGTATCATTACTCCCACATCCATATTGTGGACCGAAGAAGAGAGAGTTTATGCCACAAGTAGATATAGAGGTCGATTGTTTTGTTGTGGTTCGGCCATCGGATGATGAATATGAGAATGTGAAGTTTTGGGTTGCAAAAGTAGTTGATGTGCAAAGAGATGACCAAGGGAGAGCTACAACATTTGCAGTGGTATGGTATGAGCCAAAGGGCAGGAAGGAGAATATGGATAACAACACATTGTATACTAATTGTATAATGAAGGAGTGGGTCCCAAATGATGAAGCGGTCTCTCAAGTTTCGATGGAGACAATCATAGTGTCTTGGCATTCAAGGGCAAAGAAAGAAGCGCATGGGATATGAGGTAGAAGGAAAAATAAAAATACCACAGCAAACTATTTTGCATATACACGAATTTTCAAGGATGCTCGCCATGGAGGAAGTAGAAGGAACATCGCAAATGAAGAATGTCCATGATTAAAGCTTTGTATTGAAGTCCATTGAAGGATTTTATTTGGGTACTAGGCAAGAAGCCAATCCAAGACAATTATAATCAGAGTCATCACGTCCTATGTCAAATGAGAGTCAAAATATGCACTGGATGTCACCCAAGGGTCAAGGCTTGCCAAGACAATAGGGAGTTAATGCAGATGGCACCTGGCAAGGGACTATCACACTGAGCAATAAGACAATGGGGAGTCAATGCACCCAAGGGGCAAGGCTTGGCAAGATAACTTGTGGGAGTTAATGCAGATGGCACCTGTATTTTGCACTGGATGTCACCCAAGGGTCAAGGCTTGGCAAGACAATAGGGAGTTAATGCAGATGGCACCTGGCAAGGGACTATCGCATTGAGCAATAAGACAATGGGGAGTCAATGCACCCAAGGGGCAAGGCTTGGCAAGACAAGTGGGAGTCAAATTATGCAGATGGCACCTAGCAAGGGACTATCCTGACATTGAGCAATAAGACAATGGGGAGTCAAATTATGCAGATGGCATGAATTGAGGCTCTTTAAGAGCAACAATTTAAATTGTAAACATATGACATTGTTCAATCTAGACCATTTTGGATATAAAGACTCTAGCTGAGAGCAATGTCTCTCAATGTAATCATATAATAATAGCTATAATTGCTATTATACCTCTTTGGTTCAATACAAAACTTAGGTCTTATGGCATCATGTCTTTTTTCTATTTATTAAAAGTTTTAAAAATTTTGTGCATATTGCGAGTGACAATGTTATTTTCATGAAATATTTAAGTCTCCTTTCATGAATTTATAAATTTATCACGTCAAGGAAAAATATTAAAAATAATTAAATTAACAAATAACTTAGATATAGCTAGAATTTCTAATATAGGATTATTTCAAATTCTTGCATGTTGGTGCAAAAGTATAGATTGAAAAAACAATATTTTTATGTGAATATGATAGTTCCACAAAGTGAACTTTTGATTTGGGAAGAATATTTTCAGAAAATAAAATTTTGATTTGGGAAGGATATTTTCACAAAGTAAAGTTTTCATTTGGGAAGGATTTTTGGGCTTCGTCCAAAAACAACACAAAAAGTCCAAAATTAATGAAATAGGTGTTGAGAGACAGGGGGGGTATATATATATATATAATACATACATACATACATACATATATATATATATATATATGTACATACATACATACATACATACATAGAGAGAGAGAGAGAGAGGGAGAAATGGATTGTATTTCTCCATGGATAGTTCATCAAAAGAAAATCTTCAAAATAAGAATGATCTTAAGGTTGAAAATTATGTCAAAAAGACATCCAGTACATGTCTTTAAGTCCCTTACAAAATACCATGAGGAGTGCTCAAGCCTCTTCCTCGTAGTCCTCACTTTTATTGCCATTTATACTATTCTCTTCAAGCCCTAGGCCTTTGAGATAACTATTTTTGGAATCTTTGTCTTATCCAGTTTTTATCGCTTCCTTGCTTCTAACATTGAGGATCATTCTCCGAATTCCAATGCTTCTTTTGAGAATCTACATAAGGCTTTTGCATCTCTCATGTTCTTCTTTCTTGTGATAGGGGCCCAATATTAAATCTTCACTTGGTCGTACGAGAACAAAATTTTCTTTTATGACATCAACTTTTGGTTTCTCCCTTAGCTTATGGCGTGATAGCCCACAATAGCATCCTTGATTTTTCTCTATTCCAAGTGGCTGAGTCATCTTTGTTACTACCATAATGAACTTATCCCCTGAATACATACTTTTGGGCCAAAATTCATGCAAGAAAGTACTCCCTTGACTCATTTACAGTGTTCAAGGAAGCAATCATTGTCTCCCAATACTCAATGATAGCCTTAATCCACTCTGCATATGCTGATCAGTCATCTCCTTTACTTTTCATAAAGCTTTTCCACCAATTCACAAAGGTATTTATGCCTTGTATACCTCTCAAGTAGGTCACTATGTATATATCCTATATATATGTATACCTCTCAAGTAGGTCACTATGTATATATCCTATATATTGCATGTATTCAAGGCCTATTTGTGAATCCTGACTGCATAGCCTCCATCCACCTATCATCACCCTGTGCTTCTTCAAGACACTTGGGTTCTTCAGCATGGATCACCTCTGTCATCAAAGCATAGTTGACCAAGTGTTCCTATGCCCTTCTTTGCTCCTCTAATCTCTTGGACCGGCGGTGTTTGGATGGTTCCTCCTCAATGGCTGGAGGTTCTCTATCGTCCAAAACCTGCTTTACCTGCTTCGGGAATGGCCGTTGCCATTATGGTTCTCTAGGCTCTTCTTCCTCTTCTTTATCTTGAATCCTCCCAAGCACCATTGGGGGAGTTTGGTCTGCTGTTGGTGGTTGTACTGGATGGATACTCTAGCATCGTACATTCACCTAAAAGTACTTGATCATCTTCTTCAATAAAGTGTGGTGATTCTTGATGATCGTTGTCTTCTTCCTCAATATTGTGATCTCCATCCTCCTCCTGTGCGATGTCATTATGCACATCTTCCTCTTGGCTCATATTGTGATCTTCATCTTCTTCGCTAGATTCATCTGGATCAATTAGATCGGCATTGGTAGTGGCATCTCCATATCCACATCTCTATCTTCAAAAATTTACTTACTTCGTGGTGCAACTTGGATCACGTACCACTATCTTGGATCAAAACGATCCGGATGAAAAACCACCTATATTAAAGATGGGTGCCAAATGTCGCCAGTTATATATATGAAATTATGCTTAAGTATATGTATCAATGGATCTTTAAAAATGAAAGCTTTGATTAATTAAATCATTAGTATGCACCTGCTCACAGTGCTCGGGAAGAGCAAAAGTATCACTTTCATCGGTCCAATGTTTGGTGGAGTCTATTGCAAAGAAACCGCTACTATCTTTTCTCATTGTCGCATGGGGACCGTTGTAAATAGTTCTCAACCATTTTACATCAAGACTGAAAATACTAAATCACGTTGTAAATAGTTCTCAACCATTTTACATCAAGACTGAAAATACTAAATCATCTGAAATCAACTTCATAGATTTCGCGTATGATTTCACAATAATCCAAATGTGAGGAGAGAAGATTGGTATCTGAAGCACTTGCTCGGCTATCTTGTGTAAAGTTAGCCATGACTCCACAATCATACGTGACTCTCTTTGAATCGATGCATTCCACACGAAAATGTCGTCCATATGACCATAATGCACTTTACTTTTTGTACTGTAAAAGAGCATCATTAAAACAATGAAGATGCATCTATTTTATAGCGTATATTGCCACAAATAGTTATTTAATTATGTCAACAGGTAAGAAACTTACATGCATCATACATCCAAATGATAACTCTCGCTCGTGCTCGTTTATTGTCTCTCCATCGCGTTCGGCTTTACGTAGAGCCAGTTGTAGCCAATCAAGTGACATGTGAGTGGGGAGAAGAGCCAGATCCCGTGGATATGGTTGCGATCGCCTGTACATTACTCTGAATCTCGTCCTTGCATTTATTATTTCTACTTTGGCCGCTTCATATCTCTTAATCCACTTCTGCATCTCCTTGCTATTGAGGATATAAAACTTATTGAATTTCTCCATTTTCTCTTTGCTTATTTTTCTTTCAATCCCTTTTCCTTGGGGAACCTTGCCAACGATGCGATCATCATCCTTGTTATGCCAAACTTGCAGCATATCGGGATCCGTGGATGCAAGAAACTCCTTGATATATACTTATGACTCTTGCACAAGCCATCCCTCTGCCATGCTTGCTTCTGGGTCTTACTCCTTGTCTTACAAATCCCTTCAAAGTTTTCATAAACTGCTCAAGAAAAAACATCCACCGACTATGAACGATACCTACAATAGCCACCTCATCAACTATGTGCACAAGCAAGTGTACTTGAGTTGTCATAATGCTCGAGGGAAAGTGCTTCTCAAGCAAGCATATGGCTTCGATTGCTCTGTTCTGTCGCTATATAGCGATGATTTGCTCTATTTCATCGCTATATAGCGACGCTTTTAAATATAAATGTCACTATATACCAACTGACCAACATCACTATTATATATAGTGACGCTGTGGGCTAAAACCCGAAACCCCGTGATGCGGCGTTTTCTTTAGCATCTCTATTGTGAGAAAAGTAATCTCTTCTCCCACCTCATATCCCCAATGACCTCGCTTTCCTCCTCTCTATTCTCCACTCCTCACCACTACTCAACTCCTCTCCTAACACTTGTGCTCCCTCTCCACCCTTCTCCCTCTTTGCTTGTGTGAAAAGAAGTTTTTCAAGAAGGTGAGTCTCTTTGAGTGATGTAGGTTCATTTTTTGTGAGATTTCATTTTGTGAGTATTGAAGCATGTTTCTCCTTGTATTGCTAAGGCTATGTGCTAGTCTTCATGCTTGATTTTCAAGGGTAAAAGACAAAAAACGAGATTTTGTGAAAGAAAGAAGACTCACCTCTTCTAGTCTTTTTTGTATTTCTCTTCCTCCTCTTTCTCCTTGTCTCCTCAATCTAATCCCTTTGAGAAGTTGCTTCTTTAAACTCCTCCTTTCTCTAACTAGTTATTTGAAAAATGGAATGTTTCCTCTCTTTTGTAGGGCCAGTCCACAAAACACCGAGCAGGACTATTCCAGGTAAGAAAGTGCTACCTCTTTTTTCCTTTTGTTATTTTCGTTATTTGCATTGGCCTGCACCTAGCGCCTTAAGCGCTGGCTACAGTGATGGGCATAGGAACCCTCTCTTCCTCTCTCTTTCCCTATTCCCTCTTCTTTCTCTCTTTTCTCCTCTTCCTTCTCTTCTTTTTCCCTCTTCTTTTTCCTCTCTTTCAATCTTCTGTTTATGCTCTTTTCCTCTCTTCTTTTTCCCCTCTTTCAATCTCTTTTTCTCTTTTCCTCTCTCTTTCCCCTCTTTCAATCTCTTTTTCTCTCTTTTTCTTTTATGCTTAAGCTTTCTCTCTTTTTCTTTTATGCTTATATGCTCATGCATAAGCATAAGCATATGCTTTGTTTCCTTTCCCTCTTCTTCCTCTTATGCTTATGCATGAGCATATGTCTCCTTCTCCTTCTCCTTCTCCTTATCCTTCTCCTTCTCCTCTTTTCTTCCTTTCGTCTCTCTTTCTCCCCCTCTTTCCCCTCTTTCAATCTCTTTTCATAAGCATATGTATTTGCCTATGCATAAGCATGAGCATATGTCTCCTTCTCTTATGCTCATGCATAAGCATAAGCATAAGCATGAGTATATGTCTCCTTCTCTTATGCTTATGCTTATGCATGAGCATATGTCTCCTTCTCCTTCTCCTCTTTTCCTCCTTTCCTCTCTCTTTCCCCCCCTCTTTCCCTCTTTCAATCTCTTTTCATAAGCAAAGACCGTATTAGATAATTCGGGAAAAACCCAATTCCCAGAATGGCAGTTTTGGAAGAAATTGTAGCTCCCCTCAATGAAAAAACAGGAGAAATATGTGAAAATAGACTAGATAGCCATTCATGAAGTGTGAAATATCAACTACATTCTCAAATAATAAATAGAATATCAGTGTCTAAACTACGTTATCATCAACAAAATAATAAACTTTGAAACCCATTTGAGTTAGATTCATCTCTTGAGCCATAGTGATGTTCAAAAACACCTTCATAATTCTGGAATTTCCATTGATATTGAGACTCGCTTTTGTTGTGAGCATTCTCATTTGAAAATCTCCAAAACACCGTTTAAAAAATGTAGAGTGTAATTAATAACCATGAGTATTGCAATGAAAACGCACAGGCTCTTTAACTTAGTAAGATATGTAGTTGATGGAAAATCAAGATATGTAGTTGAGGAGAATGAATGCAAGATATGCAGTTGATGGAAAATCAATGGGCAATGACAAGCATTTGATGTAATTTAGGTGGAAATGACAATCATTTATTGTGCACTTTCAATTTTTGGACTGACTATCATTATTGTAAAATGATAACTTTACATGTCATGTTGATTACTCATTGCAAAGTAAAAAAGTACACTTTAGGATGGAAACATAACAACTTGTTGATACACCATTGAAATCCCTGAAATAAATCATGATTCCAAAGAAACTCTCAACCACTGGCGGAGAATGGCAGTAGGATAATGGCAAAAGTGCCAATGCACATGTGAGTTTAGGATTCCTTGTGCATGTTTTCAGGTCATGATATGAGATTGGCACCACTACCATTCTCCACTGGTGGCATTCTCCACAGAGATTGGCACAATTCCATATGATCTCTGCACATGGGAGTTTAGGCTTCTCAATGACATTTCTTAGGGCCTAATACGAGATTGGCACCACTGCCATTCTTCACTTGTACAAATGTTTACCCTACTATTCTAGGAGGGGTATTCCAGTGATCAAAGGAGAGTGGTGTCCGATTCCAATCGACATGTGAGTTTGATGATCTCAGAGACTGACACAATTCCATATGATCTCTACACAACGGAGACAGTGATCACTACATAAAAGAATGCACATGTGAGTTTAGGATTCCTTGTGCACCACTGCCATTATCCACTGGTGGCATTCTATAATGGCAAAACTGCCAATCCACATGAGTTTATGATTCCTTGTGCTTGTTTTCAGGTCATGGTATGAGATTGGCACCACTACCATTCTCCACTGTTGGCATTCTCCACAGAGATTAACACAATTCCATATGATCTCTACATAGTGGAGACAGTGACCACTACATAGAAGAATGCACATGTGAGTTTAGGCTTCTCAATGCCATTTCTTAGGGCCTAATAAGAGATTGGCACCACTACCATTCTCTTGTACAAATGTTTACCCTACTATTCTAGGAGGGGTATTCCAATGATCATAGGCGAGTGGTGTCCGATTCCAATCCACATGTGACTCTGATGATCTCAGTATAATTATGTAGGTGCCACCATGAGTTTGGCATCACTGCCATTCTCCACTAGTGGTTAACTAGACAAACTAAACCTATAGATTGACATTCCAAGGCCTAATAAGAGATTGACACAATTCCATATGATCTCTACACAGGGGAGACAGTGATCACTACATAGAAGAATGAGCATGTGAGTTTAGGCTTGTCAATGCCATTTCTTAGGGCCTAATAAGAGATTGGCACCACTGCCATTCTCCACTTGTACAAATGTTCACCCTACTATTCTAGGAGGGGTATTCCAATGATCATAGGAGAGTGGTGTATGATTCCAATCCACATGTGAGTTTGATGAACTCAGAGATTGACACAATTCCATATGATCTCTACACAGCGGAGACAGTGATCTCTACATAGAAGAATGCACATGTGAGTTTAGGATTCCTTGTGCATGTTTGCAGGTCATGTTATGAGATTGGCACCACTACCATTCTCCACTGGTGGCATTCTCCACAAAGATTGACACAATTCCATATGATCTCTACACAGCGGAGACAGTGATCGCTACATAGAAGAATGAGCATGTGAGTTTAGGCTTCTCAATGCCATTTCCAATTCCCAATTCGGGGAAAAACCCAATTCCCAGAATGGCAGTTTTGGAAGAAATTGTAGCTCCCCTCAATGAAAAAACAGGAGAAATATGTGAAAATAGACTAGATAGCCATTCATGAAGTATGAAATATCAACTACATTCTCAAATAATAAATAGAATATCAGTGTCTAAACTACGTTATCATCAAAAAAATAATAAACTTTGAAACCCATTTGAGTTAGATTCATCTCGTGAGCCATAGTGATGTTCAAAAACACCTTCATAATTCTGGAATTTCCATTGATATTGAGACTCGCTTTTGTTGTGAGCATTCTCATTTGAAAATCTCCAAAACACCGTTTAAAAAATGTAGAGTGTAATTAATAACCATGAGTATTGCAATGAAAATGCATAGGCTCTTTAACTTAGTAAGATATGCAATTGATGGAAAATCAAGATATGTAGTTGAGGAGAATGAATGCAAGATATGTAGTTGATGGAAAATCAATGGGCAATGACAAGCATTTGATGTAATTTAGGTGGCAATGACAATCATTTATTGTGCACTTTCAATGTTTGGACTCACTAGCATTAAAAACAATAACTTTACATGTCATGTTGATTACTCATTGCAAAGTAAAAAAGTACACTTTAGGATGAAAACATAACTTGTTGATACACCATTGAAATCCCTGAAATAAATCATGATTCCAAAGAAACTCTCAATTTCTAGCCCCAAAGAGAATGGCACCGAAAAGAATGGCACGAGATTCCCATAAGTAATGATTGTATAAAGATATACAATGTTGTTATTCAAAACTCATAGTCTGCAAATAGCTCCTCTCCTGCATGTATATCATCTATGGATTCAATACAAATGTGACCATATTCTGCAATATCTATGTTCATCATGGGGTCATACCAAGGTGGAACATCAGGGGAAAATACATAACAAACATTTGGCTTTACATTGGTATTTCTATTGCTGTTAATAAATCCTGCCACATTGCCATATTGAACATCACCAACAATATGCACCATATCCTTCATAGGGACAGTAGGGTCCTCTTGGATCAAGTACTTCTTTAGCCTTGGATTAACTCTACATAATTCCTTCCAGTCTCTGTAGGAGTACTTATCACCTCCATAATGGAGAATAGTAGTCCCTCTCTTGATGGAGACATGCACAAACACAGCTCCTGTAATGGTTGACTCATGCACCTCGAAAGCCACATTTTTTATCCAGAACACTTCGTTGATAGGGACAGGTAACTTTGGTGGTCCAAATGGATCTCGTTCTGGTATGTACCTACTCAAGCTTGATTTGAACGTATATCTATCTACATCACAAAAGACAAATTCAATTAGCTACAACAACAGTTATATATATTGAGATAAAATCAAAAAACACTTTGACATATGTACCTTCATGAAAAATACGCATTCTGTAGTCAGGTTATGTAGCCCTTAGCAATGTATTTCTTGATATAGCGACCTTTGTACCCTAGGTCTATAGCCAATTGAGAAACTTGCATAGCATTCATGCTAGAGAGTTGCGGAGCGTTTCTTAAAAGTCTTATTTGGGATGCATTGAGTTTAGGCACCTGGCCATCACCACCATGGGTTGCCCTACCACCTATATCCCTCTCTCTTAGTTGATCTGCAAGAGGAAGATTTCTTGTTTTATATTCCATTCTTGACCATGCATGATTTTCCTCCCTCCATTCATCAATTACTTTCTGGACAAGGTTGAAATCCTTATGCCCCTCCATCACAGGTAATTGTCCATACCGATTTGTCTCAATCATGCTGCGCACATCTTTAGTCTCATCGAGTTGTAGTAAGTACGGCATCAACTCTCTCAGTAGAATATTATCATCCTTGTCTTGTACATCAAACGTTGAAGGAAATATGCAAGTTGATGGAGGGCTAATGCAAGCCTTGTATGGGGAGTCATCAACAAGGATTGTCCTTCTAGCATCACATCCAAATGCCTTTGAGATTTTTGCTAAGGGTTTGAACATTGCCTCAACACCAACCTTGTCAGGCCTATTTATCCTTGTCTTACTGTAAGTGTAGCATCCTTGCCGAGACCATATAACAAAGAAAGGGAGGCTCTCATTTGCATAATTTTGCAGCTTTCCTACCATATCAAGTACGTTATGCTCCATCGCAGTTGACCAGATACCTACATTAAATCTTTGTAGCAAGATTTTAAGAAATTCTATGCACCCAGGACGAACAACCATATAACTATTTTTGCCATGCATAATAGACGGATGTATTGGAGACTTGAATAGGTAGCAACTTAATAATAGGCCATTCAAGTCTAATATGATTGTTAATCGTGGCATATCCAAAGAAATTTTATGTGGATATAGATCCAAATTCTCCTTGAAGTTGCTGGCTTCTGACTCATCCAAATTGTCAGGTGCTATGATTTCATGCATGTTTGCAGCAACAATAAGATTATCTAGTTTTGTCCCCAATGTTGAGACAGTACGTTCATCCATGTTCTCTTCTAAGAGTATAGGATTCGTGATATTCCTTGCAATTTTCTCCATTTTTGGGATTATGTTTTCTTCTATACCTCCTGCATCCATCGCATAATTGATAGTCCCCATAACTGGTGGTATGTTGTCCTCTACATTTGATGTCTCCACATCCTTCCATGCATCATTGGTCCCTGTGGAAGTTGAGGAATATAGAAATATTTTGATTTTTTAGAGTGTATTCAACAATGTCGAAGCACAAAAGCATATGAAACTAATAAATAACAATAAAGTATGAACATTATCCATCGTCGTTCACTGATTCCATTGTATTTTTGGGGAATGGCAAAAGTGCCAATCTCTCTAAAGGTCAATGGAGAATGCAAATAGTGCAACCTTTCTCTCTGAACTCATAGAGAGAATGGCAATAGTGCTATTCTTCTCTTGGGGTGGTGCTAGTGCCATTTTACATATAAGGTTATGGAGAATGCCACTAGTGCCTTTCTCTATACCCTCATTGGGAGGAGAGAATACTACTAGTGCCTCCCCCATGTCCCAAAAGAAATGTACAATGCATGATCTGAAAGCATAGATACTGTATTACTTTGGTCCAATAGATTTGTAGAAAGCACCCAAATCAAAACTTTGGTAGCATAGTTAATATTATACAATTTTTAATCTCTGTAATGCTTTCAACTAACATAGATTCAAGAAAGGCACATAACAGTATTACCATTTCTACATAACCACAAAGAGAGAATGGCACTAGTGCCATTCTCCATATGAGGTCGCATAAAATGTTAATAGTACCTCTTACGTATAACTCGACATAGGGAGAATGACACTAGTACCATTCCCCATGTCATTATGTCACACAATTTTATCAGACCTAATGTTTAATATCTTTAATATGATGAGAGTATGTGCAATCGAGAAAATCCATAAAAGTCATATTATTTTGAAACTGAATACACAAGGCATAAATGAGTAGCTAAAGACCTTGCTCCAAATCTTCCAATGTAATCTTTGGGATAGCTTCAAGATCTGCTTCAGTTAAAGGTCGCAAGTCTTCAATGTGATACTCACCCTCTTTAATTCCTTCATCGATAGGTGAATCAGCTCTATGTGTCTCAAGAGGCCTCTCAATGCTAGACCAAATCTTAATATGGGGATTATTTGATGCATGTGCCACACACATAGCCTCGACCTCTGTCGCTTGTTGGGATGTCTTCACCAGCGAGATCACTTTTCTTTTGCTTGACAATGCTTGTAATGCCACACATCCATTAGTAAAGACTTCAACAACAACTTCATGTTTCCTACTACAATAGCACCTGATGCACTCCTTGATGATGCCATGCTTCACAACCGCCTCTTTTCCATACTCATCACCCTCATCAGAATAAAGAATATTGTCCTCAATTATTGTGTATGGCCTTGTGATTTCTAACATGTGCTCAAATCCATCAAACCCATCATGTGAGCTGACAAATGACAAAAAACAGAAGGTCTCAGACAAACCCTTTTGTGCACTATCCGATTCATGGATAACACCCACAAACCTTCTATGCCAAAATCGAGCCTCTATCATTGCTTCCTTGAGATTTACCATCTCTGTCATTGTCATAAATGATAGCAATACATATTGTGACGGAGTGGCAACGGTCTCCATCAAGCCACAGAGCAACTTCTTGAAGGCAGCCTTATCCCAACACATGCCTTTGGCAGATCCTTCTGAGGTGTCAAGCACACACAAGCTGATTGGAAGTTGTCCCTTGGAGTGACGTGTTAGAAAGCTCTCCCCCTCCATCTCCATGTTCACTTGAATAATTGTCCAAGGAAAACAAGATTGCGATGTAGACTTGTTACCCTCTATTGAACTAATCACCCAATCAACATAGATTGACGCGGCTTTTGGGAAATCAGGTGTGGACTTGCCAACTTGCAACTTCTCTTTGACCCATGACTCACATGAACCCTTGAAGCTCTGATAAACAATTGAATCAATTTTGAAGTAAGTTGCAAGGGCATCCCATGTTTGATGTTGGGGCGAAGGGTGACGTGAGTTGAACTCCTTGATGAGCGCTTCTTTCAGGGCTCTATCATGCTTAATCTCCATTGCCCGTTGAGACATTTCAATGGAGTCCTTGTCTTTGCTTGACTTGACCAAGACTATTTCTTTAGACTCAATCTCTACTTGAAGTGCCCGTACATCTTCATCTTCCAATCCTAGCAGACACCTCATATATGTTATTGTGGGATTTCGACCCTCAAGATCACCCTGCTTCACCAATGTCAAAATCCTAATCCATTGTTCGTAGATGTCATCATCGTATGTGACCATGTGTGTGTCCTTGGTAGCAAAGTTTGCGCCCATCGATACGCTTGCAACTCCTACAAAATTCTATATAAAAAAATCAAAATCATCTTAGACATTCTTCTAATCCAAATCATGTAATAGAGATAATAATGACACTAGTGCGATTCTCCCATTACCATGTCAAAAGCATGACTTGGTAACTAGAAGAATGGCACTAGTGCCATTCTCACATCAGGGAATTGACACTACTATCATTTCTTTTACAAAGCCATAAACATTCTTGAAATAAAAAATGCATACAAAACAAAGTTTATTACTTACATCCCAACTTTGTCGATCTTTATGCCCTTTGACAAGGCCTTGGGCTGGTTTCTTTGGTCGTCCGAATGCAATCCACTGTGCCCTTAGGTGTTGTAAGATATCGATATATGGTTGATTTTTCAAAACGGTCTGTGCCTCCATGTTGGCCATTGATGATATCTTACAACTTGCTTCAACTGGTGCATTGACAACAATTCTCGCCTTGCTCCGTGTATAGAAACCTTTTCGTTGATTGAAGGCTTCTCCATGTGCTTTAGTTATAAATATCCTTGCAGCATAAATTGAATGCTGCCCTGCGAGAATCCAATAATTATACTCCTTTAACTTTTCCACCTTTATCTCTTCCTTGCACATCGGAGTATTTGTGCCTATGTGGTAAGGCATAAGATATGCACATGTTGCAGGAGGTCGTGCATTCATTGCAAAACTCTTGACCAAGTCACTGACATAGCTGAGGGTCAACGTCCTGTACACATATTGGCTTGGTGCTCTAAAGCAATTCATCACTGGGATCAACACCTCAAACTCCAAACCAAATGGGAAGTACTCTACGTACTCCATCAAGCCTGTCATACTTGTGTCCTTCCTTTCCAATTTCTTTTGTAGTGCCTTAAAGTCAACATCTGGCTGGATTTTCTTATACAGGATGATAGTTGCTTCAGATGATTTCTCACCATGTCCTGTTATATGTGTCTCACCACTCCCCGTTGCATCACCTCCACTTCCAGTTCCATCAGTGACTATTCCCATACCTCCCTATTTTCCTCCTAAAGTTGTCTCTTTGTCTTTAGCATCCAGTTTATCCCCAATGCTTGTTTTTCCATCTGACCGTATTTCCTTCTCACATGTTGTTTCCTCCTCACCAGTCTCTCTAGCCTTCTCTTTCAATGTGTTCTGAGACACTTGAGAGCTTGATCGAACAACATCACTTTTCTTGGTTCTTTTCGAAACTTTTCTACTCTTTTTTATATCTTGCTTTATCCCTTTTGTTACCAAATCAAAGCTTTCTAATATCTGTTGGTTGGTATAATTTTCTGGCTCATTAATCCAACCCCTAGATATCATCGTGTCCTCCCCAGTAGCATTCATCCTCGCATGATCAAAACAAGCAGGATCCAATTGATACACATTGCCTCCCAATGTATGAATTTGGAGACAAGGAATGTTGTCTTTCTCGGTATCCTCCATCTCTTGAACTTGTCCAACATCTTCAAAAGTTTTTCCTTGGATGTTCACAAAACAATGCACTTTATGAAGTTTTTGGAGTTCGTTATTGTATATATCCAAAAACCATCCTCTTCCAGAACTAACTCCATCATAAACTGACACCTCTCGAACCTTTCGCTTTCCCTTGCTAGCCATTCTTGCAATGTTCTGTTAACAAAAGAACCAAGGACACAATGAAATGTATAATAGAAAATCATAACTATAGTAGGAAATATTACAACCACAATGCAACTTCTATTAACAAAATAACCAAGGCGAAGCAACTTATATATGCATTATGAAAAACTATACCAGCACAGCAAGCAAATATACACAATATCAATCTCCACATAGATTGACACAATTCCATATGATCTCTACACAGCGGAGACAGTGAACACTACATAGAAGAATGC
Source organism: Dipteris shenzhenensis (assembly GCF_047967505.1). Classification (NCBI taxonomy): domain Eukaryota; kingdom Viridiplantae; phylum Streptophyta; class Polypodiopsida; order Gleicheniales; family Dipteridaceae; genus Dipteris; species Dipteris shenzhenensis. The sequence continues at coordinate 12,480,109 of NC_141611.1, forward strand.
ACATGTGAGTTTAGCATTCCTTGTGCATGTTTTCAGGTCATGGTATGAGATTGGCACCACTGCCATTCTCCACAGAGATTGACACAGGCTTCTCAATGCCATTTCTTAAGGCCTAATAAGAGATTGGCACCACTGCCATTCTCCACTTGTACAGATGTTTACCCTACTATTCTAGGAGGGGTATTCCAATGATCATAGGAGAGTGGTGTCTGATTCCAATCCACATGTGAGCGGAGACAGTGATCACTACATAGAAGAATGCACATGTGCGTTTAGGCTTCTCAATGCCATTTCTTAGGGCCAGCATGAGTTTGGCATCACTGCCATTCTCCGCTAGTGAATATCTAGCCAAACTAAACCTATAGATTGATATTCCACTAATTTTATTGGCCGGAGTAGGATAATGGCAAAAGTGCCGATGCACATGTGAGTTTAGGATTCCTTGTGCATGTTTTCAGGTCATGGTATGAGATTGGCACCGCTGCCGTTCTCCACTGGTGGCATTCTCCACAGAGATTGACACAATTCTATATGATCTCTACACAGCGGAGACAGTGATCACTACATAGAAGAATGCACATTACCACTAGCGAAGAATGGCAGTGGGATAATGGCAAAAGTGCCAATGCACATGTGAGTTTAGGATTCCTTGTGCCAATGCACATGTGAGTTTAGGCTTCCCAATGCCATTTCTTAGGGCCTAATAAGAGATTGGCACCACTGCCATTCTCCACTTGTACAAATGTTTACCCTACTATTCTAAGTTTAGGCTTCACAATGCCATTGTCTAGGGCCCAATAAGAGATTGGCACCACTGCCATTCTCCGCTTGTACAAATGTTTACCCTAATATTCTGAGAGGGGTATTCCAAGGATCATAGGATAATGGTGCCCGATTCCAATCCACATGTGAGTTTGAGGATCTCAGTGTCATTATGTAGTTATCTGCATGAGATTGGCATCACTTCCATTCTCCACTGGTGGCAGTCTATATAAACTAAACTTGTATATTGACATTCCACAAATTTTATTGGTTGTAGTAGTATAATTGCAAAAGTGCCAATGCACATGTGAGTTTAGGATTCCTTGTGCCATTTTTAAGGTCTTGGTATGCTACCATTCTCCACTGGTGGCATTCTCCACAGAGATTGACACAATTCCATATGATATCTATATAGCGGAGACAGTGATCACTACATAGAAGAATGCACATGTTAATTTGATGGTCTCAGTGTCATTATGTATTTGCCAGCATGAGATTGGCATCACTGCCATTCTCCACTAGTGGTAATCTCGACAAACTAAACCTGTAGGTTGACATTCCACTATATTTATTGGCTGTTGTAGGATTATTTATTGGCTGTAGTGTGAGTTTGATGATCTCAGTGTCATCATGTAGTTGCAAGCATGAGATTGGCACCACTGCCATTCTCTGCTAGTAGTAGTCTAGACAGACTCCACTTGTAAAGAAGAATGCACATGTGAGTCTGATGATCTCAGAGATTGACACAATTCCATATGAACTCTACACAGCGGAGACAGTGATCACTACATAGAAGAATGCACATGTGAGATTGGCACCACTGCCATTCTCCGCTAGTAGTAGTCTAGACAGACTCCACTTGTAGAAAAATCCACATGTGAGTCTGATGATCTCAGAGATTGACACAATTCCATATGGTCTCTACATAGCGGAGACAGTGATCACTACATAGAAGAATGCACATGTGAGTTTAGGATTCCTTGTGCATGTTTGCAGGTCATGGTATGAGATTGGCACCACTGCCATTCTCCACTGGTGGCATTCTCCACAGAGATTGACACAATTCCATATGATCTCTGCACAGCGGACACAAAAATCACTACATAGAAGAATGCACATGTGAGTTTAGGCTTCTCAATGCCATTTCTTAGGGCCTAACAAGAGATTGGCACCACTGCCATTCTCCACTTGTACAAACGTCTACCCTACTATTCTAGGAGGGGTATTCCAGTGATCATAGGAGAGTGGTGGCCTATTCCATTCCACATGTGAGTTTGATGAACTCAGAGATTGATACAATTCCATATGATCTCTACACAGCGGAGACAGTGATCACTCCATAGAAGAATGCACATGTGAGTATAGGATTCCTTGTGCATGTTTGCAGGTCATGGTATAAGATTGGCACCACTGCCATTCTCCACTGGTGGCATTCTCCACAGACATTGACACAATTCCATATGATCTCTGCACAGTGGAGATAGTGATCACTACATAGAAGAATGCACATTTGAGTTTAGGCTTCTCAATGCCATTTATTAGGGCCTAACAAGAGATTGGCACCACTGCCATTCTCCACTTGTACAAATGTCTACCCTACTATTCTAGGAGGGGCATTCCAGTGATCATAGGAGAGTGGTGTCCGATTCCAATCCACATGTGAGTGATGATGACCTCATAGATTGACACAATTCCATATGATCTCTACACAGCGGAGACAGTGATCACTCCATAGAAGAATGCACATGTGAGTATAGGATTCCTTGTGCATGTTTGCAGGTCATGGTATGAGATTGGCACCACTGCCATTCTCCACTGGTGGCATTCTCCACGAGTTCTCCACAGACATTGACACAATTCCATATGATCTCTGCACAGCAGAGACAGTGATCACTACATAGAAGAATGCACATCTGAGTTTAGGCTTCTCAACGCCATTTATTAGGGCCTAACAAGAGATTGGCACCACTGCCATTCTCCACTTGTACAAATGTCTACCCTACTATTCTAGGAGGGGCATTCCAGTGATCATAGGAGAGTGGTGTCCTATTCCATTCCACATGTGAGTGATGATGATCTCAGAGATTGACACAATTCCATTTGATCTCTAAACAGCGGAGACAATGATCACTCCATAGAAGAATGCACATGTGAGTTTAGGATTCCTTGTGCATGTTTTCAGGTCATGGTATGAGATTGGCACCACTGCCATTCTCCACTGGTGGCATTCTCCACAGAGATTGACACAATTCCATATGATCTCTACACATGTGAGTTTAGGCTTCTCAATGCCATTTCTTCGGGCCTAATAAGAGACTGGCACCACTGCCATTCTCCACTTGTACAAATGTTTAGCCTACTATTCTTGGAGGGGTATTCCAGTGATCATAGGAGAGTGGTGTCCTATTGCATTCCACATGTGAGTTTGATGATCTCAGTGTCATCATGTAGTTGCAAGCATGAGATTGGCACCACTGCCATTCTCCGCTAGTAGTAGTCTAGACAGACTGAACCTATAGATTGACATTCCACTAATTTTATTGGTTGTAGTAGGATAATGGCAAAAGTGCCAATGCAGATGTGAGTTTAGGATTCCTTGTGCATGTTTTCAGGTCATGGTATGAGATTGGCATCACTCCCATTCTCAACTGATGGCATTCTCCAAAGAGATTGACACAGTTCCATATGATCTCTACACAGCGAAGACAGTGATGACTACATAGAAGGATGCACATGTGATTTTAGGCTTCTCAATGCCATTTCTTAGGCCGTAATAAGAGATTGGCACCACTGCCATTCTCCACTTGCACAAATGTTTACCCTACTATTCTAGGAGGGGTATTCCAATCATCAGAGGAGAGTGGTGTCCGATTCCAACCCACATGTGAGTCTGATGATCTCAGTGTCATTATGTAGGTGCCACCATGAGTTTGGCATCACTGCCATTCTCCACTAGTGGTTGTCTACACAAACTAAACCTATAGATTGACATACCACTACATAGAAGAATGCACATTACCACTAGTGGAGAATGGTAGTAGGATAATGGCAAAAGTGCCAATGCACATGTGAGATTGGCACCACTGCCATTCTCCACTGGTGGCATTCTCCACATAGATTGACACAATTCCATGTGATCTCTGCACATGTGAATTTAGGCTTCTCAATGCCATTTCTTGGGGCCTAATAAGAGACTGGCACCACTGCCATTCTCCACTTGTACAAATGTTTACCCTACTATTCTAGGAGGGGTATTCTAGTGATCATAGGAGAGTGGTGTCATAGTGTAGTTGCAAGCATGAGATTGGCATCACTGCCATTCTCCGCTAGTGGTAATCTAGACCAACTGAACCTATAGATGACATTCCACTACATTGAAGGATGCACATTACCACTAGTGGAGAATGGAAGTAGGGTAATGGCAAAAGTGCCAATGCACATGTGAGTTTAAGATTCCTTGTGCATGTTTTCAGGTCATGGTATGAGACACCACTGCCATTCTCCACTGGTGGCATTCTCCACAGAGATTGGCATAAATCCATATGATCTCTACACAGCGGAGAGAGTGATCATTACATAGAAGGATGCACATTACCACTAGCGGAGAATGGCAGTAGGATAATAGCAAAAGTGCCAATGCACATGTGAGTTTAGGATTCCTTGTGCATGTTTTCAGGTCATGGTATGAGATTGGCACCACTGCCATTCTCCACTGGTGGCATTCTCCACAGCGATTGGCACAATTCCATATGATCTCTGCACAGCGGAGAGAGTGATCATTACATAGAAGAATGCACATTACCACTAGCGGAGAATGGCGATAGGATAATGGCAAAAGTGCCAATGCACATGTGAGTTTAGGATTCCTTGTGCATGTTTTCAGGCCATGGTATGAGATTGGCACCACTACCATTCTCCACTGGTGGCATTCTCCACAGAGATTGGCACAATTCCATATAATCTCTGCACATGTGAGTTTAGGCTTCTCAATGTCATTTCTTAGGCACCATTGCCATTCTTCACTTGTACAAATGTTTACCCTACTATACTAGGAGGGGTATTCCAGTGATCATAGGAGAGTGGTGTCCGATTCCAATCCACATGTGAGTTTGATGAACTCAGAGATTGACACAATTCCATATGATCTCTACAAAGCGGAGACAGTGATCTCTACATAGAAGAATGCACATGTGAGTTTAGGATTCCTTGTGCATGTTTGCAGGTCATGGTATGAGATTGGCACCAGTACCATTCTCCACTGTTGGCATTCTCCATAGAGATTAACACAATTCCATATGATCTCTACACAGCGGAGACAGTGACCACTACATAGAAGAATGCACATGTGAGTTTAGGCTTCTCAATGCCATTTCTTAGGGCCTAATAAGAGATTGGCTCCACTACCATTCTCTTGTACAAATGTTTACCCTACTATTCTAGGAGGGATATTCCAATGATCATAGAAGAGTGGTGTCCAATTCCAATCCACATGTGAGTCTGATGATCTCAGTATCATTATGTAGGTGCCACCATGAGTTTGGCATCACTGCCATTCTCCACTAGTGGTTGTCTAGACAAACTAAACCTATAGATTGACATTCCAAGGCCTAATAAGAGATTGACACAATTCCATATGATCTCTGCACAGCGGAGACAGTGATCACTACATAGAAGAATGCACATGTGAGTTTAGGCTTCTCAATGCCATTTCTTAGGGCCTAATAAGAGACTGGCACCACTGCCATTCTCCACTTATACAAATGTTCACCCTACTATTCTACGAGGGGTATTCCAGTGATCATAGGAGAGTGGTGTCCTATTCCATTCCACATGTGAGTTTTATGATCTCAGTGTCATAGTGTAGTTGCAAGCATGAGATTGGCATCACTGCCATTCTCCGCTAGTGGTAATCTAGACAAACTGAACATATAGATTGACATTCCACTACATTGAAGGATGCACATTACCACTAGCGGAGAATGGCAGTAGGATAATGGCAAAAGTGCCAATGCACATGTGAGTTTAGGATTCCTTGTGCATGTTTTCAGGTCATGGTATGAGATTGGCACCACTGCCATTCTCCACTGGTGGCATTCTCCACAGAGATTGGCACAATTCCATATGATCTCTGTACAGTGGAGAGAGTGATCACTACATAGAAGGATGCACATTACCACTAGCGGAGAATGGCAGTAGGATAATGGCAAAAGTGCCAATGCACATGTGAGTTTAGGATTCCTTGTGCATGTTTTCAAGTCATGGTATGAGATTGGCACCACTGCCATTCTCCACTGGTGGCATTCTCCACAGAGATTGGCACAATTCCATATGATCTCTACACATGTGAGTTTAGGCTTCTCAATGACATTTCTTAGGGCCTAATAAGAGATTGGCACCACTGCCATTCTTCACTTGTACAAATGTTTACCCTACTATACTAGGAGGGGTATTCCAGTGATCATAGGAGAGTGGTGTCTGATTCCAATCCACATGTGAGTTTGATGAACTCAGAGATTGACACAATTCCATATGATCTCTACACAGCGGAGACAGTGATCTCTACATAGAAGAATGCACATGTGAGTTTAGGATTCCTTGTGCATGTTTGCAGGTCATGGTATGAGATTGGCACCAGTACCATTCTCCACTGTTGGCATTCTCCATAGAGATTAACACAATTCCATATGATCTCTACACAACGGAGACAGTGACCACTACATAGAAGAATGCACATGTGAGTGTAGGCTTCTCAATGCCATTTCTTAGGGCCTATGCCATTCTCCACTTGTACAAATGTCTACCCTACTATTCTAGGAGGGGCATTCCAGTGATCATAGGAGAGTGGTGTCCTATTCCATTCCACATGTGAGTGATGATGATCTCAGAGATTGACACAATTCCATTTGATCTCTACACAGCGGAGACAGTCATCACTCCATAGAAGAATGCAGATGTGAGTTTAGGATTCCTTGTGCATGTTTTCAGGTCATGGTATGAGATTGGCACCACTGCCATTCGCCACTGGTGGCATTCCCCACAGAGATTGACACAATTCCATATGATCTTTGCACAGCGGAGACAGTGATCACTACATAGAAGAATGCACATGTGAGTTTAGGCTTCTCAATGACATTTCTTAGGGCCTAATAAGAGATTGGCATCACTGCCATTCTTCACTTGTACAAATGTTTACCCTACTATACTAGGAGGGGTATTCCAGTGATCATAGGAGAGTGGTGTCCGATTCCAATCCACACGTGAGTTTGATGAACTCAGAGATTGACACAATTCCATATGATCTCTACACAGCGGAGACAGTGATCTCTACATAGAAGAATGCACATGTGAGCTTAGGATTCCTTGTGCATGTTTGCAGGTCATGGTATGAGATTGGCAGTACCATTCTCCAATGATCACTACATAGAAGAATGCACATGTGAGTTTAGGCTTCTCAATGCCATTTCTTAGTGCCTAATAAGAGATTGGCACCACTGCCATTCTCCACTTGTACAAATGTTCACCCTATTATTCTAGGAGGGGTATTCCAGTGATCATAGGAGAGTGGTGTCCTATTCCAATCCACATGTGAGTCTGATGATCTCAGAGATTGACATAATTCCATATGATCTCTACACAGCGGAGACAATGATCACTCTATAGAAGAATGCACATGTGAGTTTAGGATTCCTTGTGCATGTTTTCAGGTCATGGTATGAGATTGCCACCACTGCCATTCCCCACTGGTGGCATTCTCCACAGTGATTGACACAATTCCATATGATCTCTGCACAGCGGAGACAGTGACCACTACATAGAAGAATGCACATGTGAGTTTAGGCTTCTCAATGCCATTTCTTAGGGCCTAATAAGAGATTGGCACCACTACCATTCTCTTGTACAAATGTTTACCCTACTATTCTAGGAGGGATATTCCAATGATCATAGAAGAGTGGTGTCAAATTCCAAATCCACATGTGAGTCTGATGATCTCAGTATCATTATGTAGGTGCCACCATGAGTTTGGCATCACTGCCATTCTCCACTAGTGGTTGTCTAGACAAACTAAACCTATAGATTGACATTCCAAGGCCTAATAAGAGATTGACACAATTCCATATGATCTCTGCACATGATCTCTGCACAGCGGAGACAAAAATCACTACATAGAAGAATGCACATGTGAGTTTAGGCTTCTCAATGCCATTTCTTAGGGCCTAACAAGAGATTGGCACCACTACCATTCTCCACTTGTACAAATGTCTACCCTACTATTCTAGGAGGGGTATTCCAGTGATCATAGGAGAGTGGTGTCCTATTCCATTCCACATGTGAGTGATGATGAACTCAGAGATTGACACAATTCCATATGATCTCTACACAGTGGAGACAGTGATCACTCCATAGAAGAATGCACATGTGAGTATAGGATTCCTTGTGCATGTTTGCAGGTCATGGTATGAGATTGGCACCACTGCCATTCTCCACTGGTGGCAGACATTGACACAATTCCATATGATCTCTGCACAGCGGAAATAGTGATCACTACATAGAAGAATGCACACGTGAGTTTAGGCTTCTCAATGCCATTTATTAGGGCCTAACAAGAGAATTGCACCACTGCCATTCTCCACTTGTACAAATGTCTACCCTACTATTCTAGGAGGGGCATTCCAGTGATCATAGGAGAGTGGTGTCCTATTCCATTTCACATGTGAGTGATGATGATCTCAGAGATTGACACAATTCCATTTGATCTCTAAACAGCGGAGACAGTCATCACTCCATAGAAGAATGCACATGTGAGTTTAGGATTCCTTGTGCATGTTTTCAGGTCATGGTATGAGATTGGCACCACTTCCATTCTCCACTGGTGGCATTCCCCACAGAGATTGGCACAATTCCATATGATCTCTGCACATGTGAGTTTAGGCTTCTCAATGCCATTTCTTAGGGTCTAATAAGAGATTGGCACCACTGCCATTCTCCACTTGTACAAATGTTTAGCCTACTATTCTAGGAGGGGTATTCCAGTGATCATAGGAGAGTGGTGTCCTATTCCATTCCACATGTGAGTTTGATGATCTCAGTGTCATCATGTAGTTGCAAGCATGAGATTGGCACCACTGCCATTCTCCGCTAGTAGTAGTCTAGACAGACTGAACCTATAAATTGACATTCCACTAATTTTATTGGCTGCAATAGGATAATGGCAAAAGTGCCAATGCAGATGTGAGTTTAGGATTCCTTGTGCATGTTTTCAGGTCATGGTATGAGATTGGCACCACTGCCATTCTCAACTGGTGGCATTCTCCAAAGAGATTGACACAATTCCATATGATCTCTACATAGCGGAGACAGTGATGACTACATAGAAGGATGCACATGTGATTTTAGGCTTCTCAATGCCATTTCTTAGGCCCTAATAAGAGATTGCACCACTGCCATTCTCCACTTGCACAAATGTTTACCCTACTATTCTAGGAGGGGTATTCCAATCATCATAGGAGAGTGGTGTCCGATTCCAACCCACATGTGAGTCTGATGATCTCAGTGTCATTATGTAGGTGCCACCATGAGTTTGGCATCATTGCCATTTTCCACTAGTGGTTGTCTACACAAACTAAACCTATAGATTGACATACCACTACATAGAAGAATGCACATTACCACTAGCGGAGAATGGTAGTAGGATAATGGCCAAAGTGCCAATGCACATGTGAGATTGGCACCACTGCCATTCTCCACTGGTGGCATTCTCCACATAGATTGACACAATTCCATGTGATCTCTGCACATGTGAATTTAGGCTTCTCAATGCCATTTCTTGGGGCCTAATAAGAGACTGGCACCACTGCCATTCTCCACTTGTACAAATGTTTACCCTACTATTCTAGGAGGGGTATTCCAGTGATCATAGGAGAGTGGTGTCATAGTGTAGTTGCAAGCATGAGATTGGCATCACTGCCATTCTCCGCTAGTGGTAATCTAGACAAACTGAACCTATAGATTGACATTCCACTACATTGAAGGATGCACATTACCACTAGCGTAGAATGGCAGTAGGGTAATGGCAAAAGTGCCAATGCACATGTGAGTTTAAGATTCCTTGTGCATGTTTTCAGGTCATGGTATATGAGATTGGCACCACTGCCATTCCCCACTGGTGGCATTCTCCACAGAGATTGGCACAAATCCATATGATCTCTACACAGCGGAGAGAGTGATCACTACATAGAAGGATGCACATTACCACTAGCGGAGAATGGCAGTAGGATAATGGCAAAAGTGCCAATGCACATGTGAGTTTAGGATTCCTTGTGCATGTTTTCAGGTCATGGTATGAGATTGGCACCACTGCCATTCTCCACTGGTGGCATTCTCAACAGAGATTGGCACAATTCCATATGATCTCTGCACAGTGGAGAGAATGATCATTACATAGAAGAATGCACATTACCACTAGCGGAGAATGGCAATAGGATAATGGCAAAAGTGCCAATGCACATGTGAGTTTAGGATTCCTTGTGCATGTTTTCAGGTCATGGTATGAGATTGGCACCACTACCATTCTCCACTGGTGGCATTCTCCATAGAGATTGGCACAATTCCGTATGATCTCTGCACATGTGAGTTTGATGGTCTCAGTGTCATTATGCATTTGCCAGCATGAGATTGGCATCACTGCCATTCTCCACTAGTGGTAATCTAGACAAACTAAACCTGTAGGTTGACATTCCACTATATTTATTGGCTTTAGTAGGATTATTTATTGGCTGTAGTGTGAGTTTGATGATCTCATTGTCATTATGTAGTTGCCAGCATGAGATTGGCATCACTGCCATTCTCCATTAGTGGTAGTGCCAATGCACATGTGAGTTTAGGATTCCTTGTGCATGTGAGTTTAGGCTTCTCAATGACATTTCTTAGGCCCTAATAAGAGATTGGCACCACTATTCTAGGAGGGGTATTCCATTGTGAATCCAAAATTTTGAATTAGGACATTCCATTGGGAGAATGGCACTAGTGCCATTCTCCATTTTCCAATGGGAGAATGGCACTAGTACCAATTTTGAATTAGGACATTCCATTGTGAATCCAAAATTTTGAATTAGGACATTCCATTGGGAGAATGGCACTTGTACAAATTTTGAATTAGGACATTCCATTGTGAATCCAAAATTTGGAATTAGGACATTCCATTGGGAGAATGGCACTAGTGCCATTCTCCATTTTCCAATGGGAGAATGGCACTAGTTCCAGTCTCCATTTTCCTATTACAAAGCCAAAAAATTAGGACATTCCATTTGGACATTCCATTGGGAGAATGGCACTAGTGCCATTCTCCATTTTCCTATTACAATGGAGAATGGCACTAAACCTATAGATTAACACTCCACTAATTCCAATGGGAGAATGGCATTGGTGCCTTCTACCTTTGTGAAGCCAAAATTTTGAATTAGGACATTCCATTGGGAGAATGGGAGAATGGCACCAGTGCCATTCTCCATTTTCCTATTACAAAGCCAAAAACTTAGGACATTCCATTGGGAGAATGGCACTAGTGCCATTCTCCATTTTCCAATGGGAGAATGGCACTAGTGCCATTCTCCATTTTCCTATTCCTAGTGCCATTCTCCATTTTCATATTACAAAGCCAAAAAATTAGGACATTCCATTGGGAGAATGGCACTAGCGCCATTCTCCATTTTCCTATTCTCCAGTGCCATTCTCCCATTGCAATGTCCTAATATAAATTTCGGTTTTGAAATACAATTTCAAACAGAATAATTTGAATTTGAATTTAAATTTAATATTGGAGAGAATGGCATATGTGCCACTCTATATATCCAAATTCAAAAGGGAACAATGGTGGGAAGAGCACTGGTGCCACTCTCACGGACTTCTTATGAGGTCTTGGAGAATGGCACTGGTGCCATTCTCCATTTAAAATTAGAAATTCAATCTCTAAATTTGCCATTCAATCATGTAAATCAAAATTGAGATTGAAGTTTAACTTGAAATCAAAATTTGAAAACTAGAATTTAGGTTTTGAAATACAATTTCAAAAGAATAATTTCAATTTGAAATACAAATTGAAATTAAAATTATCAATATGAATTTGAATTCAAATTTAATATTGGAGAGAATGGCATAAGTGCCACTCTATATATCCAAAATTCAAAAGGGCACAATGGCGGGAAGACCTATATTTCAAAATTTGAATTATTTAGTAGTTTCAAATCAAGACCTTTTCTCTCATTTCAATTGATGCCTTTCCCTCATTCACTTTCTATTCATTCCAAAATGGATTGGAGAGGAGTCTCAGAGTCTGAGAGTTTTACTCACCACAGCTCGCACGGAGATTCTTGAGGCAAGAAGGCTGAACTCCACCGGAGCTGCGAAGTTAATGGAGTTGGAAGCAAACAACACAATTGACGCTCAATCAGTTCGGTAGCTTCCTCTCTAATTCACGGATTTTTTGCTTTGAAACGCTGATTTTCTATTGTTTAAGGAACGAAGCGCTCCCTTGGATTCGCCATAGCCAATTCCTATATTTTATTAAGCTTTCCATAGTTAAATTCGAGCAAAGCGTATGTACGAAAGCTTACGAAAGTTAAAGTTTTGAAAGATTTTGTTAATCATCTCAGAAAGCTTAAGTTTTAAAAGCTTACCGTACGTTTAGATCTTTGGAAGTGCGAATCCCTTCATTCTTTGGAAAAGCGAATCCTTCATGCTTCCATTCTTTGGAAAAGCGAATCCTTCATGCCTTTTTGGAAGTGCAAATCCCTTCAATCCTTCGAAAAGCAAAGAGAATGAATAACAGCGGGCGGTGAATCCTTCATGCTTCGTTGGAAGAGAATCCCTTCAATCTTTGGAAAAGCAAAGAGTAGAGAGGCGTGCTAAAGAGTGAGTAGGTGAACGATAGGCGGCGAGTCGAGCGGCGAGCATAGGAGCGATAAGAGTTTGAGTAGAACGACGATAGGCGGCGAGTGATGAGCGATAGGATTTTGAGTAGATGAGCAAAGAGTGAGTTCTAGTAGATTAGCGATAAGAGTATGTAGTGAAGCTAGAGGTGAGCGGACGAAGGCATGCTGTGATGAAACAAAAAGAGAGGGCGAGTCGAGCGGCGAGCAGCAAGAGGAAAAGCGAGGGCGACTCGAGTGGCCAACAGCAAAAGGCAAAAGGAAAGCTAAAGTTAGGAACTCGAAAAAGCAAAGGGAGGAAAGTGGTGCGAAAGTACAAGATGAGATAACGATGGGCTCGAAAGCAGCACAGCATGCAAGGCAATCAACCTAGGGCAACGAGATGAAGGTACTAGGGTTTTTTTAATTTTTTACCTTCATTAGTTTAACCTTTTGCCGGTGGCCACTATTATGTAGTGTAAGTCGGTTGACGGTCGGCCTTGTAATAGGTAGTCGGCCTAATAGACAGTCGGCCTGGAAGACCAGCCGACCCTTCAGAAAACATGCCGGCGGGCAGATGAAGGATCGCGCATAGGTCATACCGTCGGGACCCTGCCGCTGGGGTCATCGCCTCCGGACCTTGCCGCTGGGGGCCCCACCGAGGGGCTGCGCCCCCCGGATCCCCTGCTATCGAGGGGGCTATCGCCCCCCCAAACCCCCCCCTTTTCTAGACGGGTATCTACTCTTGGCTCCTAAGCCATCTCATAACCATCTGGTCTACTCTAAGACCCCTTCCAGTGTCTAAACTGGGGATCCCTCCCAATATCCGATACCCATCATGGCTTCTCCTCATATGGGGGCCTTACAACATTGGGTACACAAAATATTGGTGGGTTACATGAGAGGTGGACATTTGAGCTAACTCTAACATACAAGAACCACACAAGGCTCTAGAAGCCTCTTGTAATAGGCTTTACAAGAACTATAGCCTTTTCAAGAGCATAAGAATATTAATTGTGGCTTTAATGAATGCCTAGTTAAAAGAAAGTGTTAATAAATTGTATGTAACCTATCTACTAAAAAAGTAGGCGAAGATGGATAGTATTAGCATTTGATTGTGCCAACCAAAAATCTATTTTTGGTCAATGCCATCCCATTCTGCAAGATATTATAGGGAACGAAAACCTTACATATAAATTCTTTACGAATTATGTTAATTTAGAGAATGGAAACATACACACACACACCATCGACACGAACGTGCATGGATGCACACATGTAAACATATATACACACCCAAGCACACACACACACCTATGTGCATGTGCGTGGAACACACACACGCACACGCGGGCATGCACATGCTCACACACACATGCAGAGAGGGGGAGAGAGAGAGAGAGAGAGAGAGATAGAGAGAGAGAGGTTCTTAGCAAATGGTTGCTTTTAGTTCAGATGACATTCTTACTTAGTCTACCAGACCCCGAATGAGCAATGGGAAGTAGAATAAAGAGAGATATTCCATTTGTACTAGGATGAAGCATCTTCCTATACCAATGTGAGGAGATCTTACCCTACGTACCACTACTTGGCTTAATGGGATTAAGCCTCTAGTAGACTTTTTTCTCATGTCTAAGTCAAATTGGTATGCCTTATGGAGATTAGGAGGGTCCAATCAGGCACCCTGTGGCTAAAACAATTCTCACAAGAAGTTCCTAAAACATCGGTTTGTTAAGTGGCTTGAGAGCCTAAGAACATGACAATGGCACCCTTTGTAACACTTCGAAAACCCTTTTCCCATCTTGAAAATGTTTCAGTGGCAAGCTCTTGATGAGTGAAGTTGATTGTTTCATTTTCTAATGCCACTACCTACTTTGTTTACTCCCACTATATATTTCATGAAAGAGTGAATTCAATTGCAAATCAATTATTTTTCAACTACTCCTATATTAACTTCATAACTAAAAGTTAGGAATACTCAACATTAAAAATGGAGAATACATAATTAATAAAATACAAATATAGTAAACACACAAAAAACATACAGAATATATATATTATCATATTTAAATATAATCAAATATATCAATGAAATTGGTGTATATTTCATCAAAGAGTGAATTCAATTGCAAATCAATTATTGGGAGGAGTTTCATTGATAGATGGTGCCCATCAGCAAGACAAGAATGACTAGATTATAGTTCCCCATTGCCCATTGCCCAATCTCCCCTCCCCCCCTTCCCCTCCCCCCCCCACCCCCCCTTCCCCATTGGGAGAATGGTACTAGTGCCATTCTTCATTTTCCAATGGGAGTGGCACTAGTGCCATTCTCCATTTTCCTATTACAAAGCCAAAAAATTAGGTCATTCCATTGGGACATTCCATTGGGAGAATGGCACTAGTGCCATTCTCCATTTTCCTATTCCTAGTGCCATTCTCCATTTTCCGATTACAATGGAGAATGGCACTAAACCTATAGATTGACATTCCAATAATTCCAATGGTGGAATGGCATTGGTGCCCTTCTACCTTTTGTGAAGCCAAAATTTTGAATTAGGACATTCCATTGGGAGAATGGCACTAGTGCCATTCTCCATTTTCCAATGGGAGAATGGCACTAGTGCCAGTCTCCATTTTCCTATTACAAAGCCAGAAAATTAGGACATTCCATTGGGACATTCCATTGGGAGAATGGCACTAGTGCCATTCTCCATTTTCCAATGGGAGAATGGCACTAGTGCCATTCTCCATTTTCCTATTCCTAGTGCCATTCTCCATTTTCCTATTACAAAGCCAAAATGTTAGGACATTCCATTGGGACATTCCATTGGGAGAATGGCACTAGTGCCATTCTCCATTTTCCAATTCCTAGTGCCATTCTCCATTTTCATATTACAATGGAGAATGGCACTAAACCTATAGATTGACATTCCAATAATTCCAATGGTGGAATGGCATTGGTGCCCTTCTACCTTTTGTGAAGCCAAAATTTTGAATGAGGACATTCCATTGGGAGAATGGCACTAGTGCCATTCTCCATTTTCCAATGGGAGAATGGCACTAGTGCCAGTCTCCATTTTCCTATTACAAAGCCAGAAAATTAGGACATTCCATTGGGACATTCCATTGGGACAATGGCACTAGTGCCATTCTCCATTTTCCAATGGGCGAATGGCACTAGTGCCATTCTCCATTTTCCTATTCCTAGTGCCATTCTCCATTTTCCTATTACAAAGCCAAAATATTAGGACATTCCATTGGGACATTCCATTGGGAGAATGGCACTAGTGCCATTCTCCATTTTCCTATTCCTAGTGCCATTCTCCATTTTCATATTACAATGGAGAATGGCACTAAACCTATAGATTGACATTCCACTAATTCCAATGGGAGAATGGCATTGGTGCCCTTCTACCTTTGTGAAGCCAAAATTTTGAATTAGGACATTCCATTGGGAGAATGGCACTAGTGCCATTCTCCATTTTCCAATGGGAGAATGGCACTAGTGCCAGTCTCCATTTTCCTATTACAAAGCCAAAAAATTAGGACATTCCATTGGGAGAATGGCACTAGTGCCATTCTCCATTTTCCAATGGGAGAATGGCACTAGTGCCATTCTCCATTTTCCTATTCCTAGTGCCATTCTCCATTTTCCTATTACAAAGCCAAAATGTTAGGACATTCCATTGGGACATTCCATTGGGAGAATGGCACTAGTGCCATTCTCCATTTTCCTATTCTCTAGTGCCATTCTCCCATTGCCAAATTCACATGGAGAATGGCACTGGTGCCATTCTCCCCCCGCTACAAGGACAACTTTGTTGGTCTTATGAAATCCTTTGGTTGTAGTTTGTTCATAATCAATTTCTTCGCATCGTAATGAGAGGGGATGGCTACTATCAGATGCATGAATCAGGTCATGACAATGGTGAAAATAATTCATGCTTTAGAAAAAGTTTTATCAAATTGCTAAAATTTTTAGGGAAATAATTCATGCTTTCATGAAAATTTTGTATAGACTCATTCATGCTTTATAGAGATTTGCACCAATGCCATTCTTCCCATCTAGAAGAACATGTTTGATGGTCTTATGAAATTCTTTGGTTGTAATTTGTTCATAATTAATTCTCCGTAATCGTAATGATAGAGGATGGCTATCAAAAGCGGGGACAAGGTCATGATGATGGTGGGGAATGAAGTGGTTGGAATTGGTGGAGTGTGTGCAATAGATCCGGAGGCCTACTGTAGTGGTATGAAGATTGGGACAGAAAATGTATCGGTGATAGTGGAGAATTCTATCAATAGTGAAATGCTCTTGCCATTTCCCACTATGGATGCAGTGCTTGTTGGTGAGGCAATTTGGAGTGTTGTCAAGTGGCCTAAGGGCTCTCTAAAACATGTTGGTGATTCTTTAGATGATGCGGTAACTGAAGAAGCTGCACCAAGTGAGCCTGAGCGACCTTATGTTGAGGCAATGCCAGTTTCTTCATTGGAAATTGACAATTTCATTCGTGAATCTTGGAAAGAGAAAAAGGTTGTCTTATGGTATGAGAGCAAAACAAAGACTGTGGGGGAAGGTGTGATCTTATATGTTCTCCCGGGAGACTCTATAAACTTTGACCTATTGGGTAACGATTGCATTGGTGTGGGTATTGAAAAGAAAGAACAAATTAGAGGAAGTGACTCAGGGTCTTCTATGCAAGATGTCGGCTCTCTCAGCCTAGTAAAGTGGCCCATCAAGCAGATTACCTTACTTGATGGAAGCCCATTGCAACAATATGTGCCCATGGACCATGTTGCTAGTATAAATGAGTTGGTCAATGATCAAATGCTGAAAAGGGACGATCCAACATTAACAGGGTGCCTAAACAAAGAGAGCCTCCAACAGCAATGTACAAAATGTCACTAGATTCGGTGCAGCAGGTTTCTTCCATCGATTATTGTGGGAGTAGGTGTTGCCAACATGCAGAGCAAGATCTCTTAATGAATCTAAGGAAGAACTTTTGGGGCAGCTCCTTGGAGTCTCGTACAAACTTTATATACGATGTGTTGTCAACGGCTTGGCATCATGACTACACAAGGAGGATATGCTACAACTTCAGGATAAACGGTCGGGATGTCTGTTGTAGAGCATGGTATGAGATGCATGGAATTCCCGGGACATCATTTTATCGATACAGGGAGCAATTTGAGATTGGTGTGCAGCGATATGTGCATGGCAATTCAGGGATTGTGAGGAGGAGCAGGGAGCACATAGGTATGGGAAGGGCTCTCATTCAACACTTTGTGGATAATAGCATAGAGCATATGCCTCACAAGAGTAGAACCATGCAGGATGGTTCTAGAGAGACACAGCAAGTGATACCTGAAGTGTATAAGAAGATAGACGTCCTACGTGAGGTCAACACTTCACTTAATCAACGTGGTTATCAGAGCCTATCCACATCCACATTTGGCAGGATTTGGAAATTAGACTTAAAAAATGTAGCCCTTGCTAAGACGAGTGAATTCTCTAAATGTAGCTTATGCAGCCGGATCAAGGCTCAATTGGCACCCACAAAAAGTCAAGATGAGCGCAATTCGCTGATGGAAGAGAGAAAGATGCATATGATATAGCAACAAAGTTGTAGGAACTTATACTATGCATGGCGTAGGTACTCCGAGATGGATCCAAAAAAGTATGTATGCATAATCCATGATAAGATGGACCAAAAAAAGACGGCAATTCCAAGACTTCAGGTGAGGTCCAAGGACACCGATTCTGCGGTTTCACTCATTGGAATGATTACCCATGGGCATGGAAACGGTCATTATGGACACTTCACCCTCAATGGTTTGTGGCCATCTGATCCCAACCTGACGATTGGATCGCTCTCAATTTGTTTGCGCAACCTCGAGAGGATGGATATGCATGACCTTGGAGACCTTGCTACCAATGGGATTCTTAGAAGCAATGCTCGCCTTTTGAATGCTCTATGTTCAAGAAACGCTTTGGACTCCCATTACAGTTCTAAAGGTGCACATGTTTCCACAAGTGGAGCTAGCTTGTCTGAAAATGTAGATGTCACGATCACAAATGCAAATCTAGAAACTGTATCGGAAAGTGGCACGAAGTCTGTCACGGAGGCCATGCCAACTTCCATTGCAAGGGCTACAGACACGTGTGTGAATTTTTTTCCGTCAAATACAAGAGAAAACCCACCCTCTTTAGAGGGGAGTGTTGCTATTGAGCCACCATTCCAAAAGTTGCCAGAGAACTTGCTACTCCAACTAGATAATTGTGGGTCTGAGAACAAAAATAGATACTTGTTTGCATACCTTTCTCTTCTTGTAGCAAGGGGCAAAAACAGGGCTTGCTATGGCCCTGTAAAGCCCCACTAATGCTTTTTTTTAGTTTTGTTAATCGTTGCTATATAGCAACGTTTACTAGTGTCGCTATATAGCGATGTTTACTAGTGTCACTACATAGCAACATTTATTGGCATCGCTATATAGCGACCATTCTTTTTTTATGCTTATAATGACATTAATAACAACTTTTGCGCCCGTTTTTAAAAAAATTAGTGTAAAAAACGTCGGTATTTTCGTCAAAAAAGGGCCTATGCCTTGTAGTGATTCTTATTCCTCCTCATTGTTTACCTAATTTTCCTTGCATATCTTCTCTTTTGAGGTAAAGGTATGATGCTTTCATTGTTTGTACCCTTATTGTTTGTTATACCCTTATTCTCTTCATCCAAATCTTCTTGCCCATCCACCCCGGAATTGCTATTGTTATCTACATCATCTCTTAAAACTATCATTTCCATTGTTGAATTGATCCTAATGCAAAAGGCCCAAGAGACTATCATCATCATTAGTGCAATAGCACATACATCTTCTTGAGTCATTTCTAGTTTGAATTGTTCTCTCTTCTCAAAACTAAGTTTTTTTATTGGCCAATTGACCAAACTTAGATGTCGCAAGTTTAAAACACTATCCAAGGACGTATCCAAGGGCTTTTTAATCATGATGCCTAATTGTGTTTCTAATGGATCCCTAAACTTGATAGCTCATAAGGATGAACCAAGAAAGTCATTGCATTATTAGGGGAGATTTGCGATCTCAAAAAAGCCTCCAATTAGTGCTTCCTCATTTCAAGGGATTAGAGAGGGATTTGAGATGTATCAAAGGGAGTGCTAGAAGGTGTCAGGCAATGCCATGTTGAGGTGGAGGTTGGGCAAGCATGCAAGGAGATCCTATATGTTTGTTCTCTTACACTAGGGACCACTCAAACCATCTCTTCCCCTTCTTAATTCATGCTTAGCCCTTCTCCTCTGTGCACCTACACTAGATGAGTGCCAAATGGCATTCAAGACATGCTAGGCCATTTGAGGCAAATTTGGATTCTCTCCCCTCTCTATCTCTAGCTATTTTAGTGATCCAAGTGCCATTCTCTCTCTAAATTTGAATTCTTACTTTCCCCCATCTTTCTGGGGCCCACCACTCCTACTCTTCCCTCTCATCTTCCCGCTGTCTCTTTGCCCCTACCTTCTGTGCCTTCTCCTATATGCACCCTTTCTCTCTTTGTCCCTAGCTACTTGCTCTATTGCTTCTCTCTCTCTCTCTCTCTCTCTCTCTCTCTCTCTCTCTCTCTCTCTCTCTCTCTCTCTCTCTCTCTCTGCCTACTCTACATGCATACTTTCCCTCTCTCTCTCTGCCCCCTCCTATACCCACCCCTACCCACTCTCTCTCTCTCTCTCTCTCTCTCTCTCCCATCCTATACCCATCCTTTCCACTATTGTATTTGTTTTTTGTTTATTGGAGTTCTTATCTCCCTCCAAGCACCTTGTCTTTGATTTTTATTGGCTTTTTTAATATTTATATTTCTCCTATTACAATATCTTCAAGCATGGTGAGGAACAAGGTACAAGACCATGCAATATTGTAAACTCTTGTGTGTTCCATGACACCAAAAATGCATTGAATGAGTGGATCCCTTGCATCTACAACTTTTACTACTAGGTAGTCATGAAAGGATCAGCCAAAGGTCCACATGCTACCTAGGAGCAAGAGAGGTGATATTTCACATGAATGGAATGATTGCATCTTGAAGTTTAAGTTTGGGTAGAAAGGATGGCTTGCAAAGGTGCAACAATTTTACATGGGAAAAGACATGTGCTTTCCTCCATCACTCAATCAATCTAGGATACCATCATACTATAAGTGTAACTTTTTATCTATGAGTTTAATGAGCCCATTTGGAAATTTTGTGTTGATTTCAAAAGAGCTCTTATTCATGGCCACTGTATTCCCTTCATACTTTGAGGAGTGAGAACCTATCGATTCATTCATAGGCAAGTTAATTGTGATTCATGAGGATGTAGGTAAGCAAATGCATGCTAGGGATAACTATTCCTCTTCGAAAAAGAAGATCATGTATTGGTATCATGCAACATGCATTACACCAAGGAGAGTGTCAGGCCATGGCCATCTTGAAAGCATTGCACCACCACGACTTCAAGACATGGACTGCGGCTTGGTGGACTCAAGGACAAGATCACATAGGTTGTGTGCATGGCCATGAACTCCACATTTGGCTCAAAATGGGCAAGGTTTTTTTGCTTTATGCCTCTACATATTCTAGTTCCTATATCAGAATATATAGCTGCAAAGAACAAAAACTATGTGGCCTTAAAGTGTGTAGATGAGACTTCTCCTTGAAGATTTACTTGGGATGAATTGTGGATCCCGACCGGTAAACAAAAGTATATTTGTTTATAAAATAGGCATTGCTATAATAGTTTGCATATTTCTAAGTGAAACTATGTTTTGTTTCGATCTAATTTAGCCATATTTTTACATAGTTGGAAGGTTTTATTTTTCCTTTGTTCAGACGCTCAAAATATTTCGCTCGAAAACTGCTCATCCCTGTCCCTTGTTAGCATAGATCATGCATCTACATCAGAGATCAATTAACCACTAGATAACATAT
This sequence comes from Dipteris shenzhenensis, assembly GCF_047967505.1. Classification (NCBI taxonomy): domain Eukaryota; kingdom Viridiplantae; phylum Streptophyta; class Polypodiopsida; order Gleicheniales; family Dipteridaceae; genus Dipteris; species Dipteris shenzhenensis. The sequence goes on from NC_141611.1 coordinate 12,501,745, forward strand.
GGTCCTTGACTCCACTCCTTGTTGATAGAGAATAGTATTTTCCCTCTGTGCCATCAAGGTGCTATTTGGACTTTGAGGGGGGGCCTATCTGGTTTTGATTTTGACAAGTGTCAAAAATTACAAATTTTTGGGATTCGATGAGCAAACAATAGAAGATTTCCTAATAACAACACTGGCTATGGTGAAAAATGCAAACAAGTCAACGTAGGACTTGCTTCTTAATGAGTATGTCCATTTCTCGAGCAAAATTTCTCAAGCCAACTCATTTTAGCAATGAAGTCCATTTTGTGGATGATAGTAGTACATTTCTTAAAATTAGCTCTATAGTTGAATGGAATACTCCAAATGCTAGAACTATGTTGGAAATTATGTTTAACAATTAAATAGCATTGTTACATGAGAATGAAAGCTATTTGATGTTGATGGTAGCGCTTACAGACATGCTCGAGAATGATATGGAAATGCTAAATATAACCATTTTTTTGCCTTCATCACCATTTTTAAGCCTTTAAAAGATAGTCATGGACCCCCAACCTTGGCATTGGGGGTCTACAACCATTTTGGGGCCTCCACTACCATTGTTGATCCCCAAAAAGAAAAGGTTGTAGACCCCACAATGTTGGCATTGGTGGTCTATAACCAAAATTTTTTGGGCCCCAATATGGTTGTAGCCCCCCCAATTCCGACATTGGGGGGTCTATAACCGTTTGGGACATCTACCGCCATTTTTGGGCCCAAAAAAAAAGATTGTAGATGGGGTCATCACCCCCATTTTTTAAGCAAAAAAAGGTAATCTGGACCAAAAATGGTGGAGTCCCCTAGAGTGTTCAAGAAATAAATTGGATTGGATTCACAATATCTTGACATGTAGCAAGGAGATGAGAGGATGGAATCCATAGGATCTTGAGAGCTTTCATCACAAGATGAAGGTATTTCCACTGCCTTTTAGGGAATTTTATTTTGTGAGTCACATCTCCGAAAAATTGGCACGATTTGCTAATAGAATTTTTCTCAATAAATGGTCTATCTCCTATCAAAGATGTCCTTCCCTCTAATACAGAAGCTTTCACCTCTCATATAGAAGCTTCCACTTCTCATACGGAGGTTGGAAATAGTGGAAATATCCATCAACCTTGCAAAAGAGGGGACACACACACACACCTCCCCTTGGGGACCCCTGTGATCCCAAAGTGTACATGTTGAGAGCGCATGTAAAGAAAAAGTTAGAGAGCCATGTTACAAGGAACACTATATTAGAGAATTTGGGAAAATCCCAATTCCCACGAAATAAAATATAGTCACTTCAAAAGTAAATTTTGATATTTTTTATTGAAACATTAGCTCCATTGAGGACCCAAGTTTCAGTTATGTTGGGGGAGACTAGACCATGCACAATACTTTCCCAATTCCTAGAGCCCAAGCAACAAGCTTCCGTATGTTGCTATGGCAAAAGGCCTTAATAGATGTGAACATGGTCCCATGGCCAAAACATTTGTTGATTTGCTAGTGAAAGAAAGATGTTTGTTGTTTCATATACATCAAAACCACAAACAAAAGCCAATTTATAGATGTTGCATTAGGAAGATTCATTGGAGTAAATTAAATTGCAGTATTGATATATGCAATAGGATTGTTATAGAGCTTTGACATCCATCATATAAATGTGTGTTCAAAAACAAAATTAAACTTGCAACAACTGTCAGTTTATATGTTGATAAATTGCACTATTGACATATGCAATAGGATTATGGTAGAGCTTTGACATCCATCATATAAATGTGGTGTTCAAAAACACCGTTCCATCACAATAGGGCTCATGAAACTCTCCATCACAATAGAGCTCATGAAACTCAGAGACATGGTCTTGATAAAAACCTTTTTTTTAATTTCTTTCTCGTGCTAAATATAATCAAAGCCATTGACACATAGCCAAATTTGCAACTAAATTTTGCATCACATCGTTTAACATAATCATTAACAATTCCATACTAGTATTCATACTCACAAAGTAGCTCATCTCCGAAGGAGATATCCTTTATGGTTTGCACAGTAATGTAGCCATGGGCACTCAAATCTCCTTGTGACTTTTGAGCCCAAGGTGGTAGCTTAGGGATGTATACAAATATAACATTTGTTCTTTCTTTATAATACATTGAGCTATTTATATATCCAGCAATGTTTCCATACAATACATCTCCCACAATACATTTCACATCTGTCAATGGCTCAATGAATGGATCTTCAAACATTCCATAAGTCTTCATCCTTGGGAAAAACTTGAGGAGAGATCTCCAAGTATCATAATCATACTTTGGACCATTATATACCATCAAATCTTGTTTCTTCTTGATGCTCGTATGTACAAAAAGACCATATCCTGCCCCAGGTATTGTTGATTTCTTTACTTCATAATGGATGCCATTCATTTCAAACACGTGCTCAATGGGTATGGGCAATTCATGTTTCCATAAACCATTGGATGCAGGATCAAAATTTGTAATAAGATAGCTCTTCAACTTTTTAGGACAATCTGCAACACCTATCATATGTTTAAAATCAAAGAATCATTCTTTTAGTGGAGGAATACAAACTCACATCACAAAGCACAAAGCATTTTTGCCACAAGGTACTAACTCAATGTCTATTAATTCTTTCACAAAACAAATTGAAACATAATGTTTTGCAAATCGAATCTAACCAAATAGTGTCCAAATATAAATCAAAATGTAGGTACAAATGTTTTAGCTGAGCATTTGTGTCTGTAACTCTAATTAACAAGATCACCCAGATTCACTAAGGGTTATCTATGCAATAAAATTGAATCAAGTTGGCTAAGAATGCCCTTGCAGCATCAGCAGTGATTCCTCTTTCCTTGCATCCAAGAACCATAGCAAAGCGTTTTGCCTCACTATCTTTCAACGGCCCCATTTTGGCAATTTTTCCTAGCATGCATTCTTCCTCTTCATTCAATGTAACATGTTGAGCATGCACCATACTTCTTGTAGTAGGACAAGTCCCTCTCACTCTAGTTTTGGTTATAGGTGAAGCAATACCTTTCTCTGTGTCTTTTTTTGAACTACGAGTAGACATATGAGATTCGACATTCATCCTTTCGAGCACTTCTTTGTTTTTTTCTTTGAATTCAAGGATCACTGGTTGAAAATAATAGAACATATCATGCCCTTCGATAATCGGAGCTTGACCAAATCTGTTAGAAGAGATGGCACTGCGCACATCTACTGCATCATCTAGCATCTGTAGGTACGGCAATAACTCATGAAGCAAAATAGAATCACCACAATCTATATCAAATTTTGTAGGGAAAATGCAATTTTCTGCTGGATTAACACAACCCGTGTAAGGCGAAACGTCAATGAACACTGTTCTTGCTGGTTTGCATTCCTCTTTGAAACAACACCACACTCTCATTAATGGTTTAAACTCCGCTTCCACATTCATCCTATCTGGTCGAATGATTCTACTCTTTGTATGCTTGTGGCATGCCATCGCACCCCAAACCATGAAGAAATGTAACTTTCTATTAACATGATGCTCCAAAGTGTCCAGCATGTGTTGCACCATGCCCTTTTCTCCTCCAGTGGACCAAATGCCAACATGGCAGTGATCGAGCAACCATTGTAGAAACTCTAAACACCCAGGACGGAGAACAAGCCAATGCTTCCCATTGTGCAAGCTCACATGTTTGTTTGACTTCGAAAAACAACGCTCGAGCAATAACCCTTTCAAATCTATTACCACTGCTAGTCTTATTTTTGTTATCACCTCTTTTGACATTATTTCTGAGGGTGACGTTATGTCTTCTCCTTTATCTTCTAAGATTTCTTCTTGTACCTTGGCTTCATACAATGACATTGCATCTTCTCCTTTACCTTCTAAGCTTGCATCCACATTTGTCAATGGAACATTAACTCCAGACATTGCATCCTCAACATTTTCAATCAACCATGTTGAGCTTGGAACTTGCATGCTAATGTTCAAATTAGGCACATAATGAATCATTGGATCAGGTGTCACATATACAGGCAATGCTTCTAGCGATGTGAAATTGAGATGGCCAAGATCTGTTGATAAACAAGGAAATCAAATTCATAAGTAGAAACAAACTGAAGATTGAGTTGGAAAACCAAATTGTCAAACTTTAGGTTGTGTGCTCTCAATGAAATTTGTTTGAGTGAAAGCAATCATGTTTTTCTTTTTCAAAACAAAATTGGATTACTAAAAAAAAGAAAGCATATGCATAGTATACCCCTAAAGTTATTGAATCTATACCCTTTCAAGTTATTTTAATCCCCAAAACTACATATCCTTACAATGCCAAAAACCTTTGCATAATAGATAGAGTGGAGTCCAACATTGTCTAGCATTGCCCAAGTGTTCCCACTAAGAAAAGATTCGGCCAAGCGGCCAAAACATAATTGAGCATTCATATGAAGTGAATAAGGATAGAAACAACAATTTACACTAATTCATTCATCACGAAACATATTCAAGAATACATATGTTCATGTTTGAATTATGGCAATGAGATAGAAGAAATTTCCAAGTAATATTAAAAGATCCTTGGAACAAAATTAATACATCATATGGAGAATATAGCAAGATAACATATGGAAAACATGAACACCATATAAAAGGACAATTTCAAGGACCTGTTGCTTCCTCTTCTGTTTCCCAAAACTTTGAAGCGTGTTTTTGTAAATGCTCACGCTGCTCTTCATTGAAGGGTTGAAGCTCTTTTTGTCCTGGTATGGTATCAATTTCTTTATCCCCTCCACCTTCAGTTATATCATCTTCTTTTGGTACCCCCTCTATTGCCAATATTGGTTCTTGCAAGCCAGCCCATTGTCGAATTTCATGATTACTGTAAGCATACGTGCAACAAATACTTTCCACCTTTGCTAACTCCTCATAAGTCTCAACAACTAAAACAACACGCCTCTTACAAGAAAGAGACTCTATTGCAGCAAGCCCCTCAGAGAACAAGTCTAATACATACTCATCTTCTCGGCAGAAACCCATGATCATGTCTTTCATGATACTTGAACGTTTTCTTTTCAAGGACAATTCAATGTCAAATTCATCATCATCATCCTCATCATCATCATCCTCATCACCTGATTCTTCTCCACCACTTGATTTTTCATATTTTTCATCTGCAACATATATTGATGGCTTACATTGTGCATTGGTATAGCGCTCAATATCGTTGAAATGCTTTTCCTTGCTTACCAGTACACATGCAATTAAGCCATCCATAGATCCAGTGACAAATATATCTGCAGTTTCAAAATTAAGGCAACCAAAGTGTATTTTATATTGTCCGCATGTCTTATTTAATGCATTCTTCAAACATGATACATGATCCATGGTCAAGAACACTACAAGAAGGAATTGCACTGGGGGAGAAGCGATTGTCATCAAGCTTTTCAACAAACACTCAAAGCGATCCTCGTTCCAATTTCTACTTCTGCTTGGTCCATACATTACGTCCAAAAAAGCAACCCCTATTGCCATTGGCTCTTGGTACACATTATGTATAAATTCCATTCCCTCCATGTTTGAACCGACTGTGTAGAACCTCCAAGGCCGGGTGGAATTCGGTCCATGACTTGAACCTTCACTTTGTTCCATAATCCACCTTAGATACCCCTTTGCAGCATCAGGCAATGGTGGAGTTTCCTTGCCCTGTTGAAGCTTCAGTTTTAACCATGAATCAGAGCAACCACGAATCCGATGATACAATTCTGGAGTAATTTTAAAATGTAATCTGCACTCATCCCAATTTTTTAACATTAAAGAAGGCCGTTCTGCCGATATAAACATATAAAGTTCTTCTTGTAGTGCAGCATCTCTCTTGATCTGCATAGCTCGTCCTTCAATATCAAGAATCATGGCATCAGTCTTTGTTTTAGTTATGACTACTCTACCTTCCTTAATGTCATTTTGGATTTGACCAATTTGATCATCACTCAATCCACGCAAGCATCTAAACATTGAGACTGTGGGTTGCCTACGGCATTTTCCATCTTGTGAATATTTGCCTGCAATGTAATCCTCAAGGATGGAGATCCAACCATCATAAATGGCATCGCTTGTAATTATCATATGTACATCCTTCGTGGCAAAGCTATTGCCCAATGTTACCTTGCCAGTGTCAATGAAAGCCTACAAGATATATGAATCCATTAGAATGCAATAATTAAGAAAACATTCTTGTAAAAAATGATTCATAATTAAAATATGTACTTACATCCCAATTCTCACGATCTGGATGTCCTTTTGCAAGCCCTTGTTGTGCTTTCTTGGGTTTGTTAAAGAGAATCCATTGTCCCCTCACCTGCTTAAGTATATCAATGTATGGAGATTGTCTCAAGATATTTTGAGACTCTAGGTTTGCCATCTTTGATATCTCCACACAAAAGCGTGCGGGACAATTCACTACAATCCTCGCCTGACGGGTGCGGTAGTAGTTCTTTCTTTGGGCCGTGCTGTTATCATCATTAGATGTGAATATTTTAGCAGCATATATTGAATGTTGTCCAGATAGTATCCAATAGTGGCACTTGGTTAAATCCTTTTTATCTACCCTTTCTAGGGGTTGCTTTGTTTCAGGATTGAAAGGCATTAAATCTGCTACAGCAGCAGGAGGCCTAGAGTTATAACCGAAGTCTGCAGCAAGCTTCTCCACATGCTCTTTGTTCAACCCTCTATATACATAGCTTGGAGGAGCTTTTTGACATCTTGCAACTGGAATTGGAAATGTTGCATGCAACCCGAATGGGTAGTATTTTTCATATTCCACCAAGCCTGATGGTTTCTTTTGCCCTTTTTTTCCTATGACCTTTCCACTTGGCTCCAATTCACTACCACTGCTTCTTTCCACAATTGCTACCATACCCTCTGGAGGTGTTCCTTCCTCTGGTACATCAATTATAGTGAGCTTTCCTTTCTTTGCCCCTTCTCCACTACCACCTGGTGCTTGAACCATAGTCAACTTTCCTTTCCTTGTTCCTTCCCCACTATCTTCCCCACTCTTGCGCTTCTTTAATGTTGCTGAAACTTTGCGATATGATTCAATGATTGTTGTCACTGTGTTAATTTCATTTTCATCAATTGATTCCACACTTATCCAGCCTCTTGAGTGCATGTTGTCATCTACATCAGACTTCATACGAGATGCTTCATAATCACTAGGATCCAAGAGAAATTTCTTATTTTGATTTATAATGATTAACAATCCAATATCTCCCTCTTTTCCAACCACATCTTCTGTGATTTGATGTACCGATCCAACACAAGTGTATGTACTTTTGTTAGGTAACAAAACAAATAAGTGAACTCGTGTCAACTGTGCTCCCTCAATACTGTATATGTCAAAGTACCATGGTATGCTTTTTTCTCCAAATCCACTTACAACTTTCTCAACCTTCTTCACATTTGTGTCTTTCCTGTAAAAAATCCAAGCAATATACAAACTATCATCTTTATAATCTTTAATGTTAGACAAAACACATTATCAATAAACATATCTGAAATAGAATCAAGAATTAACAGCAAACATAGTGGTAGATTTGAGAAAGCACCAAGGTCTAGGAAGATTTCTTATGGGCTTCTTTTAGAGCACTGGAAAGGGAGGTTTGGACGTGTGGCAAAATCTTAAGGGCTTCTTTCAAAGCACCAAAGTTTGGGGAGATTAGCCTTGTGGCCAGATCTTGTGGGCTTCTTTCAAAGCACTAGGTCTGGAGAGATTTGGTCGTGCGGCCAAATCTTGCTAGCTTCTTTCAAATCGGTCAAATCTTTCTAGCTTCTTTTAAATCACTGGATCTAAGAAGATTTGGCCGTGTGGCCAAATCTTGCTAGCTTCTTTCAAATCGGTTAAATCTTTCTAGCTTCTTTTAAATCACCTGGGTCTAAGGAGATTTGGTCATGTGGGCAATTGTTGCTAGCTTCTTTTAATCACGAGGGTTTATGGAGATTTGGCCGTGCGGCCAAATCTTTTCAAAGCAGCAGGGTTTGGGGAGATTTGGCTGTGCAGCCAAATCTTTTCAGAGCACTAAGGTTTGGGGAGATTTGGCTGTGCGGCCAAATCTTGCTAAATTCTTTCTAATTAGGAGCGTCTAGGGAGATTTGGCCATGCAGCCAAATCTTTTGAAAGCAGCAAGGTTTGGGGAGTTTTGGCTGTGGTGCCAAATCTTCCTAGCTTGTTTCTAATCAAGAGTGTCTAGGGAGATTTGGCCGTGTGGCGAAATCTTTTTAAAGCAGCAAGGTTTAGGGAGATTTAGCTGTGGTGCCAAATCTTCCTAGCTTCTTTCAAATCACCAAGGTCTAGGGAGATTTGGCTGTGTGGCCAAATCTTTTTAAAGTAGCAAGGTTTAGGGACATTTAGTTGTGGTGCCAAATCGTCCTAGCTTGTTTCTAATCATGAGTGTCTAGGGAGATTTGGTCGTGTGGCCAAATCTTTTTAAAGCGGCAAGGTTTAGGGATATTTAAAATCTTCCTAGCATCTTTCAAATCACCAAGGTCTAAGGAGATTTGGCCGTGTGGCCAAATCTTTTTAAAGCAGCAAGGTTTAGGGAGATTTAGCTATGGTGCCAAATCTTCTTTCAAATCACCAAGGTCTAGGGAGATTTGGCCGTGTGGCCATATATTTTTAAAGTAGCAAGGTTTAGGGAGAATTAGCTGTGGTGCTAAATCTTCCTAGCTTCTTTCAAATCACGAAGGTCTAGGGAGATTTGGCCGTGTGGCCAAATCTTTTTAAAGCAGCAAGGTTTAGGGACATTTAGTTGTGGTGCCAAATCTTCCTAGCTTGTTTCTAATCACGAGTGTCTAGGGAGATTTGGCCGTGTGGCCAAATCTTTTTAAAGCAGCAAGGTTTAGGGAGATTTAGCTGTGGTCCCAAATCTTCCTAGCTTCTTTCAAGTCACCAAGGTCTAGGGAGATTTGGCCGTGTGGCCAAATCTTTTTAAAGCAGCAAGGTTTAGGGAGATTTAGCTGTGGTGCCAAATCTTTCTAGCTTCTTTCAAATCACCAAGGTCTAGGGAGATTTGGCCGTGTGGCCAAATCTTTTTAAAGCAGCAAGGTTTAGGGAGATTTAGCTGTGGTCCCAAATCTTCCTAGCTTCTTTCAAGTCACCAAGGTCTAGGGAGATTTGGCCGTGTGGCCAAATCTTTTTAAAGCAGCAAGGTTTAGGGAGATTTAGCTGTGGTGCCAAATCTTTCTAGCTTCTTTCAAATCACCAAGGTCTAGGGAGATTTGGCCGTGTGGCCAAATCTTTTTAAAGCAGCAAGGTTTAGGGAGATTTAGCTGTGGTCCCAAATCTTCCTAGCTTCTTTCAAGTCACCAAGGTCTAGGGAGATTTGGCCGTGTGGCCAAATCTTTTTAAAGCAGCAAGGTTTAGGGAGATTTAGCTGTGGTGCCAAATCTTCCTAGCTTCTTTCAAATCACCAAGGTCTAGGGAGATTTGGCCGTGTGGCCAAATCTTTTTAAAGTAGCAAGATTTAGGGAGAATTAGCTGTGGTGCTAAATCTTCCTAGCTTCTTTCAAATCACGAAGGTCTAGGGAGATTTGGCCGTGTGGCCAAATCTTTTTAAAGCAGCAAGGTTTAGGGACATTTAGTTGTGGTGCCAAATCTTCCTAGCTTGTTTCTAATCACGAGTGTCTAGGGAGATTTGGCCGTGTGGCCAAATCTTTTTAAAGCAGCAAGGTTTAGGGAGATTTAGCTGTGGTGCCAAATCTTCCTAGCTTCTTTCAAATCACCAAGGTCTAGGGAGATTTCACCGTGCAGCCAAATCTTGTATGTTTTGAAAGAAGCTAGGAAGATTTGGCCATGCGGCCAAATCTCCCCATTTAAAATTCAAAATTCAAATCTTAAGATTCAAATTTTGAATCTGAAAATTCAAAATTCAAAATTCAAAATCTTAGATTCAAAATTTAAAATTCAAAATTGAAATTTTGAATCTTAGATACAAAATTCAAATTTCAAATTTCAAGATCTGAAAGTCAAATCATACACTAAAGACCCTACTTTCAAATCACACTTTGAGATTCGTACTTTTACAACTCTTGCTTTCAAATCGTGGTGTTTTGAAATGGAAAAGATGGAGAACATGCAAGAATCAGGTACACTTTCTATTTCTTTCGTTTTCTTACTTGGATGATTGAGTAGCCATTGTTGTTCGTGAGCTTGGCTCTTTGGATTTCAAGCAGGCACGGGATTGTGCTTCCGTGAAAAGCCACGGGATTGTGCTTCCGTTTGGATGGTCGTAGTTCCAGAAACTTAAAGAAAAAGTTTCATCCGCTAGTAGGGTGGCCAAGATCCGCTCGTGGAAGTAGAGATGCCAGTGATGGAAGGAGAAGAAAACCCACAATCCGTGAACTTAGAAGAATAGCTTCTCAAGGGAGGGAGGGGAGCACAGCAGCCGTGTGGAGAAGGAGATAACCGTGTGGAGAAGGAGACGACGACGAGGAGGAGTGTGGAGAAGGAGACGATGAGGAGGAGGCGCTGCAGCCGAAGGCAAGGACGCAGTAGTTGAAGGGAGGGAGGGGAGCGCAGGAGCCGTGTGGAGCCGTGTGGAGAAGGAGACGACGACGAGGAGGAGCATGGAGAAGGAGACGACGAGGAGGAGGCGCTGCAGCTGAAGGCAAGGAGGGGAGCGCAGCAGCCGACGACGATGAGGAGGAGAAGGAGACGACGGTGGTGCAGAAGGGGACGACGACGAGGAGGAGAAGGAGACGACGGCGGTGCAGGAGGGAGGGGAGCGCAGCAGCCGACGGTGGTGCAGAAGGGGTGGGAGGGAAGGAGGAATCCCCCAAAAAAGCATGCACCCCCCAAATAGCATGTAGAGCAAAAAAAAAAAAAAAAAAAAAAAAAAAGACCTCTTTCTAATCCAACTATTGAGTGTGGAACCTATGGAATGTTTACTTGGTATTGGAATTTTAAAATCTACATAGTTAAGTGCACATTGTTAGGACAAATCTGGGATGGGGAACCTCCCGGGACCTCTCATTTTGACATAGTTTTGAAGTTTTTTGCTTGCAATTAGCTAACCAAGGGTGGAGGAGTGTTTTCCAAGAACTACCCCATCTAAGACATTGTCCTAAGGCTCTCAAACCACCCTAGTTACACATTTGAGATCTAGGAAGGGAGAGAACAAGGTGAGCCTAGCACTTCATCCCCATGAAGATGAATTCAATTCCTTCTCATAGTTTTACTTTTTATGCTTGGTTTAAAAGGTTTGTTTAGCTTTGCCTTTTAAAGTTTTGGTTTTTTTAATAGTTTTAGATTTTTAGGTTTGCTTTTAAAGTAAAAGTACGATTTTAAAGTGTAATAGCGTGAATCATGAAAAGCATGTACGATGTTTTTGAAAGTAGGATCTCTAGATACTAATTTCAAAATTTGAAACTTGAAACTTGAAATTTGAATTTTCAAATTTCAAATTTGAATTTTCAAATTTCAAATTTGAATTTTCAAATTTCAAATTTGAATTTTAAAATTTAAAATTTCAAATTTAAATTTTGAATTTTGAACTTTAAATTTTAAATTTTAAAATTAAATTTAACTTTTGAATGTTTGAAGATTTGGCCATGTGGCCAAATCTTCCTACTGGTTTGAAAGAAGCTAGCAACATTTGGCAGCATGCCAAAATTTTCCCAAACCCTGGTGCTTTGAAAGATTCGGCCACACGGCCAAATCTCCCAGAACCTGGTGATTTGAAAGAAGCATGCAAGATTTGGTTGCGTGGCCAAAATTCCCCATACCCTAGTGCTTTGAAAGAAGCCTACAAGATTTGGCCACATGACCAAATCTCCCCAAGTTTGAAAGAATGCCACAACCAAATCTTCTCAATGCTTTGAAAGAAGTCACCAAGTCTGGAATGATTTCACCATGCATCCAAATCTTGCCAGCTTCTTTGAAAGCACCAAGGCCTGAGTAGATTTGGCCATGTGGCCAAATCTTATTGCTTCTTTCAAAGCACTAGTGTCTTAGAGATTTGGCCATGTCGCCAACTCTTGTTGGCTCCTTTCAAAGCACCAGGGTATGGGGAGATTTGACCATGTGGCCGAATCTTGTGGGCTTCTTTGAAAGCACCAAGGTATGTGGAGATTTGGCTTCTTTCAAACCACCAAGGTCTAAGTAGATTTGGTTGTGTGGATAAATCTTGATGGTTTCTTGAAAGCACCAGTGTCTCGAGAGATTTGGTTGTGTCGACAAATCTTGCTATCTCCCTTTCAAAGCACCATGGTCTGTGAAGATTTGGCCATGTAGCCAGATTTTGCTGGCTAAAATTAAAAGCACCAAGGTTTAGGAAGATTTGGTCGTGTAGTGAAATCTTGTAAAGCATTTTCATCCTAAGTCACACCATCAGATATCAATATTGAACTATAACAAATGTTATGTATGCAGGTGCCACATTGAAAGTGGGGGTTAAAGTCAACTTGCTTATCAATGGAAAGATTGTTGCCATTGGGACAATATTCTCTACATCACATGATGACATGTGCCAAGGTGTGCCCTTGGGAGAAAACAATGTATCAGTGGCGATCGATATTTGTATGGATGAAAGTGCACTTCTTCCATTTCCTACAATGGATGCATTCTTAGTCTATGAGGCTTTGGGTAGTGTTGTTCGTTGGAAAGCACGATCAATGAGTTGTGTGGACAATGTCAATGGAGCTATTTTACCAATGAATGATATAACATCAGATACCATTGATGTTGAACCTCTATGTGAATATGATGAGTTTTCCATTCGAGAATCATGGAAGGACAAGAAAGTTTTAATATGGGATGAGCAGAAAACCAAGAGCATTGCTGAGGGTGTTGTTTTGTATGTCTACCCATTTGAACCTATAAACTTTGAGATGCTTGGTGAAGGTAATCTGGGTGTGGGAATTGAAAAGTATCATAGTGATGTATCAGGCATCGATACCATCCACTTAATAAAATGGCCCATTGCACAAATAACCTTTTTAGATGGAACTTCATTAAGAATCGATGACACCATGAATTTTCCAAGTGGTTCTAGGCAAAAGCACATGGAAGATGAGGACCCAACTGAAAAATCCACAAAAAAGAGGCGTTACTGCATGATAAAGAGGAAAGCTAAAAAACATGGCATGCCATTAGCATCATCTAGACTCACTAGGGATGCAGTCACAAAAGTATCTATGATTGATTGTTGTAAAAAAAATTGTTGTCAATTTGCTGATCGTCAAATGATATCCAAATTACGCATAGAGTATTGGGGCCAAAGTTTGGAGGCTCGCACCAATTATGTATATGACACTCTTGGGGTTGCTTGTCGAAAAGATGACAATGGGCAGTTCAAATATGTCTTTTCATTGAATGGTATTCAAGTTTGTTGTAGAGCATGGTATGAAATGCATGGTATTCCAAAAACAACATTTTATCGATACAGGGAGCAATTTGAAATTGGTATACGAAGGTGCATGCATGGTAATAAAGGAATCGTGCGGAGAGGTTGGGACCACACAGAACTGGGTAGAGCCATAATCCAAGATTTTGTGGATAACAATTCTGAGCGTATGCCACACAAAAGTAGAACACTTCAGGATGGATCAAGGGAAACACAGCTGGTGATACCGGATGTATACAAGCAGGTTGATATTCTCTATGAGGTTAACATGCAATTAAAGCATAGTTTGGGTTGTAAGGAGATGTCAACTTCCACATTCAACCGTATATGGAACTCTGAATTCAAGCATGTAACTTTGTCAAAAACAAGTGAATTCTCTAAGTGTGGTTTATGTAGTGCAATCAAGGCTCAGCTTGCAGCGACAAAATGCCAAAATGAACGTAATAAGTTGATGGAAGATAGAAGAAAGCACATGTTACAACAAAAAAGTTGTAGAAATGTGTACTACACTTGGCGCAGATTTTCTGAAATGTATCCTCAGACATACTTGTGCATTATCCATGATAAGATGGACCAAAAGAAGACAGCCATCCCTAGATTACGCAATCGTTCAAAGGACACAGACAAATCCTTTCAGCTCCCAGTGGCTTTGACTGGCATGATAACACATGGACATGGTCAAGGACGTTATGGTCACTTTTCTTTATCCTTGTGGCCATCGGATCCTAACTTCACAATCGGTTCATTGGCTTTGTGTTTGAGAAATCTTGAAAGATTTGATAACCATGCACTTGGAGATTTGGTACATGATGGGATGCCAAGGTCTGATAATGCTCTGCTAAATGCACTAACCTCGAGAGAAGCATTGGATTCTCACTATGTTTCTAATGAAAAGCAACAACTTCATCTTGGAGCAGTGGGTGGAACATTCAAAGACCTTGGACTTGGAAGTTCCCATCAAGAAAATCCTTATAAGAAGCTACCCGAACACCTATTGTTGCAGTTGGATAATTGTGGTTCTGAAAACAAGAATAGGTACTTGTTTGCTTACCTATCATTACTTGTTGCTCGAGGGATTTTCAAGTCAATTCAATTGGGATTCTTGATGGTTGGGCATACACATGAGGATATTGATGCAATGTTCAGCAGGTTTTCAGAGAGGTTAAGAACTAGCCAAACATTGACATTTGCACATCTCATGGATACTTTTAGACAATGTGAGGAGTCTTCTCCAACGCCATTTTTGGTAACGGAAGTCCCTGATTTCAAGAGCTATGTTGATGGATGCCTATGCGATGGGCAAGATGCTTTAGTGGGACACTCAAAGCCTCTCCAATTTCGGTTCTTTATGCGAAATGAAGTTCCTATCATGCAATATAAAGTGCATCCACGATCATTAGATTGGCAACCAAGTGAAGGTGGCATTGAGTTGTGGAAGAGACATCCGGATGGTCATCCAATGCTACCAAGTGGAGAGCCACCTTGTGTACCCATGTTCGAGTATGTGAAGGATCACTCACATGTGATAGTTGGTATCAAGGAGTATGTACACTTTTGGGAAAAATGGGCACACCTACAAGGTCCAGAAGCATCTTTCACAAAGTTTTACAAGCCGGTAGTGAAGTACTGGAAGAACATGATTGATGAGCTTCATAAACCAAACAATAGTGTAGAGGGCATGTACGAGAGATTTTGGCCAAAGACGCAACATATTGATTGTGTGCAAGTAGTTGATAATGAAAACGATGAGTTTCAAGGAATTGAAGAGTTGAATGATCACTATTGTGGACCTCAAAGGAAAAAGCCAAAACAATCATTTGATCCAATGATTGATGTACAAAAAGGACACTTTCTTTTGGTCCGACCAGCAGAAAAAATTTACCCAATTTGGCTAGGCATTGCTCAAACTGATGTACAAAAGGATAATAAATCTAAAAATTTCAAGAAGGTTTTCATACAATATTGGGCACCTATATGCAAAAGACGCAATGCACAAATTGAGGAGGTGTATGCAGATTGTTGGAACAAGATTTGGATGTGCAATAAAGGTGATCCTCCACGTTGGGAATCTGTTGATGCTATTGTATGGTCATGGGTTCCAAAAGGTAACCTCTCAAAGAAGGTTTCCTCAAAGAGTAGCAACCTCCCCATCAAGGTGAAGATACCAACCATTGCATGCAAGCGAGCTTTATCTAGTTTGTCTCATAGTACAGATTCCAACTCTGATGTTGACTCCACAATGGAGTGAAGGGTACTTGAAAAGCTTGACTTTTTTTTCCTTGCACAACGATAATTTAATTGAATACTGACAAATATTTGGAAGGTATGACATTGATCTTTTTTCTTTATCTTTTTTGTTTGTAGACCATTGCTTTGTGGTTGCAAGTTCTGCACACTTGACAAAATATCAAGGACTAGTGTTGCATTCTTACTTTTTCTCCAACTAAACTAAAATGGTGTTTTTGAACACCACCTTTTTTCGAGAAGAGACAAACAATGCTTCGGTGAACTCAAACATATGATGTTTTTTTCTCGGCTAATGTAGAACATTCACACTCCAAACTGTGAGCTTCATATACACGGCCAAATCCAATGAGAAAGTCAATGGAGTGCACTCAATGCATTGTAATTGCAACCCCTCAAAAACTACCATGCATTGGTTGAAACCTCAACATTTGACATTTTATTTATGTTGATGCAAACCATGCACATTTGTGAGATTTGGATGGACTGCCAAATCTATGGGAAAAATGAATGAAAAACATTGAATGTTACATAATTACAACCCCTCAAAAATTCCCAAATTATCAGGATTTTCCCAAATTCTCTAATATGGTGTTAAGGACACTTATTGGTATCCCATGGTGGTATGATGGGATCCTTTGTGTGCAATCGAGACTTATAGTAGGAACATTATTGGTGGCCTTGGACCACTAGGTCCATCCAAATAATCATGCTTAGGAGTAAATGGAGCATAGTCAAGTACTCCATAGAGCTTGAACTTGAACTAATGGTTCAGTAAATGCTCCACTAGGGGTTGGAACACATGGCGAGGTACATCATCCCCCTCCTTTCCAGCTTTGGTCTGAACTCCCACACAACTCGAAAATTACCTTGGATAATGCTTGGGAGGATGTAGTTTGTAGTATTGGGAGTTAATACCCTAATGTGAAAAGGAGCTCCTCTTATAGCCTCGATGCTAAGATTGGCAGCACATGGCTCGAGGTGAATGAGAAATCTAAAACCCATGCAGGTGGATTCATGAGGAGACCATTCGAGGACCTCAAGAACTCAAGATTGGATCCATAGTTGCGGCAGAGCTACTTGGAGAACTTCTACCCTTCCTACAGGGAGGGAAATTGGGATGTCGATGCTAGAAACTCAGGTATGCAAGCTTGAATACATCTCTCAAAAGATGAGCACCATTCCGCCCAAGCTTACGTAGACTTCTCTGTATCGATAGTTACACAATCGGGGTCCCCCTTTGAGCTCTTTGTTCTAGAACTCGTAACTAGTTCTCAAGAGCATGCTCAGAGCATTGCCCTTGGAGCCGGTTGGAACAGTGGAGCAAAGCTGAGTGTAGGGGCCTCTTCATGCTTGAATACTTGTGTTCCTACCCCCATCTAACACCGAGATACACAAAGCTAAGAGAGCTCTCACCACCTTGGCCTCGAGACTTTGTAGGTGCGTGGATTCATCTGAGAGTGTGTGGGTGGGGTTGCGTGAGGCAATGTGACCTCCTATACTCCCTCTTGCTTCCTTTGTGGGTCAGTAAAAAGTCTTGAAGCAATACTTCCTATAGATTATTGTGAGAGGGCTTGCTGGCTATGTTCACTAAGAGGGCATGCTGGCTACATTCACTGAGAGCTTGGAAACAGTAAACTTGACTTGCATCATCTATAGTAAGCTCATCTAGAAATGAGCAAAGACAATAACACATAGAGATCCTGGTTGTGCTACATTGCCTTGGCCTGTCCACCCAATAAGGAAGTCTTTACCATGGCATGGCAGAGATTCTCTGTAGTATAAAAGTTGAGAGAGTAAAGATGTTTGGGCCCAAGAAGTTGCGTAAGAGAGCCTAGACCCTGTGCATTGCTTTATTTTATTGTATCACTATCAATTCCCTTTGCTTCAGCTTCACGGACTTTGCACAGATTCTGCTCTAGACCAGTCTGCTATCTTGTCTACTGGTTCATCCCAGTTTGTGTACTTATAAGTTACATAGAGAATTTAGTTTTTGGCATCATAAGACCCTGCAAATGATGCTCAAAGAGTGATCTAAGAGGGTGGTACTCGCTATACCGAGCTCTAGGAAGAGTATATGATGTGAGCACTCCTCTACATACCTCTTCATGTGGGCTCATCATGAAAGTAGTTTTCGGATCATCTGTAATACCCAATGGACTTACGTGCAAAAATCATCTCTTACAATCACCCAATGGCAATGTTGCTATAACGTAAAAACCATTATGCATGGGATCTTAAGATTACAATGATCTACTAGGTCTTAAGCTCAGACATTCCTTCTCAACGTTGTTGCTTGGAGTCCACGAGTAGAAGCTACTGCAAGACTCCTTTTGATGAAGAGCTCTATCTCTCATTCTGTTGTTTAAACCCTTTACTAGTTGTTTATGGGTCATAATAGGATGTGTTTAGGCTTTGGTGAATTTGAATAGGCAGTTTTCTTATATATTATGGCACACTTTGAAGAATGAAGAGGAGACATTTCATATCACCCCTTGAAAGGTGGTTTTATAATTATGGCTTAATTAAAAATGATAAGAGATACGGCTTATGGCCTTTATGCACATGTTACATGATTGCTTATGGTCATTATATATAGGTTGGCATTTTACTTATGGCCCCTACCATATGAATTCATGACCTTGGTTGGAATACAAAAAATGTCCATGGATATCTAATGGCTTGACACTATGGATTCCTTGGTTTTTTCATTCTATACTCACATGGGACACATGGCAAGAGTAGCCAAAAAGGACATGGATGGTGACATACGGGCTTATGTGATTGATGGGGAAAAGAATCTACACGCAGCAATTGTAAATAGGTGAAGGAGGGTGACAAAATCTCTATAAAAGGAGCTCTCCTCTCCCTTGTTCATCATCTATCCACCATTAGGCCTCATGTTGCTATAGCTCTAGTCTCCTCAAGCCTCTTCCATGAGCCTTCTCTCCCTCTTGTAGATACTCTCTTATGTAGACTCTTGAATCCATCTCTCTCTAGTTCATTCTCTCTCTATGAGTAGTGTTGGAGTTTCCGCTCCCTCTTGTATGTATGAAACCTTTCCTCCTTGCTTGTC
This sequence comes from Dipteris shenzhenensis, assembly GCF_047967505.1. NCBI lineage: Eukaryota > Viridiplantae > Streptophyta > Polypodiopsida > Gleicheniales > Dipteridaceae > Dipteris > Dipteris shenzhenensis. The sequence continues at coordinate 12,520,462 of NC_141611.1, forward strand.
TTTCTAGTAGATTAAGTGTATTTGAGTGGAGTCTTACTCTTATGGTAATGAAAGTCACTTCTTATCGTTTTCCTTGAGTCTCCATTCCTTTTATCCATTGCTATGTTCTTTTCTCTCTCTATTCAAGTCTCTTAAGTAGTTCTTGTTCGGCCGCTCACTGTGCACACATGGTCCATCCATTTCCTGAGCCACCATGCAATATTCTTCCTCTCTTTCAGGCAAATTCTAAGGGTATTGGATCGTTGATAATTGTGGAGCCTTGAGGGAGTAGTTTGCTTAAGCGAAATCTGCATGGACAGATGGCAATTAATATAGCAGTTAGAACCCCTATCAGTATTTGGCCTATAACTTTCTCCTCAGTGGTCCGATTTTAATGAAACTTATATCAGCGCAAAGCTCTCTTTAAGATCTCCCTCCCATGTAATTATTTTTTTGCATTGGGTCCATGATAAGAAGTTTTGTGTATGATTGTTTATTTCTATGGCAGTTTTTACCCCCTTTCAGTAAACTGTCCATATCTCTTCAACCGGTTATCTATTTTCAATGAAACTTATATCAGTACGAAGCTCCTTCAAGGCACATCCCTGTATGTACTTTAATTTCTAATATCAATTTTTTGGTGGAAGTTATAGACCTTTGTGTTTTCTAGCAGTTTGTAGAATGATTTTGAGCCATTTCTAGAGGCTTCTGTGAAGGAGGTGCCATGTTTCCCTGGAATTTACCCATCTTGCCAAATCAGCCCCTTCAAGCCCTAGATATATATCAGTTCATGTCATGTTGAGATGAAAGATCTTCTTCCAACAATGCATCGCTTGACAAAATATGAAGAGGGGAGAGGAGAAGAGTGGAGATGAGGAGAGAGGGCACAGCTAGAGAGCACACCACAAATGACTAACTGTACACTAGATTTAGTTGAAAAAATAGAATATATACAAACCCTTTTAGGGTTAGGGTTAGGGAATCTAACCCTTTCCTTTATAGCACTCTATAAGGTTAGTGCTATGCACATATGATCACGTGATGGTGCTATGCACACATGATCACATGATGTTGAGCGTGAACTCTCAACACCTTCCCTCAAGATCAACATCATGAAGTAGGCCTTCCCGCAAGATGATGATTCTAGGGAATCGAAGAAGGACTGAGCATTACATTCCATCACACCCCTTTAATGGGAATGTCCTTCCTCTGCGTCAAACCAAGAGCTAGTCGGTGTTTCTCGAATAGCTCTTTACCGAGTGGTTTGGTAAAGATGTCTGCAACATTCTCTTTGCTATCACAATGCTGCAGTGTGATGTCACCAAGTAACACTCTTTCTCTAATGAAGTGCTCTCTGACATCAATGTGCTTTGTCCTAGAGTGATATACTAGATTTTTGGCCAATGCTTGAGCCGATCTCGAGCCGATTGATTATCACAGTATATTGTTGTTGGCTTTAACTCATCAAAGTAATCTGTTTCTGACAATAGTCTTCTGAGCCATATAGCCTCACATGCACCTGTAGTGAGTGCTCTATATTCTGCTTCAGTCGAAGACAAAGAAACAGTTGGTTGTTTGTTTGACAACCATGATATAGCACCTTGACCAAGGAAAAATGCATATCCCTGTGTCGATCTCCTGGTCTCATGATCTCCGGCATAGTCACTATCACAGTATCCATGCAACCATGGGTGACTTCCTCTGTATTCTATCCCAAACTGTCTTGTACCTCTGATGTATCTCAAGACTCTTTTGGCTGCATTCCAGTGAGACTATTTTGGATTTGCCATAAACTGTGCTAGTGAGCTTACTACATAACAAATATCTGGCCGTGTGATTGTCAGATATATAAGAGATCCAATGAGCTGCCTGTAGTATCTGTCATTGACTGTAGGCTTTTCTGAATCTTTAGTAAGTTTCAAACTCTGTTCCATGGGAGTGGCTGCAATCTTGCAATCTGCCATATGAAACTTCTTCAGGATACTGTCAACATACTTGAGCTGACTCATGAATGTGCTATCTGAATCTCTCCAAAACTCAATTCCAAGACAATAGTGCATAAGTCCAAGATCTTTCATGTCGAACTCTGCAGATAAGTCTTGTTTTAATTTTCTGATGAAGCTATCCTTGCTTCCTGTCACAATCAGATCATCTACGTACAAAAGTGCAATAGTAATATCTTCCCCTTGAACTTTGTAGTAGAGAGTATGATCTGCATTGGACTTCATGTATCCCAGATCAGCAAAATACTTGTCAATTCTACTGTACCAACTTCTGGGTGCTTGCTTTAAGCCGTAGAGACTTTTCTTGAGATGGCAAACCTTGTTCTCTTTTCCTGGTTCAACATAACCTACTGGTTGTTGCATGTAGACTTCCTCGTCTAGATAACCATTGAGAAATGCATTCTTGACATCGAGCTGATACACATTCCATTTGCTGAGTGTCACTAGTGATATCAAGAACCGTATGGAATCCATCTTTGCTACTGGAGCATAAGTCTCATCATAGTCTTGACCATATTGTTGTGCAAATCCTTTTGCAACTAATCTGGCTTTATATCTCTGAATACTGCCATCTGGATTGTACTTCACTTTGTATACCCATTTGTTGGCTATGGCCTTCTTTCCTAGTGGAAGGTCGCATAATTCCCAAGTGTTATTTTTATACAAAGCATCCATTTCTTCATTCATAGTAGTTTGCCATTCGGGCTTGTCTACTGCATCTTCGAAGTACACTGGCTCTTCTGTAGCCATGATGGTAGTCATAAGAGCATAGTTGGTGGTTTCCACCTGAATTGCTTTGCCTTTCTGAGCATATGTCAATCTAGCTGGTGGTCTGGTTTCCCTAGTAGACCGTCTGAGCTGCTGTGGCACTGCTTGGGGTGTTGCTGGCAATTCTTGCTCTTCTTCATCAACCTGTTCTGTAGATGATTGTGATGTCGATGCTTCTATCTCCGGTGTAGGTGAGGTTTTCCATTCTGATTCCTCATCAAAGATTACATCTCTGGAGATAATGACTTTGCGGTTGATGGGATCATACAATTTGTATGCTTTGCTTTCTTCACTGTAGCCAACCATGATGCATTTGCGTGACTTCGCATCCAATTTCCTGCGATGATCATCATGTATGTGAGCATATGCTATGCAACCAAATATGCAAAGATGCCCAATGCGTGGCTTGTGTCCAGTGAATGCTTCATAAGGAGTCATACCTTGTATCAGTTCGGTAGGAAGCCGATTAAGCAAATAGTTAGCTGTAGCTATTGCTTCTGCCCAATACTGATTTGGAAGATGCTTTTCACTAAGCATTGCTCTAGCACTATCTGCTAAAGTCGCATTCTTCCTTTCAGCTCTTGCATTCTGCTGAGGAGTATCTGCACATGTGAACTGTTTTTGTATGCCGTGATTTTTGCAAAAGTTCATGAATGCTGAAGACATGTATTCACCTCCTCTGTCTGATCTCATGACCTTGATCTTTCTGCCTGTTTGGTTTTCTACCATGGCTTTGAATTCTTGAAATCTGGAAAACACTTCAGATTTCTCTTTCAGAAAGTAGACCCAACAATATCTGCTATAGTCGTCGATGAAGGTCAAGTAATAAAGTGAACCATTGATGTTGCGGGTCTGGGCATAACCCCATACATCTGTATGAATCAAATCAAGAATACCTCGTGCACGAGAGGTACTTCTGACAAAGTTGGTTCGCTTTTGTTTGCCGAAGCAGCGTGCTTCACAAACTTTTCCAAGAAACTGTAGCTTCGGAATCCCAATTGCCATATTCTGATTCCTGAGATCTAACAAGTACTTGAAGTTGACATGACCATATCTCTTGTGCCATTTTGTAGATAGTGGCATCTGTTGCATTTGAGCTGACATGGCATGCTTATCTGGTACTGTAGCTAGCATCCTGTATAAGCGTCCTTCCTTGACACCTTTTGCTACTAGCTGACCTCTTTTGGATTTGTCTCTGATAGTGCATTCATCACCGTGGAAGATGACTTTGTAGTTGTGTTCTGTCATTTGACCTACTGACAAAAGGTTCTTGCTGAGCTTCAGAACATAGAGCACATCTTTGACTAATCCTTTTGTACCAGTGAAATTGTTCATAGGGATAACACCTGTCCCTTGAACCAGATTCGGTGTATTGTCTGCTGTGTAGATGACATTCTTTTGTCCTTCTAATGGCTTCATTTCTGTGAACCATTCCTGATGATTTGTCATATGAGATGATGCACCGCTGTCGATGTACCAAGGATCCTGTTCCACTTGGTCGACTTGATAGTTGAAATCCTCTTTGGGATTGAAATCAGTATCTAGGTGCATTGTATCAGTCTGATGCAATTCCTCACTTGCAAGAAACATATTTCCATGTTCATTTGCAAAATGATTGTGACTAGAATGTCCACCACAATGATTTCCTCTTCCTCAGGAATTCCCTCGTGGATTGAACGCCTTGGTCGTACTGCTTCTTGCGGCAATCTCTTTCATAGTGTCCAAACTTGTGACAGTAGTTGCATTGAATGTTTGACACATTGGTGGATGCATTCCCTCGTCCTTGAAATCTTTCTCGGTTGGAATGATTCCCTCTTTGCTGATTCTGATGTTGCTGAGGATGATGCTGATGCTGATGTTGATTTTGACTTTGATTTTGTTGATGATGACCACTTTTCTGATATGATCTACCTCTGTTTCTGCCTTTGCCTCTGCTTTTGTCTGAAGCTGTGAATGCCTGATCATTAGAATGACCTTTACGTGCTTGAATGGCCTGAGTCCTGAGTTCTTCACCAAGTAGAACTGACTGAAGTTCTTCCAGTGTTGGAATTTGTCATTGGATGGCAATACTCTGGACTAGATTCTCATATCCTTCTCCTAGTCCATTCAGGATTACTTGAACCATTTCTGCAGGATTCATAGTCTCTCCTGCTGCTGCAAGTTGATTGTTGTAGTCTTTGATGCGGAGTACATAAGCATGACCGGTTTCACTGCTGTTGCGGAAACTCTGGTTGATCTAGTTTCTCAGGGTGAGAATCCTGGATGTGTTCTTGGACTCGTAGAGAGCTGCGAACATATCCCATGCTTCTTTTGATGTCTTAACTGTGTTGAGCTGTCCTAGCATGACATCTTGCACATTCTGCTTGATCAGGTGATAGGCATACTTGTCTTTCTTATCCCATTCTGCTTGAGCTCGGGCAATGGCAGGATATGCTATTGGTGGCGGAAACTGTTTGTGTAGATGTAGATCCCGATGTAGATTCCGTTGCTGGTGCTGTGACAACAGATGGAGTAGAGCTACTGGTGGCTGGATCAGCCAATGGTCTAGGTATAGACCAATGGTCTAGGTATAGATCCATCGACATACTCCCATTTGTCCTGAAGCACAAGAATGGTCTCCATTCGGTATTTCCATGTACCGTAATTGGAGTTGTCTAACTTAGCAGATGCCTCCAGATTGAGGTTGCTAGTCGACATGGTGCAAACAATGTACTCAAAAAGTGTCCTGGAAAACTCTGTATGAATCAATTGCAAATACACTGAAGATGCCAAGTGAAATCTCTGTACCGTCGATGAAGATAGAATTACAGTATATAAAATCTGATCTATGTTACAAGGCTTGTGGCAATGATGCCGGGAATAGCCAAGAGGCTTTACAAGGCTGAAATGATGTGCACAATGCCGTGAGATAGCCGAATAGGCTTTACAATGGTGGCATGTGTGTGTGAAATCAAATGATATCTACCCACTGAATCAATCTGCAATGCCTCTGAACTCTGAAGTCTGCTCACTGAACTGATGAACGTAGGGTTTCAGGTAATGTAATGATGTGAAATCGGATGTGAGCATATGGACTGACTCCGAGTAGGTACTAGTCGGGCATTTCGGGCATGGCTTAGATTGGCAACTTGGGGAAATTCAAAGCGTCCCCTCTATGGCGATCTAGTCTACTCTGATCTAGATCTAAACCAACCGTCGATCGATGAAAGAGCAGCAAATAATTCCTTTTCTTTTGTTCTTTTTAAGTGCTAGGTCAGATGCATCGATGTAGAGGCAAATGTGCGTGAAGGAAGTGGTTTTGTCGGCGAGGCTCAAATGTGAGTGTAACTTGTGCCAAAATGTGCGCGTGATGTGACGAGCGCGTAGAGCACGAAAAAACGAGCGACTTTCCTTTTTGGAGCACCCTCAAATTCTTCCTGGATCAAGAGATATGACTTGATCTAAGTGGAGGGGCAAAAGGAGTGCAAATGGTGCTCAATGATGATGTGCCACTGTGAGTCACATGCCGTGATGATGTGGCACTATGCTTAGCAAGAGGTGTGCCAGTGAAGCTCTGTGCTGAGGTGGCAGGAGTGTGCACATGCAGTGTGTGCACAGTGTGCCTGGCAAGGGACTGTGCCTGCAGAGGGACTGTGCCTGCAGAGGGTCAGTGCTGACTGGACTGCTGAGGTGGCAGTGCTGAGGTGGCACAGATGATGTCAGCAAGGTGATGTGGCAATGCTGACATGGCATTGATGACGTGTCCCTGATGATGTGGCACAGGTGACGTGGCTGATGACATGTCACTAATGACATGACAGGTGATGTGGCTGATGACGTGTCTGTGTTGACGTGGTAGTCGATGGTGATGTGGCAGTCGATGATGACGTGGCCTGATGATGTGGCAGTCGATGATGACATGGCTGCTTACGTGGCAGTGATGATGTGGCACTATGGATAAGGGGTGTGAGCTACTGACGTGGCAGATAGGATGCCACGTGGAGGATAGAGTTCCACGTGTCAGTTGATTGACCACACCTTGTGGTGACTCGTGATAGGATAGATGCCACATGTCGATTTCTGGAGGACCGAAATCTATTGGAGATTCCGTCGAAGGTTCCGATTCCATCGCGGAGGAGCACGTTGGCTCTACATTGGAGTCTTTGCGTGCTGCCTTTATGGCTTGCGAGGGCTATGGAGCCGCAGATGGAGCAGCCTAGCACATCGCTATGGAGCTACAAATGTAGCCGGAGAAGAGTAGCCGCGTTGAGTGCGCCGTCGTGAGCCACCCGTTGTGTGTGTGCAGCCGTTGCTACTACCACTCTTCAAGCTCCATCTCCATAGATGTTGCTGGCGCTGCTAGTCTCGAGAGGCCGTCGGTCGTCGGAGATGGCACTGATCGTCGAGGAGCTCTGGCTATGACAATCGACGTCCGTGTTCCAAGAGCTATGAGGGTGGCTGTTGATTGAAAGAGAAGTTGCTGCAGCCAGTTGCAAATGCAAGCTCGCTGTTGTGCTGGTTGGAGGCAGCTTTGTTGTTCGGGAGCCCGTCTGAAGTCCGTGGCTATGTATGGAGAGAAACAGCCAGATGGAGTATCGGTTTTGTTTGCATCTATGGCCAGAGTCGCCTACAGTTGCAGAGATTGGTGCCTACGGAGCACGTTGAAGCCGCCTTATTGTGAGCCGACTGGGCGAGGCCAGGGCTCGTTGATGGAGAAGATTGCTCATTGCACTGGCAGTCACTTGTGTCTTGCATTGGTTGTAGGTGGGAGCCGTTGTAGTAGTCGGGCTACTTGAGTCGTTTCTGCTTGTTGTTTGCTTGTCTATGCACTGGATCGTTGTAGAGCTAGTCGCTATGTTGTTGGCTGCTCGTTGGAGAGGTTGCGTGGAAGTCTTTTGCAAGTCCGCGCAGGTCGAGGCCTTGCCTTAAGGCCTTGGACTGTGGTGGCTATAGGAAGCTTTGGGGAGGAGCTATCTTGTAGAGAACTCTACAATACAACTCTATCAGGCACTTTCTCTTTCCCTCAAAGGCTCAAAAGTACTCAGAGAAAGTACAAATCTCTCTTTCTCATAGATTTGAAATCAGATACCTCCCTCTCTCTCACTGAATCTCCCAAGAAGCACTCAAAGAACTCTCTCTTTTTCGAAATTCTCTCAAAGAGATCTCTTTCTCTCAAGATTTTTCTTTCTCACAAATCTCAAAGCTCTCTCTCACTCAATGGATGGAAATTCCTCTCAAATGGATGGAAATTTCTCTCAACGGAAGTGAAGGGAAGGATCTCACAATCACTCAAGAGAACTCTCAATCTCACAATCTCTCTCACACTCTCAAGAATCTCAATGTCTCAGCGGAAGACAAGGGAGCTCTGATACCATGACAAAATATGAAGAGGGGAGAGGAGAAGAGTGGAGATGAGGAGAGAGGGCATAGCTAGAGAGCACACCACAAATGACTAACTGTACACTAGATTTAGTTGAAAAAATAGAATATATACAAACCCTTTTAGGGTTAGGGTTAGGGAATCTAACCCTTTCCTTTATAGCCCTCTATAAGGTTAGTGCTATGCACATATGATCACGTGATGGTGCTATGCACACATGATCACATGATGTTGAGTGTGAACTCTCAACATCGCTCTTCTCTTTGGCACTAACCGGCTTGGTGAGATAATGACCTCTACGGATCCTTTTCTTCTCCCGATGCTGGACTACAACATCACTTGGGATGTTACCATAGTCATTCTCCTCTAAGGGAAGCAAGGAGAAAGATATGTTGTGGTTTTCTTTGCATGAAAATATTCTCTTCATCTCTCTTTGCAAGTGATAAGGGTCTCTATTATTAAGATTGGGAAGAGCAGGAAGCTAAGAGGTGTGTGAAGTTTCATTACCCCCAACTTCATGTCACATCTTTTGGTGGAGATACTGGGTACGTTTGGTATTGGATTCATCCCACCTTACTAAACGGTCTCAGGTGTACTTGATTGCATGTTATGCCTAGTATAGGATGTATTTTCTGATGTGATAAAGAAGATGCCTAAAAGAACTCTGTTAGAAGAGATTGCAACCCATTTAAGAGAACTAGAAGATTGTGAAGGTGATGCTCAAGCTATTTGCACGGTCATCATGATCATGTCCTTTATGTTTGCACTATTGAATATGTTGGTGAATCAACAATGCTGTCAGCAAGCACAATGATAGATTGGGGATTGTTTCATGCACTGGCATCTTAGTGTGAAGAAGAGTTGAGTCTTTGGGTAGTTTTTGACTATAATAGTGGAGTGCTGATTCTCAATGCTTTCAACTTCTTTTGCTATGCAAATGATGAAGAGTACAATATCTTGAAGCTGTTATGTGCACTTCCAAATGTGAGAAGGGTGATTCTTGAATGCATGTATACACAATGTTTACATGGTGCTGGTTGGTCACTTATTTTTGAAGATTTTGTTGAGGATCACGTTGTGGAGGGTTTTCAACAAGTGATTATGCATAATAAGTTGGTCTTGGTATACTAAGGCTCTGTGGGGATCTTGTTTGGGATATTAGTTGGATCTTGGTGTTTCCTTTTTGTGTTTCATCATGGTGAAGATTCCAGTGTTTCGAGGGACCCAAGGGGAAGACCCGGAGTCTTATCTTTGGGATTTTGTTTGAGGATGCCATCTTTTGGGATGGTCCATGAAGAATCAGGTGGAGATTTTGCCTGATTTTCTTGAAGGTGTAGCCTTGAGTTGGCATGAGGCCTTGCTGACTCTACCAAGGACGACTGGGACCAAGTGGTGGCAGCAATGAAGCAGAGATTTGGGGCAGTGGAGTCACCAAATGCTTTGATGTTGCAGTTGGACCGGTTCTATCAAGGAGAGGGTGAGATGGTCTCTGTGTTGGCAATCCAATATGAAACTCTATGGACAAAGTATGAAAGGGCAGCTTTGCGAGCTGTGGCATCTACATCATCGGCCCCTCAAAGTCTCTCAGGGATGGAGCACTGAAAGATGAGCAAATTTGTTATGGTTTTGGAGCCTTGTCTTTGCTCAAAATTAATGAGTAAAGATCCAACAACATACATGGAGGTACTTCGCATTGCAACCAAGAAATAAGCTTCTCTAAAGATTGAATCCTCTTTTGTGTCTTCAACAGCTTCAACTCCTAAGGTGGAGGTAATGGGCACTCCTCAGGTACCAAAGTCCTCTGAATTATATCATAATATCTCCCAATTGATGGTAGAGTTTGCTGATTTGAAATTCTATTTGGTTAATGCATGACAACCTAGAGCACCAAAGAGTGAGGATAGGCCTCGAGATAAGAGTGGGGTCACTTGCTATGAATGTAATGAAAAAGGTCACTATTGCCCCGAGTGTCCTAGGTTGAGAAAGAAAGAAGAAAAATAAGTATCCTTGTTAGAAGCTTCTTCAGGGGATGAGGAAAGAGAGGTAATGATGGCTAAACGGGGGCGTTGTAAAGCAAAAGAAGAAGAAGAAAGCAAGGAAGAAGTAGATGAGGAACATCGGGAAGAGGAACACCATAGTAAGAAAAAGAAGGCATTTAAAAGGAGAATTAGCTAGTCAGACTTTAATTTAGAATAAGGCATTCGAAGCTATGACTTGTTGTCTGACCTTAAAGAAAAGGAAGCTCATATCACCTTTGGTCAATTACTTTCTTTGTATCCAAAACTATGGAAAGAATGGGGAAAGCTAGCAAGCACAAGAGTGTCAAAAAAGAAAAAGAAGAAAAGTGTCAATCCTGTTGTTAAAAAGATAGATATAGATGTTGGTGATGATGTACCTGTTGTTGATGTGATCATTGATGATCAAGTGATTTCTAATGTTTACATTGATGGAGGTGCATCGATTAATGTCATGAGTGAGAAAACCATGATAGATGCTGATTTAAAATACTCTAATACGACCTCTCCTTATCGCATCAAATTGGTTGACAACACTAGGGTAAAGACCTTGGGAGTTGTGAAGAATCTAGAAGTGGATGTATGTGGAATTTCTGTGCCGACTACTTTTCAGGTGATCCCTACGAAGCCAGATGCATGTGCCTCTCCATTGATTTTGGGAAGGCCTTGGCTATGCAAGGTGAAGCGAGTAGTTACCAATCGGCATATTACAGATCACCCACTGGCACATGGCTCAAAGGTATTTTGTATCCAACAGCCTCTGTGCTCATGAGCAAATGCATATAGGGCGAGAACCCCCGAGGCGACGATATAGGAAATATTCCATGGATGACTAGTCGGTTCCACCGACTAGGTTGATTGGTCGGCTTCACCGACTAGGTTGACTAGTTGGTTCCACCAACTACATTGATCCGACCACTGCCCTCATAGCTAAAAAGAGGCAACCTCCCAAGTCCATTAGACTAGATCAAATCTTCTAGTAGAGATCTTCTAGCTAGTAGCTCTTCACCTAGTATCTGTCTAGATCGCCATCTAAGCTCCACTGTGGGAGCACACGGGTGGACGGAGCCATCATCTGTACTACATCAGTATTGAAGAAAAATTTTTTATTCATCTCCAGTTTGCTGTGTACTCTTTATTCTTTGTTCAGTTTCGGTTCCCTTGCACCATGTAATTTAACTAAACTTCATTCATTTTAAAGATTTTCCCTAGTTAACGATCCCCTACCCACATGAATCAATCATTCCATATGAAAACAAGTAATTTTTAGTTATGAGCATTCAAGTTTGTAAGTGTAATGTGCCATGTGTACATCTCCCTCGATGCACTCATGATTGTTGTACAAAGGGGCAATTACCCTTGATAAAATAGTCTTGCCCACAACAACTTCGTGATAGAAGATCTCCAATCCATGTGGGGTTCTTCTCTTGGTGAGATGATATTACTCATCTAGGTTAAGTTTCAAAAGAGGGAGCCTAGAGACACGTGAACCAATCATGGATACATTCTCCATTGAAATATGGACTGATAGCTCATAGCCCCTTGTCGTGTGTAAATGCTATTGCTCAACATATAGCTCAATGCATCACTATCATTGCCAAATTTTAATTTAACAACCCATGATTACGTGCATATTTGTATCAATTTTTCTGTCTAGCATATGACATAGTTGGTCAAAAACTTGGTACACCCACAACTTGCACTCTATGCATCTTTGCATCCACTCCCTTGCCAATTGCTCTTAATTAATGCAATCTTACGAACGAGCATCAAAATCTTGATAATTCTTGTGTGGGTACCACGATAGATACTTGGACAATGATTTATTTGAGGATTCAAACTTGTCTAAATAACAAGAAAGAGAAGTCATGAACTATTAGAAATAGTAAAAGAACATTCAATTACATGCATTAGACATTAACTGCCAACGATAAAACCTTATACTCACACGAAAAGCTTCTTGAATCATATCCCTACTTCAAGTAATTACCAAATGCAACAAAAGAGCAACATGATGTACATGAATTCTCAAATGTTGATAACACACAAAATAGTTTTAACAATTAAACATGGGTGGTATGGCATAGATCTACCTATATCGTGATTCCCTTAAGAGTTTGAGAGCTTGTAATTGGCCCACAATTGGTTGATTTCCATGTGAACTAAGTCAATAGATCAAATGAAACATCTTCAGGCACTTATACATATACCTCATTTTTCTCTTTCCAATGGAGTGTACAACTAGTCATTGCATGGGCTTAGTCATCCGTGCGTGTGCATGCACACAAGCACAGGTGTGTGTGTGTGCACGTGTGCATGCGTGCATGCATGCATGTGTGTGTGTGTACATGTGTGGAGGTCTTATCTTTTATATGGCTCTTTTTGTAGTCCATGTTTCTCTCCTAGATTCGAGACTAAAATCTATTGTACTAGTTTGAGCACTAATAAAATACAATGTCAGCGGCAATTATCAATTAAGTGTTGACCTATAATTATGAATAATTCTTAAATGGGTTCAATATCTAGTGTATGTTCATGCTAGTATGTTTATTCTTGGTACCCAAAGTGAGGTTCTAGACTAACTTGGGGATCGCCCTTATCCGGTCCATCTAAACAATGAATTGGATTCTCTGAGAGGATGTGGTTGTCGTCTTACTCTTATGTAAAATTGACTGCAAACATGTTTTATTGCTTTCTCAATGTTAGATCATTTTTTGCTAAATACCGAGATCCACAATCAGCTTCGCATCAATCTCTTTAGAGAATCAAAACAAAATTCCTTTTAAGGATACCTGATTTTAGTCCTCAAATATTGTCTGACAGGTTTAAATTATAAATGCAGAGCGAAAGAGAGAGAGCAAAGCTTTTATTATTTTTGTTTTTTTAGCATTATAGTGAAATTGAAAGTGCCAACATCGTCCCCATAGAGGGTGACAAAGATAGAATCCAGAGGTGCCTTGAGCCTTGAACTCAGGACCCATCCACACGTTCTAGCTGCTTGGTCTAAACGCTGGTGGCAGCTTTTACATATTTGGAGACATTCTAGATCAAATCGACACACATTAGAACAAGTTGAACAACCACCTCTGGTATGTGAGAAGGAATCCACGCTTATTACATGTCCACCAACCATAGCAGCGCTCGATCATTCACCCACCAGTGTTGACCTGTAGTATAGCGTGACAACATCATGCCAAATGTCAAAGCAAGCAAACCAGGATTCACCTCGCAGACAGGCCTCCTGTGCCTCCAACACCCTCTGCAGTAAGCGAAATCCGAAAGCAATCCACATCATCGTGCCTTTCTATGGTTGCCGCCAACACAAAGCTGAGTGTCACCATTCCACAAATGCTGACATGGCTGCCTGTCATTCCAAATTCTTCTCGTTTTAAATATAATATTAAAGATAGAAGGTTAACTGGGGAGAGGGAGGGAGGGAGCGAGAGCGAGAGAGAGAGAAAGAGAGAGGTTCCTCGACGGGTTTATGGTGTACACGCTAGTGCGATTGCTGGGAAGGGAACACAATTAAGTCGCTAGTTCTGCGATTCATGCCGGGAACACATTTAATGTAAAATTTTTAGCAGGAAACCAGACAGTTAGCCACAGCTCTTATGCAAACGCTTCTTTTGATGAACCTCATCCACGTCTAATTTGTAAATCCTATCTGCATGGAAGATTCCCAATTCAAATAACCCATCCAAATTCAAGTAGGGGTGGTTGCGGGCAACAGATGGCGGCCGAGAGATGCTGTAATCTTTTTCTTTTTTCCATCAAGAGAGGGGTCTATTCCGACGATCCGTTAGAAAGCCAGAACGTTCCTACTCAGCCTAAACGCGATGATAGGTTGCCAACCTTACGCAGACATCCGCTGAGCAAAATCATGTTTTACGGGTCCGTCCATCAGCGAGAGCGTTATCACAGTTGACAAAGCATCAGAGATCGAAGCTGCATGGGCCAAGAACTCTTTCGATTCTCTCTTTTGTCTGCTGTGATGACTCTCCCACTGACAGCCTGACTCGAAAGACATACCATTGGATCCTCCGATGCGGTACTAACTTCTAAAGCAGCCTGCTCGCAACAATTCGTGCAAAACGACGCCAATGACTGACAGAAAACAGTCAATACATGAATGTTGTCCAGTAAGGCGGATGAGGAGGCAGGAGATGAACTTTTGGAAGGTGGGTGAGAGACGCAATCTATCGTATATTTCTTATGATTCGAGATTGGAATCCATCAGTTTGATTGGCTTATCTGCAGGCGGCATAGTGTGGAGGTCCTTGAATGCCGCTTCAAGCAGAAAAGATCAAGTTATTGTAACACATCTGATAGGGAGATGTGGTTCGTCGTACTTGTTGAAAATTTTTTGTCGCAGGGTGATCGGATGTAATCGGGACTCTTTGGGTCGACGTATGCTGCGACGATTTAGCCCATAACTATGAAATGCTCCCGTGATGCTTTTGAAGATATCAGTCACAAAAGATCATATCTCATGCATGCCCCACGAAAGCTAAAGAATCTCTCAACTTCGCGTTGAATCTGCACTTATGAAATTTTCCAATCAATCTCATGAATGGAGGGAAATGGCCTAAGGATCCTCATCAGTACGTTGAGATCACATGATGTGGGGACTATATTTAGGAACGAAGTGCATAGTATTTTCTTTTGCCACATGATAAGTTGTTTGGTAACTAAGGTGGTTGTCAAAAATCGTGGGCACTTTAATCAATTTTAGTGATAGGCATTTTTAATCATTCTTTTGAAATAAAAATATTTTATAAAAAATCATGGAGATTATGTTGGAAATTTAACAATTTTGGAGTCATTCTCTTTGGTTGATATACTTAATCTTGAGAGAATGTCTTCTACATGAATTTTGTACAAGAAAGAATATATGTATGTTCCTCATCTTTGGAAATGGAAGGATTTATCGACGGGAGAGTGATTGTTTAAGTAACTTGTATGTATTTGTGTGTGTGTGTGTGTGTGAGAGAGAGAGAGAGAGAGAGAGAGAGAGAGACGGGGGCTATATATATATATATATATAATATGTACATACATACATACATACATACATCCATACATCCATACATATATATATATATATGTACATACATACATACATACATACATACATACATATATACATACATACATACATAGAGAGAGAGAGAGAGAGAGAGAGAGAGAGAGAGAGAGGGAGGGAGAAATGGATTGTATATCTCCATGGATAGTATTCGTCAAAAGAAAATCTTCAAAATAAGAATGATCTTAAGGTTGAAAATTATGTCAAAAAAACATCCAATACATGTCTTTAAGTCCCTTACAAAATATCATGAGGAGTGCTCAAGCCTCTTCCTCGTAGTCCTCACTTTTATTGCCATTACTATTCTCTTCAAGCCCGAGGCCTTTGAGATAACTATTTTTGGGATCTTTGTCTTATCCAAATTTTATCGCTTCCTTGCTTCTAACATTGAGGATCATTCTCCAAATTCCAATGTTTTGAGAATCTACATATGCTTTTGCATCTCTCATGTTATTCTTTCTTGTGATAGGAGCCCAATATTAAATCTTCACTTGATCGTACGAGAACAAAATTTTCTTTTATGACATCAACTTTTGGTTTCTCCCTTAGCTTATGGCGTGATAGCCCACAATAGCATCCTTGATTTTTCTCTATTCCAAGTGGCTGAGTCATCTTTGTTACTACCATAATGAACTTATCCCCTGAATACATACTTTTGGGCCAAAATTCATGCAAGAAAGTACTCCTTTGACTCATTTGTAGTGTTCAAGGAAGCAATCATGGTCTCCCAATACTCAATGATAGCCTTAATCCACTCTGCATATGCTGATTAGTCATCTCCTTTACTTTTCATCAAGCTTTTCCACCAATTCACAAAGGTATTTATGCCTTGTATACCTCTCAAGTAGGTCACTATGTATATATCCTATATATATGTATACCTCTCAAGTAGGTCACTATGTATATATCTCAAGTAGGTCACTATGTATATATCCTATATATTGCATGTATTCAAGGCCTATTTGTAAATCCCTTATTTGTGAATTTTTCAATAATAAAATGCACCCTTTTTCTATTCAATCTGTAATTTCTTTTCCAAAATCCTTTTTACAAAACCCATATGTAAGTGAAATTGTGAGAAAAAATGAAATTAATATGTTCTTCTATTGAACTCACGTGATAGCCATATGTATCATTGAGTGGCTTCCCCAAGGTATAACTTGTATGTTATCCTTTGTGTATTCCAAAATAGGCATAGCCTTAGGAACCCCTTGAGGAATCATAGGCATCCCCTCATCATCACTCTTCCATAGTTCAATTCCATTTTTAGGCAAGCACTCAATTGATTTGGGTGTATCTTGCAGTAATGCATCTTGATAGAATGGCCTCATTCATGTAAAATCTAAATTGTAATGGCTTGGAATGATATACTAGTCTATGTGCATCTTCATGTAAGTAGCGTTTCACATACTCTTTGAAATCCGGCATGTCCTTCATAAGAAAAGATGTTGGATTTATGCTCTTGCACTCATTGAAGCTTCTCATCAAGTGAGGGAAGATGAATATCTGATTTGTTCTGAGTTTCTCAAAAAACTGACTTAAATGCATCGATATCATCATGCGTATGTCCCACCATAAGAAAACCTAGTTGCACCATGTCAAAACTCCTTTTGCCACTAGTAAATATATAGATAAATATACAAGTTCATATCGATTCGTATTCTTAAATCCACAATTATTCATTTAAAGGAGAAATTTGTTTGCCAACCTCTTGAATGTGTCCTCTTTTGTAGCATCGTTTGTTTGTGTGGTGTCTTTTTTTGTATCATCTTTTGAGATACATAACAAATGATTCTCATTGTTTTTCTTCATATGATGATTTAATGTTGTTTAAGACATCAAGCATTGGAAAATATTGTGTGATATCTTAGGATCACCACTATCATATATCATGCATGTGACTATCTTATCTCTCCAAGCTTTTAAAACATTTGTATAAAGAACCAATTGTAAAATTGGGATCGTTGGGCCATAATACCACTGCAAAGTGTCCATAATTAACATTAAATTTTGTCAATGACCAAGTGTAAGTATGCATGTCAAAATGATATCAGGTATATGTCACAGTTTCAAGGTTAGGGGAGAAATGATTGTGTGAGGAGTTGTCGAATGTCATGATTTCAAGACTAGGAAAGGAATGATTGTGTGAGAAGCTCTCGCATTGTGTAGAGGGGGAGGACAAATTGTGTGAGATGCTCTCGGACTGTGCAGAGATGGAGGAGCAGGATGACACATTTGGGAGCTTCGTGTGTCCAAGGGCATCCATTTTGAGAGGAGATAGAAGCTACATGAAGAGTGCAATAGAGAAAGGTCAAGAGGTAATGGTGAAGGGAGTCGGAAATGGTGCAGTAATTACATTCTAGACAAAACAATGATGATGAAATTGTAGCAGGAGCCAAAAATATTGAATGAAATGGAATAGTGTAGGCTTAAGTAGAGTAAAGGCCACCGCATTGGTCTAGCTCAAGCAATGGCCACTGTGGTGGTTGGCTGAGGCTAACACCTATTTTATTAATTTTGGACTCATATGTCTACATTTGGACTAATCCTAAAACTCCTTCCCAAATGAAAAGTTTACTTTATGAAAATGTTGTTCCAGAATCAAAAGTTTACTTTTTGGCACTATCATTTCCACGTAATAAATTTCAGAATCTCTCTATAATGTCGCACTTAATAACAATTTAAATTAATAATTTAATTAAAAAATAATAGTTTACTTACATTTAAATTAATAAAAGCAATTTAAATGTATGAAAAAAATATATGCATGTATGTATGTATGTATGTATGTATGTATGCATGCATGCATGCATGTATGTATGTATGGCCCATGCATGACATTAATTTACCATAAGAGTCCTCTAAAATCTTTAAGATATCATAACGGTATTAGCAAACACCTTTTGAGAGTTTAAAACCTCTAAAATCTCATAGATATGGAGTCACACACGATGCTATACATGCATGCATGGAATGTATATGTCCTTGGTTCATCGATGAAAGGCCATTGATACATATGGTGGGATTAGTGCACTGCATTGTCCATGTGACATGGGCATGCCCGTAAGGCTTTTATATTTATATTATATAGTTAAAGTCCATGTATGATATTAATTTACCATTTGAGTCTTCTAAAATCTCCAAGACTTAATAATGGTGTTAGTAAACACCTTTTAGAGTTTTGGAACTATAAAATCACCAAGACTTAATAATGGTAAACACCTTTCAAATTTTCAGAAAGCAACGTCAGTATTATCTCAAAGAACTTTATAAACACCTTGCAAAAGTTACAAAGGTTTTTTAAGATGTGTTTGCACTGAGTGAAGCATAGCCACTATGAAGCTAATATCAAGTGTGGTGTTAGGGGAAAAAATCAAACTCCCAACTAGCTTCATATACTTTGTACTTTCAACAAGTGGTGAATAATCCTCTATAAAAATCTTCACATTCACATCCATAGTTGTATATACAATCTTGTAGTTCATCCTTCCTAATGCGTTCAGAAGATTAAGATTTATTCACTAGTTCCTTTAAACATTGATTGTGTTGATGAAATCAATTGAGTCATGTGCCATATTGTAGATAATATCTTGAGATAAACATGATAGAAAGGTATCTATAATTTTGTAGATACTTCATTTACGAGAGAAAACATTGAACATGTGTTGAGTTGATTGTGTACTTGTCTTTTGGTTTGATCAATTGAAGACATGTACAATTGTAAAAATGTTGTACTGATTTTGAATTTCCCTTTGTTGAATGTGCCATTGATGAAAAGGATGGATTGATTGAATTTGATATTCCCAATGGTTATTGAAATGCTTGAAATCTCAACTAAAGTACATAAGTTGCTACACATATTGAAATGTCAACTAAAGTACATGAGTTGCTACACATATTGTTTTTTCCCCTTAAATTGAAAATTAAATGAATTGAGGACACTTGTTAATGAAGATTCCATGACCTTGTGAGGCCTTGATGTTAAATTCTTCCAATGATAGTTTCTTTACCTAAACATGGAAATTTGAACATGAATGTCTGGCCTTAGAAAATTGGTGCTTGATTTGGGGCTTGAAATGACTTAGTCCTTGAAATGATGTCCAAAATTATGCAAAAATGGGCTTTCAATGTGCAAAAGCTAGGCTATGTGGGCTCAAATCTGGTCTTCATGGCCTTTGAAGTTCATGACTAAAATAAACCTTTTGAGGGCCTTTGAAATATTATTGAAGGCAAGGTCTACCACCTAGGACTTTTCCCCAATCGAGTTTGGCTCCTCGATATTCTTCAATGACCTGGTTCCTTAAGCCAAATTCTTGAGCTACTCAAAAGGCACACTTACCCCATATCAAAACTAGACATATGGATTCAAGGAAACTATTTTCCTTACAAGACTTCTTTGACATGTTTTATGGGTAGAGATGAACTCTAGACTACTATGTTAAGGAAACCTAGGTAACACAGTAGATGGAAAAGATATTTTGGATTGATGCATCAAGCTAGATTGTGTATGGGCAAAATCGACATCAAGGATGTGGGAAGGGTTCCCTCACTCTATGATCCCTTCAATGTAAGATGAACACATGCTAATATAATCTCACGAAGTTCACACACCAAAAAAATAGATAGGGGAATGAATAACCTTATGCCATTGAAGATAGGCATCCACCAAAGTTGTGAACGTCCCCACTTGGTAGCAAACAGGTCTTTGCCAACAACATGAGGAAAACCCCCTACATTTGCACCATAAAAGTTGTATAGCACTTCTTAATCAAGCCCTTCAATCCCATCTCTACATTTGATCTCCAACACGATTGCGAAAATGCAAGATTTCGCTCAAGAGATGCACTAGATTTTGGATCATACTAAATTTTACTTTGGCTCAGGCATATAGCACCTCAAATCTATGCCTTAATTGGGGTTGATTAGACTCATACTCCATCTAGTTGGCTTGCATGTCCCAAGCCTTAATGATTGACTTGATACCTAAATTATTCCCTAGGCATTGACCCATGTCTTATATCAGAACATTGGGTCCTGGCTCTAAAGACTAAGCCATAGATTCCATATTTAGGCATGTAGGTGGAAAATCATCATCATTGAATGATTGATATTGAGGATTTAGCCTTGCTTAGAGGTAATACATCCTAGCCTCTACACATTGTTACCAAATCTAATCTCCCTTTGAATGTCCACGGATCA
The DNA here is from genome assembly GCF_047967505.1 of Dipteris shenzhenensis. Taxonomy (NCBI): domain Eukaryota; kingdom Viridiplantae; phylum Streptophyta; class Polypodiopsida; order Gleicheniales; family Dipteridaceae; genus Dipteris; species Dipteris shenzhenensis. The sequence continues at coordinate 12,540,868 of NC_141611.1, forward strand.
ATGCTCCTAGTTCGATCTAGATGTTTGACACATGGTGGCCAAAGTTTGCTCACCGAAGTTGACATATTGTATCAAAGTTGGTCATTGATTTTGTCCAACTAATTCAGAAGGCCATCGATATAGCTATTGATGAATCAATTAAATTGGCCATCAAATATGGCCTTTAATCTAGGAGATCAATCTAGCCATCGATCTTTAAACAACCTACTATACGTATATGTCAAGCCTCTTTAGAGCTTTTCCCAAGCTTGCCCTTGCTTTGGATTAAGCTTTTTGAAGTATTTCGCTTCAAATCTTCTTGGAATCTTCATTGTGGGTACCAAAGATTTGTGCCCACAAATATTCAATAGCATATCCTTTAGTAATGTGGTATCTTGACCATTTGTTCACCATTTGTGGTTATAGGTGCTTGTACTTTACGACTAACTATGGTTCTTATAATTTGAGCTACAAAACTTGATCATGGTCATCTTAACAATGATGACTAAGTAGATGATGCGGCAAGGTTGACATGGTAGGGTGATGTGTCATGCTCATGTGGCAGCATGCTAAGGATAAGATTTAGACGTGCACTAGCTATGGCAATGCTGATATGGCTTATTTAGCACGTGTCAGCAAATTGTGTTAAGAATTATCTTCCATGTATCAAAATTTGGTTTGATCATTTTCCATGTGGCCTCATTTTTCATGTGACTTCGATCTCCATAGTCTGTGGATTGCCTCTTTTTGGCTCCTAGCTTATCACTTCTTTTTTGCTCTTGAATTGAACTATCCTCCTTTGTGGCACTTATTGAAATTCAAAAATTGGGCTTGTTTTCTATTTTTTATGGTTATTTAGGTGATGGTGCAATTAATCGTGTTTGTTGTAAGCTCTATCAAATAACGCTTTCTTCATCACATGGATTCCATTTGATATCACCAACACAACTATCTTTTGCTTCCAAACTCTTGGGCTACCAATCTAATGGAAACATCCAATGTGGTCTTCATTCTCAGAGAATCTTCTTAATGCCAAGATAACTTGGATGTTGTCATTGTGAGACACCATCACAACCTCATGAGATGAAAATACAAGTGGGGCTATTGGATATGATGGTAAAGTTGGATGCTGGTGTGTTGATGGTTTCTCAGTGGACAGCTCCCTTTACTAGGATATTAGGCAAGTTTGGCCAACATGTGCTAAGCTAAGTATGCCACCTGGAGTAATGAAAATTCATAGAAAGGGGAATGAGCGTCAGCTTCGTAAATGGGCTTGCTACAACATGGTACAAAGGGCATATGAAGATGCTTGACTAGCAAGATTTACAAGACTCAACACAAGAACTCAATATACAAGGAGTGCCAAGTTATATTACAAAAAGGGCTTTGGACCATGTATTATAAGAAACTGAGTTGCATGACCAACTGTATGCAACCTCTCATGAGGGCGACTCTCACTCTTTCAGGGTGCAACAACGTGCAAAAATGCAAATAGCTCTCAATTCATGGAAAACACCTTGTTGTTGATTATTCTTTGAAGCCTCTCCATCTCTTCAAATCTTACGAGTAGCATGACTCGTGTACGACAGGTAGAGACCCGCTCTGTTGGGTCTCAAGGTGGGATCTAAATTTTAAGAAAATAAAATTTCAAGTTTCAAGACCCCTCCATCGCTTCAGTTTGTCAATTGTGAGTGTTGTAAATAGAGGAAGAAAAAATTTGAAACTTACTTATTGCAACTTTTATTCCTCTCAAATGCTTGGAAGATTAATGTGTTATGCATCATGGTTTAGTAGACTTTTGAATACCTCAAGTAGTAATCATGGGTTTCAAGCTTACTTTTCTATGCTATTGGATGCAAGAAATTCATCATGTCTGGGGCAAAGACATCATCCAATGGGAGCAAGAATAGAAAATCAACAGGGAAGGGGGATAAGCGCTCACAAATGGAAAATGTATTTAACATGTATATGTGAGGTATATGTGTTGTTTATTTGAACATATGGAGTGAGTACATCTCTATGTATCTGAGCATGTGGTGTTGCTATATGCGTCTTATGCATGTGCATGTCTATGTTTATGTATGTGCATATGTGTGTGTGAATACGTGTGCACAATTGTGCATGTGTTTACGTGCATGGGCGACTCTTATTTCTATCATGTTAATCATTATTGCAATGTCCAATCCCATTGTGACCATAGTAGACCATAGCAAGAAAATTGTCTCTTTCTCATAAAATTCATCAAGATCGCTCACCAAAATTAAAATTTGGGCTCATCACTTCAAGACCACTAAAGCATGTTGCATCATGAGATAGAAAAGAAAGTACAGGATGCATTGTTAGAGCAATGTAATTTTAAGCAACTTCAAAGAGCATTATTTTGTGGCAAAGATCGATGGTACAGAGCAGTGCTCGAAGCGAATTAGCAGTAAGTGATATAAGTAATATAAGATGCGAGTGAGATTTCTTCCATCCACAATCAAAACCTCAAGACTTACCTAGCAACTTTTATTAAATGTTCCACATGATTGAAAGAATGATTTAAAGACATGCATATATCGAGTGCCTAATGATTGATAGTTGATTGGAATGGCATCCTTAGTGTCTTGTCAAGGCCTACGGACTTCATTCTGCACTACCAAGGCCATTTCTAGAATTCAAAGAGTAGAGAGGAGGGCCCAGTTAATTAGCTTTCACATATATGAATTTTGAAGACAATTTTACTTCTATTCCCCAAGCTTTCACATATTTGCATTCTTAGCCTATGATCCTCATATTTGAATTTACCAAAGGAGAAATAGCAAAGCTTCCTATGACGTGAGGAGTGTTCGTTTGTAGCTAACACAGAGCATAGAACATGTCTCTCTCTCTCTCTCTTCTCTCTCTCTCTCTCTCTCTTCTCTCTCTCTCTCTCTCTCTCTCTCTCTCTCTCCATATGTGTGTCTATGTGTGTGCATGTGCGCATGTGATATTATAATATATATTCTCTCTCTCTCTCTCTCTCTCTCTCTCTCTCTCTCTCTCTCTCTCTCTCTCTCTCTCTCTCTCTCTCTCTCTCTCTCTCTCTATCTATCTATCTATCTATCTATCTATCTATCTATCTCCTCCTCTCTCCCTTTCTATCCTCTCTCTCTCTCTCTCTCTCTCTCTCTCTCTCTCTCTCTCTCTCTCTCTCTCTCTCTCTCCCCCTCTCCCTCTCCCTCTCTCTCTCTCTCTCTCTCTCTCCCCCTCTCTCTCTCCCCCTCTCTCTCTCCCTCTCTCTCTCTCTATTTTCTCTCTCCCCCCCCCCCTCTCTCTCTCTCTCTCTCTCTCTCTCTCTCTCTCTTACTTTGTCCTTCCTCTCTCTCTCTCCGCATTTACTACATGTGTCACAACAACAATATTTACTCCACATGTCAGCGCGCCAACAATGCGTAGTCTTCCAAATCGCGTAGTGCAAGTAGTTCAAGCAATCTGAGACACGTGGCGAGCAAGTGGTGATGGATAGCCTGCGCAATCCGAGACATAGCCACATCTGCATCTGTGATGACATGCAGCATGCCACATTAGCACATGCTTGCAGTGCAGTCTATAGTGACAGATCGAGCGTGCCATGATCACCACGTGTCATCATCGCGTGTGCTCCGAACCTCTACCTACCCTCTGAACCTCCCACGAAGCTCCACCTTGTTCTTGTCGAACCTTTGGAATGGCTCCATGTTGAGACCTCTGCTTAATGAATAGAGTAGAAGAGTAGATGCATCTCTTCTCTTCTTGTTAGTCAATGTCTCCTCATCGTCTCCTTTAAGTCATGCTCCTCCATTATATGGATTTGCCTCTAGATTGCAATTTGTCACACGTTAACAATACTCCTCTGCGACCTCAGCCATGATCAGTCTTGCTTGTACTTCTATGCACCATTTCTTGCATGTAGTACTTTATGCACCACTTCTTGCATGCTCCACCCCATGCACTACTTGCCTCCGACCTCGACCACATTGCTTGCATGAGTATCCACATGCAAGTCTCATGCATGCGGGTGCTAGGGCTTAGTACTTTTTTGAACATAGCTTCGGTCAAATTCGTAGAGTCTAAAGCCCAGAGCAAGCTCACGACTAGGGGGGACCAAGAGGGAGGCAAAGGTTGGAGGTTTTAAATTGTGGTTGCAAAAGGTTCTCCCAGGTCTAGAGCCATGCATCACTTTCAAACTTGGTGGATTAATGTTGGTTCACTTAGGTTGGGAATGGTGGAGCTACTAGTTTATTCCCACGCTTAGAGAACTTAGCACATCTTCCATGATCAACCAGCACTTGTGTTGTTCCCATGGCTAGCCCCTAAAAAATGATGCCAAAATTTGGCAAATACAAGCCCCAATGAAGAAGAGAAATCCATCTCTCCACCCGAGCATATTGGGACTTGGCATCAATCACCCTGTCCAATCTCTAGAAAAGCTTCAACTTAACTATCCTTTCCTATCCCACTCCCTAGTCTAGCATAAGAAGTAGCTTGCTAGGATTGATGCCACTCCAAGATCCCCTGTGCTAGGACTGATGGGAAACATGCTCTATCAAGGAGCATGGAGCTCGGTGGTAAGGAAAGGGGTGATTATGTTTGCTGATTTCATCTTGTGTGGCCAAGGGGAGACTGCCGCCATCATTCCTCCTTCCATTGTTCAATCACATGGATAGGATCTAGATGGATGGTGATGCCCAGGTGAGCAAAATTGAGTTGCCCCCTCTTCCGTGCTACCAAACTAATTCAAAGTTTGCCGATTGAGAAGCTCCTTGTCATCACACGAGAGGAACGGCTTGAGGACCCAACCATTCAAGGGGGAGGGGAAGGGTTCTACCTCACAAGATGGTGGAGGCTCAGAATGGCCGAGGGTTCTTGGGTGTGTGGACACTGGTTGCTAGCTGATTGCTCCGAGTTCCTTTTCTCCTATGGCTCAGTGCCGTATCTTGAGGGGACTTACACATTATTTTTTGAGAGTACAATGGTAGTAGGGAAACTCTATGCTACCATTGCCGATAAGACAAACAAGGCTTAGCAACTTGCTGTTTAGATCCTTGACTGGGCTTTTGAGTCAAGGCATGACAATTTGGATTGATGATCTTACAAGTAACAGATCAGTGACCCTATGATTTGATCCCACAATCAAGAAAGAGCTTCCAGGGGTGCTCATCTGGTAGGAAAAATGGTCTGGTCTCACCACAAGGGCCTACTTCCCCCGATGGGTATGGGTGCTCGCGTTTATCCAATTCACACGTATTTGTTGAATAGGAAGCCATGCTCCTTAAAGCAGCTGGGTGTGAAATCGAGTCAACAGAATTCCATGGACTCATTTCACTACCCAACTGCCCTCTGCTTTTGATTTTCTCGTTGTCTGCTTCCAACCCTCAACGACTCCGCTTGCATGTGGCCTAATTCTCGTTACCATCCCCCCTTAGAGGGTGGCCAGATGCGCACCACATCTGGTGACTATGGAAACAAGCCACAAGTCTTGAATTTTTGCAAGACTTCAAGCTTGCTCTGTGTCCTTTGCTGGTGTCAATCTTGATAGCCATAAGTTTGCAGATCTTCTTGTCTTACACTCATGTATTGTTATACCACATCACCTCAACTTCCAAGGCATGGCATTACCACCATTTTTAATTCTTGTTCATTGGGCCATAGCCATCGTCGCCTCGAGTCCATGCCTTCATGATTCATAGGCACCTCAAGATCATGCCCTTTTGATTCACATGCCAATTGTCGATGCTAAAACTCAGCCAACTAATAAGTAGTGTTCAAGTCTCTAGCTAGCCTTGAGCCTAGCTTCTCATTACTTTACTTGAAATTTGTTCAATTGGGCTAGTCGCATCTAGTTTTGGTTCAAGACGTCTACCGCTTGTTCGACCTCTTGAGCCAATTGGTCCTAGATGCTATAGGCTAGCTTCCTATCAAGGGAAAATAAAAACAAGTCTACTACATTGTGGGAGGCATGTCAAACAGAAACTCTTGAGGCATTGGTGGGATGTCTAGAGGCAACTCCTCAATCCTCTTTCAAGGCCAAAGTCACCAAGAGTGTTCACCAAGTTGACATTATCCCTAATGAGATCTCCATCCAGGGATCCTACTATACTAGTGGCGGGGTAGTCTTGGGGGCTTTGAGTTGCATTTTAGCCAATTGGTTGCTTTGCCTTGTGCTTAGCTTAGCACTCTCCATTGTAATTGTTCTCCTTTTAGGGCTACGAGGGTTGATGGGTTAGCTTGCTGAAGACGGGTCCAAAAGTAGTTGTAGACACTCTTTTTCCCTTGGTCACACACTCATCACTTGGTCGTAAAGGGAGCTACATACTCATTAAGCTACTCACGCTGCAATGGAGAAAACCATGACTAACATGTTACCAAGTTGTTGCAACACAATGTAAGGGCATATTTAAAAAAAGCATGGGCTCTTGGCCCATTTACAAATAGCTGAGGTACATGACAATGCTACCTCCCATGAGTGTGAACACCTCTCTTCCGCTTTGGTGCAATAGTATGGCAAATACTCTCTACTCATCATGGGGTCTTTGTCAAAGTCTTTTTGTGTCCTATGCTCCTCTGTAGACTCTCTCTATCACTTAACCTTTTTCGATCTCTTCTATTGTCGGATTTTTGTCATGGAGTCATGGCTTTGGATTATATAAAATACCTTGGTCATAGTTGTACTTAGTTGTGCACCACCTTCAATCTAGCCTCCTCCTTGCACACCTTCTTGCATGCTCCACGTCATGCACTACTTACCACCATGACCATGTTCTTTTCCCACATGCGAGTTTCTTGTATGCGGGTGCTAAGGTTAACACTTGCTCATGGTCCAAACCCTAAAGAAAGCTTGAGGCTAGCGGTTACTAGTTGGGAAGCAAAACTTGGGGTCTTGAACTTGCATCCACGAAGTGGTCATCGAGGTGCTTCCACACCGTGCATCATTTAGGGTTTCTTGGGAGGGAAGGGGGTAACGAAGATCAACCTCTATCAAAGTAACCTTTGATGGCTAAGTGTAGATGGCATTGAGCTTCAATTGGTGAGGTGGGTATTAGCACCATAGTTCCTTTCACTATTTGACAACACGAAAAACATCCGGATGGATGATGCCCAAGTATGTTGGCTGCATGGCTCTCAAGCACTTAAGGATAGATGTAGGGGGATTAGGTTTTCCCTATGTGCACGTGGCATGCCGAGCTCACCTAAAAGAACCATTTGACCCAACATCATGAAGTAGCAGGGCACACAACTTTAGGCATCACAATTGCATTCCCCATGTGAGCGTCACATGCATACATGCCTTTGCAAGACACGCTCCGACGTGGTGATTTTTGAAATGGGCGATAACGATCATAAAGGCCATGATACCAAAAGTCAGTATTCTTGGTCAAAGCTACTTGGAAATCTAAACATAGTCTTCACTCTGCCAACTCCCAAGAGATTACAACCCATTCTCCCGATGGCCCAATCTCTTAGCTGAGTTACATAGAAAGCTCCATCAAAGCCAAGTTTGAGATTGGGAACTACTAACCGAGATTACGGCATGAGATTAGGGCCAGGTCATAAACAGTAGACTATCCATGATGTGTGTGTGTGTGTGTGTGTGTGTGTGTGTGTGTGTGTGTGTGTGAATAGTATATCTGTATGTATCTATATATATAGATACATACAGACATAATTATATATATATATCAAATGTGTGTGTGTGTGTGTGTGTGTGTGTGTGTGTGTGTGTGTGTGTGTGTGTGTGTGTGTGTGTGTGTGTGTGTGTGTGTGTGTGTGTGTGTGTGTGTGTGTGTGTGTGTGTGTGTGTGTGTGTGTGTGTGTGTGTGTGAGAGAGAGAGAGATGCATATTAGCGTGCATGTGCTTACATGAGTGTCTCTTGGTCTCTGACTTGCATAATCATAAACCATCACTCATTGATACATTCACATGTATGCCCACATATATGGATTTACATATATGCATCTTGACCTCTCACTCACATAGTCTTAATCCACTACTCATCCATTTGTTTTATTTGTACACTTTTTTGTATAGAGAACTACGATATTTTAACTTCAAATGAAGCTGAGCAACCTTGAACTATTGTTATTACAAATGAATAGCCAATACAAAATTTTGAAGTAATTCAAGGATGAGGCAACAATGCATATAATTATAATCCACTACTATCCATTTATTTTATTTGAGGCATGTATACTTGTTTACTATATTTTAACTTCAAATGAAGTTGAAAAGTCTGAAAGTGTTATTCTAATAAATGAAAAACTGATATAAAACTTTGAAATAATTCAAGGATGAGGCGACTATGCAAATCATACATAAGAACTTTGGCTTCGAATACAATAGCAATATAAATGTATCAATTCAATTGCCATGGGTTGTAACCCAGTCCATAGCATATAGCTCATTCATGTCATTAGAGCTTGTAAAACTATTTAAACCAACCTTAAATTTTGACACCTTGGTGTGCAACTTCACCTATTCCTTTAAGATCTCTACTGATAGCCTACATGTACAACCAAACATTCTCACTTCCCCCAAAGAAGATTTCACATGTACTCATTTGTGGCCTTTGTCATCCTCAATCAGGGTAATCCTTTTAATGATAGTTTCAGTAGATGTCCTCGGGTCCTCTCTTGTTGCTTCACCAACTTCCAAATGGCTTTCACTCCATAGGGACCTCAAATGTGTTGTGTTTATTGTATTTGCATGTTCATTGTACTCACACAATTCCTAAATGGACTTTAAATGCCTTGCAATAGCAATAGTGTTTTGACTTGAAGATGATAAACAATTAGTTGCATGTTTGGTTGTATAAATGGAAGGCCCCACCCTTGCGAATCGTCTCATTATACGAAGACGTCATTGTCTACCTATGCACTTTAAATGCTTTTCAATAGCACTAGTGTTTTGTTTTGAAGAGATGCATTTAGTTGATTGCTTGGTCACATAGGTGGAAGGGCCATCCCTAGCAAGTCATTTAATTGCACGGAGACCTTTTTGTTTACACATAGATGACATAACGATTTTGAAAAAATGAGAGTTTGGAAAAAAAGGGCAAATTTAAAGGAAAGTGAGATTATTAAAAATTAGGAAAATTTGACTAGTAAAATGAAGGAGAAAATAAGGGATAAGGAAGAAATCAAACAAAATGTGTGTGTGGGGGGGGGGGGGGTTGGGGGTTCAAAGGTGGGAAGAAAAAAGAGCCAGGGTTTAAACCAAGGGGAGGAAGGGGTAAGAAGAGTGTGTGTGTATGTGTGTATATGTGTGTGTGTGTGTGTGTGTATGTGTGTGTGTGTGTGTGTGTGTGTGTGTGTGTGTGTGTGTGTGTGTGTGTGTGTGTGTGTGTGTGTGTGTGTGTGTGTGTGTGTGTGTGTGTGTGTGTGTGTGTGTGTGTGTGTGTGTGTGTGTGTAAAGAAAATGGACAATTAGTAGAAATTTTATAAAAAAGAAAAAAAGCCATTGATAAAGGATAAAAAGTAAAAAGGAAAGAAAAAATAATAAGGGAAAGAGAGAGAGAGAGAGATAGAAGGGGGTCAAGGTCTAACAAAAAGAGTGGAAATTGTAGGAAGAGAGTGTGTGTGAGTGTGCGTGTGTGTGCGTATCAGAGAGAGAGAGAGAGAGAGAGAGAAAGAGAGAGAGACAGAGAGACAAAGAGAGGCAAGGAGAAAGAGCTAGCATGGGGCCAGGGTCTATATATAAAAGAGAGGAAGGTGTGTGTGTGTGTATGTGTGTGTGTGTGTGTGTGTGTACCCACCCTTACCCGAGGGGACACCACAAGATGGGGGCAGGACACAGATCAAGTGGTGTCCTGCCTCATACCCAAAAGAGGAAGCCTCTTTATAGTTATTTGAAAAAGGAAATATATCGCAAGTGTTTGTAAGTGGTTTATTCCAATTATGATCATCAATTTGTTCAATGTAATTTGACACATAATGAAATTACCATAACTATCTTGAAACAATCATGCACCAAGCACAACGATTGCGTAGTTATGATAATTTTACCAAAAAGTATAACCTGAGAGGTATAAATCTTACCTCAAGCCTAGTTGTACAAGAACCTCATTCCTATATAACCTGATAAAGGTTTAGCGAGCAACGTGGCACGTGGCATGTGCCAAGTGGCAACCCAGCCAAGGGTTACCAACGTGGCACATGGTTAACCTGGCCAAGGGTTAACAAGGTTCGGGTGTGTGTGTGTGTGTGTGTGTTTAAAATAAAAAACCTTTTAACAACACGGCACGCAAAGCTCAGATAAGGATAGATAAAAAATTATTTATTACATGGTTGTTCATACAAAGTGTAAAAAATTATAACGCCGGTGCAGTCTTGACAAGCATCTTACTTATTGAAGAGGAGAATCTGCATACCTGCCACCATCCAACAAGAAAACATGATAAGAACCAGTTTAGCTTTAGTTGGGAAGACAGGTGTCATAAACCCTCCTCCTTGTTATCGGGGTCACAATAAATTAGAAGCTTAGTGACAATCTTCAACCGCATGATGAAAATAAATTAAATGAACAGGGAAAGGGTTTTCTAAGTGTGGTTTGAAAGGACATGTATTTGAATTAGATAGGGGGTAGGAAGGGGGAGGAGGGGAATTTTAAATTCTTGCGGGGTGTTAGGTTGATGGGAATGGATGATAATGAGCAAGAGGCGGAATTGACAGATTAGGGTAGGGAAGGAAAAAATTGAATTAGTTTGAAACGGTGGTAAAACATACAAGAAACGGAGATACTATAATGAAGTTGAAAATAGATGTACTAATAAAAGGGACAATTAATAGAGGCTTGAAACTTGGTGAAGACTATTACTAAAGTAGAGAAGTATTAAGGTAGGAAATAAGGTTGGGGGGGTTGGAAATTAGTAAGCAAAAAATGGAACATAATAGGAAAAATAAAAGGGAAAATTTGAGGAAAAAGTAAAGGGGATAATGTAAGTAGGGAAGGGGGGAAAGGGGTGCAAGAGAGTAATATAATAAGGGAGAAGTTCTAAGGGGGAAGGAGTTTTCAGTAAAAGAAAGGGGAAAAAAAGGGGGGGAGGAAGAAATCGGGATTAACAAGCAAAGAATTAAAGAGGACCTATGAGTCCAGGTCGATGTGACGCAGGTCTCTCTCACTTCTCGGTGTTCCCACCTCGCTCATTTTGCCGGCGAAGAGTGAAGCCCAGCCGTGGGATGCAGCGGTACAGACTCCAGAGTTCAGAGCCACTAGCCCCAGTAATGAGCGTTATGAGCTACTACGGAGCTGCACAGCCGTACTCAGAAGGTAGTCACTGGCCAGAGCTCACCGCTCGCCATACAATGGGTGTAGATAGGTCGCACCGGCGGGTGGAAAGGATAGGTAATAAGCTCAGAGGGTACTTGTTGTAGGTACGGGAGAAGAGCACGGGAGGCGAGGTAGAAAAAGGGGCCAGACAGTCGTGGGCGCACAGCCGTGGGTAGAAAGGGGTAGGCTGGGAAACCCAGTGAAATACGAAGGAAATAGCATAGAGTAGGATATCTTTAATAGACCAGGGGTCGAGGAAGGGTCGGGAAATAGAGGGTCGGGTGAATAGAAGGCTAGATTTTTTGGGTTAGTTATCAGCAAGTTTGGTAGTAAATAGGTTTTAGGGAGGTTAGGAAAAAAAATGGGTTTTAGGAGTAGTTTAATTAAAGGGGGTTTAGGAGTTAGATTAATTGAAACGGGTTAGAACTTACAAAGAAAAACAAAAAAAACGAAGAAAAGAAAATTTTAATAAGAAAATATAATTTAAAAAACAAGGGGCGGGGGGGTATAAAAGATAATAGGGGAAACAGTAGGGGGAAAAAATTAGTGCGTAAGCAAAGGAAAAATTAAGTAGTGAAGGACATTAAAAGAGGAGTATTTTTCATTAATCAAATTTTTGAAGTGAAAAATAATTAATTTAGAGGGAAAAAATCAAAACTAAGATGAAAAGACCATGGGAATAAAAAAGGAAAAATAAATTTAATAAATGAAAAAATGAGAGTTTGGAAAAAAAGGGGGAAATTAAAGGAAAGTGAGATTATTAAAAATTAGGAAAATTTGACCAATAAACTGAAGGAGAAAATAAGGGATAAGCAAGAAATCAAACAAAATGTGTGTGTGGGGGGGGCGGGGGGGGGGTTGGGGGTTAAAAGGTGGAAAGAAAAAGGAGCCAGGGTTTAAACCAAGGGGAGGAAGGGGTAGGGAGTGTGTGTGTGTGTGTGTGTGTGTGTGTGTGTGTGTGTGTGTGTGTGTGTGTGTGTGTGTGTGTGTGTGTGTGTGTGTGTGTGTGTGTGTGTGTGTGTGTGTGTGTGTGTGTGTGTGACGCATATTAGCATGCATGTGCTTACATGAGTGTCTCTTGGTCTCTGACTTGCATAATCATAAACCATCACTCATTGATATATTCACATGTATGCCCACATATATGGATTTACATATATGCATCTTGACCTCTCACTCACATAATCTTAATCCACTACTCATCCATTTATTTTATTTGAGACATGTACACTTTTTTGTATAGAGAACCACGATATTTTAACTTCAAATGAAGCTGAGCAACCTTGAACTATTGTTATTACAAATGAAAAGCCAATACAAAATTTTGAAGTAATTCAAGGATGAGGCAACAATGCACATAATTATAATCCACTACTATCCATTTATTTTATTTGAGGCATGTATACTTGTTTACTATATTTTAACTTCAAATGAAGCTGAAAAATCTAAAAGTGTTATTCTAATAAATGAAAAGCCGATATAAAACTTTGAAATAATTCAAGGATGAGGCGACTATGCAAATCGTACATAAGAACTTTGGCTTCGAATACAATATCAATATAAATGTATCAATTCAATTGCCATGGGTTGTAACCCCCGCTCCACAGCATACAGCTCATTCATGTCATTAGAGCTTGTAAAACTATTTAAACCAACCTTAAACTTTGACACCTCGGTGTGCAACTTCTCCTATTCCTTTAAGATCTCTACTGATAGCCTACATGTACAACCAAACATTCTCACTCCCCCCAAAGAAGATTTCACATGTACTCATTTGTGGCCTTTGTCATCCTCAATTAGGGCAATCCTTTTAATGATAGTTTCAGTAGATGTCCTCGGGTCCTCTCTCGTTGCTTCACCAACATCCAAATGGATTTCACTCCATAGGGACCTCAAATGTGTTGTGTTTATTGTAATTGCATGTTCATTGTACTCACACAATTCCTAAATGGACTTTAAATGCCTTGCAATAGCAATAGTGTTTGGACTTGAAGATGATAGACAATTAGTTGCATGTTTGGTTGTATAAATGGAAGGCCCCACCCTTGCGAATCATCTCATTATACAAAGACGCCATTGTCTACCTATCGACTTTGAATGTTTTTCAATAGCAATAGTGTTTTGTTTTGAAGAGATGCATTTAGTTGATTGCTTGGTCACATAGGTGGAAGGGCCATCCCTAGCAAGTCATTTAATTGCACAGAAACCTTTTTGTTTACACATAGATGACATAACGATACCTTGAACCTCCTCTTCAACATTTGGAAAAATAACCATAGCCAAAATAAATTGTGAAAAACTTTTTTATGTCTAGAATAATTCATTGTATGTGTCTGACCATATAGGTACATGTTTATATATATAGCTATATTTTGTGTGTGTGTATGTGTGTGTGTGTACACACACACACACACACATAGTTCTCACCCAAATTTCAGCCACTCGTATTTAAATACCGATAACAGAAATGTGTGTGTGTGTGTGTGTGTGTGTGTGTGTGTACACACACACACACACACACACACATAGTTCTCACCTAAATTTCAGCCACTCGTATTTAAAGTCCCATACCCCCATAACAGAAAAGATTCTTTTAAAGATTGCTTAAACAAATTTCTATAGAAGCTTTTAAAATAATTCCTACTTTGGACATTGAACTTTCAATCAGACATATCTAAGGTCTCCTACCCATCAAGAATAGATTTTTTTTTAAATCATTTCAAGAGCTTTACAAAGCAATTTGAGAAGCCTTTTAAAAAATAATTATAAAGTTTTTTAGTTGAAAAATTTGCTCTAGAAGCCTTGAAAATCGATTCAAGAAACCTTTAAAATAATTACGAAGCTTTTCTAAACAGTTTTCTCTAGAAGCTGTAAAAATGATTTGAGAAGCCTTTTTAAAAACCTACTTTAGAAGCTTTAAATATATTTTCGTTGTTGGCATGAAGGCTAAGTTGAAAAATGCAACTAGAGTTTGTAAAAATTTCGATCAAAATTAAGAATTTTTAATAATATTGAGTTTGACAAACATAATATTGAAAAAAGATGTCGAATCCTCAAGCAGTCCAGGTTCCGAGGTTGGGGTCCACTTACCTGCCACCATCCAAACAAACTAGGTGTTAAAACATCATAGTTACGTTTGGGTAGACAGGTAATGCCTGTTTTTCGCCCTGTTATCGCTTTACCCAGGAATATAGACAACCATATGGATTCTTAGATAATTAAAAAAACAATTTAGCCACAAGTGAAGTTTAAGTCACAAATGGACTAAGGAGCGAATGAGTACATGGATTAAGAAGGGATTAGAGGAGGTATAAGACGATTAGTGGGCTTGGTATGTGGGGTGGTGAAAAAGAAAGTATAAAGGGAAGATTTCACAGGGATACATAAAAGAATAATTCATTAGTTAGGGAAGTATTCATGTGTATGTGTCTCTGTGTGTGTGTGTGTTCGTGTAAAGAAATAAGTGTCTGTGTGTGTGAGATACATTTACTAATCTTTTTTTTTTCTGTGTTTAGATTTACTGCATACTAAATCATCTGGCATAATAGAAACCTTCGCTTGTCCTCTGATGCCTCTTTGGATATCTATATATTTTTTAGGCATTCTTTGCATACATCCCTATATAATGCTTATCATATAGATGATATTTCTATGCAAATTGTCATGTTTTTTTCTTTAGCCACCACACTTGGTGGTAGCGATTGTAAATTGTATTAATTAATTGAATCAATGGTTTTACCCCCAAAAAAAATGTGCGCATGTGTGTTGTGTAAAAAACCTTATCAACAAAAAATACATACAAAATAACATCACCAACCTAATGTGTAGGAGGTGGAGGGGATGTACTTGTGGTGCAGAGTGTTGGTCAGATGCCACCCACTGAACTAGACTACTAACAATAAAAAAGCCAAACGAAAGGGTTAAATCGACTACACAACCTTGTTAAATAAATTGCTTTAGAAGCTTTAATCCTTTTCAAAAAGACGCTTTAGAAACGATTTTTGCTTTTGACGCTTTGAAGCAACTTGTGTGACATAGATATGCATGTTTGTATGTAGCCATAGGCATGCACGCGTGTGTAGAAGCTTTAAAGACAATTTTACTTTCATTACTGAGTTTTCAATTAGTTCCCTACCCATCAAGTACATTATTTTTTTTTTTTAATGTTTCGAGAGCTTTAGAAGACAATTTGGAAAGATTTTTTGCACAAATATTGGCCACTCATATATGGTTCCCTACCCATACGTACAAAATTTTTAAAAAATCGCTTCAAGGGCTTTAGAAGACAACTTGAGAAGCCTTTTATACATATATTGGCCTTTTATATATACTGAATGCTATCACTCAACTTTTAGCCACTCATATTTAAGGTTTGCTAGCCATGAAGAAAACTTTTCTTTAAAGATCCCTCAAACAAATTTCTTTAGAAGCTCTGAAAACAATTTTTACTTTCAACATGCAGCTTTCAATCAATTGTATCTATGGTCCAATACCCATCAAGAACATATTTTTCAAAAAAAAGAAGCTAGAGGAACTTTAGAAAACACAAGAGTGCCTACAATTTAAAAATCCAAAGAATGTGTACTTGTATGTATTTGTGTGCGCGATTGGTATATGTGTGACATATACTACACATGCACACATGTATAAAAATGTGTGTTACACTCTCTCTCTCTCTCTCTCTCTCTCTCTCTCTCTCTCTCTCTATGGGACCTATATACTACATATGCACATGCGTATAAAAATTTGTGTTGCACACACACTCTCTTCTACATCTCTCTCTTCCCTCACCCCCCCCAACGCACACATCTCTCTCTCTCTCTCTCTCTCTCTCTCTCTCTCTTACATCTCTCTCTTCCCTCACCCCCCCCAATGCACACACATCTCTCTCTCTCTCTCTCTCTCTCTCTCTTTCTTTGAGCACCCTTTAAAACAATTATGATGCCTCTTTAAACAAATTACTTTAGCAACTTTAATAGTGATTCTCTTCATCATCACCACTGGGTTGAACAGAACGACACACACACATACATAGATATATAAAGCTAGGCTGCACACAATTAAATTAATTTAAACTAAGCTAAAGGAGCTCTAAATGACTCAAATTAAGTTAAATCCCCCCTCCCCCCCAACAATGGATAGGTTCGTTCTCAAGGTAGCACTTGCACATCATGTACTTCATACAACACAAACCCCTTGGAAACAAGGCACTTATCAATGACGGCGGATAAAGCAAGCACTCACTAGACAACATTTTCCTTGAACAATGCAACAATAACATGAGAGTTACATTTTCAATGGAGCTCTTTTGTTTAGTGTAGTAAAATTTCATCTTCAACAAGTATCATAAGGTTACAACTCTTGCAAGCATGCAAATACTTTTCTTCTCTTTTATGCTGTGATGGATCTAGTTGTTACCAACTTATGCTTGTCACTAGAATGGCTGGCAAAGCTCAACAATTAAAATATCCATGTCACCATATCTTGCTTAAGGTTTACCAATCTCCATTTGCAATGCTCATTTGCAAATATCATCCTATCAGTTCCTCAGATTCTCTCCTCCAACTCAATATGCCTCTGCTTTAATAGTTTTCTCAACCAATTGTTTGGACTGATCATTGCCATAACCCCAACGAGGACCCTCATATAAGTTGCATGTGAACAGCTTATCCACTTCAAGTAATGCACGCTGAAGTTATAGCCTTCCATGCTTGAATGGTACCCGTTCAATTGCACTGCACTTTTTATAAAAAAGAAGCATCTTACTGAAGGGTAGCCTGATATCCTCCGTAAAGATCCTGCAGGAAGCTGCCTCCTAAGAAGGCATCAGACGTCCACTATTGAATTGAGCAAGATAGCCCAAGTAGCCACCTCCAAAGAAAGAATCCAACACAATCGAGCAGGCCAGTCGATGGTAAAACCCGCAGCAACCTGCAAAAGCTTGCCACCTCCCAAAAATGCAGCAACATGCTAGCAATGGGAAACTAGATTTAAATGGTAAAACTAAGGTCAGCTTTTTGAGAAAGAGAGTAGGCCACTTTCAAAAATAGCTCTTACTAGCAACAAGGCTTTCACAGACCATCAAAAGACAAAAATACACCAGCGGAGATCCCTGCTGGCATCATATTCAGATGTCAGTCAAATGCATATAAACTCTCACTACCAACAAGGCAGCTTTCACACTCCATCAAAAGACAATGTGCACACCAGCTGAGATCCTTGCTAACATGTCAGTCAAATCAATATAAGTCGAAGTCACCCTGGCAAGAACTCGTCGTCCTTACATTCCTTTTCACATTCAAACACCAGCTTTGAGAGATACTGCACATACATGGAACAAAAATTATCAGACAGTACTAGTTATGAAACACAATGTTAACACTGGCCAGCAGCCACACTTGGCCAGAACAAGGAACGAGAAGATGTGGCCAGTCAGTGTGCAAAGTTATGACCATGAATGAGACACGGTTTCTTCTTAAACTTAGCAACACTAACCAACAATCCACACACGTGCCCTTCTTTACACGAGTCGGCCGCCCAACTCCGCACTAAACAAATTTAGCACTATGCTTACCGCTTCTTCAAAACACACTCCAACAAATTTAGCACTATGCTCACGCTTTATAAAAAAACAGTGTGGTTTTAAGCTGATTAGAATCACCCATAAGGTAAGGACCATCAACTCCTCACAGCACAGACTGGCAGCACCCAAACTGTGTGTAAGCTGTTGTGTACATATGTGCTCACACATGCACGCATCCGCACACGCAACATAGTTTCTGCAAAGTAATAACTGCTCTAGGCAAAGATCAGAGTCACATACAACAATATTTTGAAATCATAACTTTCTGTCAGGGGACGGCAGACTCCCCAAAGATTAAGAGCAATCTAATCTTTAATGGCAGATATGTTCATCATTTTAGCACGCTCTCTTAACTCCCAAACAAATCACAACAGCGCTAAATGGAGATCCACAATGCCAAGGGGGAACATGACAAAATGGACAAAGTGCTGATATGCTGTCAAATACATCCCAACTATATCCTTGCGTACAAAGCAAATATCCCGATGCTCAATTTCCACTTCTCCTCAAAGGGAGTCTACAACTAGCAGTCCTTATATTTACATTCAATAAACCATTTATGACGACATGCAGCATCCTCACTTATCAAAACTCCAAGGCAATAATCCAATGAGACTACAACAAATACAGGATTGCACCAATGGCCCTCACACTACTACTTCCCACCCTTTATGGGCCCAGTAGCAGGTCGGCAGATGCGACAGGGGAGCACACTGGGTCAGCAGTCTGCTGACTCAAGTCAGGCCCAGTCTGGGCAGGTTGGCAGGTGGCTGACAGGGTTGGCTGTACAGTCAGTACAGGATTGCATTGACAGATGGTAAGAAAATATCAAGACAAGGCTTGGCATATCTACATAAAAGGAATCAATATCCATGACAAAGCCAAGGTTAAATCCTGAACATAGTAACATGAATGGGTAATAGAAAAGGCCTTGTGACACAGGGATTAAACTTTTTGGGAAATAGGACACCAAGCACACACAGCCACGAGGGGGGTAGACAAGAAGAGAAAAGCAACAAGGTGGTAGGACTGAGCATCAAAAAGGATATAGACATACCTAAAGACCGAGCAATACTCAAAAGAGAAGTAAATCGCAAAGATGGCCCAAGAGAGCCTTGCAGAGTTTCTATGACAAAAAGCTAAAGAAGACATGCATTAGTGTAGCACGTGCATTCTGCAGTCCTCCAAGTTGTCCAGCAGCAGAACACCTCTAAAACAAAATTTCCATCATTCCATAAAATAATCAAGAAGGGGGATTGTGGGGCAAATACCATTCCATATAATACCCATTCCTGCAGAAGCCTTGCAGAGTTCTATGACAAGCTAGAGAAAATGAGCCACAACCCTTCCATAAACACTAAAGAAGACATGCATTAGTGTAGCACGTGCATTCTGCAGTCCTCCAAGTTGTCCAGCAGCAGAACCCCTCTAAAACCAAATTTTCATCATTCCATAGAACACTCAAAAATGGGGATTGTGGGACAAATGCACCACTAAAAGGAATGGCTGCAACTTTGAGATAAACTCAGGAGAGGCTAGCAAATTAGTTGATCAAGAAGACGAATGGATATCCCAAGTTTACTTCCCGACCTTCCAAGCACGGGCATCAGTCTCTTCACTTGCAAGAGTCCAAGGCTCAAGCACCAAGGCACAGAGTAAATCAAATCAAGTCCTTGGAAATTTTCTGAACCCTTTAAAAGATATTTTCATCCTTTTAAGATGTTCAATAGGTCAGTACATAATTGTTAGACAGCTTCAAAGATATTACACAATGCTTCAAGGATCGGTACAAAAAAAAAATCAATAAAAAGCCCACAATTATTCGTTTGCTCAGCATTGAAAAAAAACATGGATAAGTGTAAAGGTTGAGGGGGAAGGTGCTTAGAGAAGACCCATCTGTGCATGCATGCTTCAGCAAGGCATACAGAACAATTCTAACAGTGCAAGACTGATTCAAAATGCTGTTAATCATACCAAAACATAATCGGGGACCCAACAGCACCCAATAAAGCAGTGTAAGGTAAAGCTCACCTACTCATCTATTCCATAGCACAGTGGCATATGTTAAATTGGCTAGTCGCTGCCATGCGTGGAGTAGATGGTCCTCACCTTGTGCGTGGCTTTGAGAGGTATAAAACCACTGTTTGTCGCCCTTTTACAGAGTGAATTTGGGCTTGTTGATAGTCACTCAGCATTTTACTTGGCAAAGCTCATTTGGAATGAAGGTTTGTTGGGCCTGTCTGTGGCAAGCCTCCAATGTGGTACTTTCTCTTGAGCTTTCCCTGCTGTTGCCACTGTCCATTTGCCAGCTGTAGCCTGGGCCTGACTCCTCCGTTGTTGGCTGCCTCTTTACTCATCTCCCATCCCTCTCTTCCTTCCCTTGTGACTCTCTTCCCACGTGCCCTCTCCATCGGGCTAGCCAAGGAAACAAAGTATCAACTCCATCATGCATGGCAAGAAATAACTACTACATCCCACTAGCTTCCTCGACACCCAATTCCAGTGTAAAACGTGTATCTTCTTCTAGATATCCCACCCTTCCTACCTCCTGCCTGCTTCCCTCCCTTCCTCCCTCTCTTTCTCAGTATATATTTGAGCAAAGATCTTCAAATCTCAGTGTTTCATAAGGTTGCAGATACACTTGCAGATTTTAAACAAAACATACTCTACTTCCAACTGGTAAATCACTTCCATTAATTATTACGAGATTGTGTGCCCCACACAAGGGACTGTGGAGATCTGGCATCAATAAATGAGGACAGGAAACATCTACATTCGAGAATGTCCAGGTGCATATTGACAACCACAGAAACTTGATTGGCTATATCTTGTTGAATGACTTGGACCGAACCAACAGTAAACCAGACATTGAAGAAAAGATGAGAAGGAATGATTATCTATTTTTAATTTTGGCAGTAACAATCAGCTTTTTGCACAGGAGCACTTGTCAATCCTTGGATTCAGCCCTCTACCTCTGAAGAGTTGGGCTGACTGACTCCTACTTACACTGGCAACTAAAGGGCCTCTGGCAAAAATAAATACCGTGTAAACTTGACCAAAGATTCAAAACATGCCAACATCACAGCCACTGGCTAGAGCCACCCACAGAAAAGTAATAGACAGAGCTACTAGAATAATCATTTCAAATACCCAACGCTCTTGACTTGACAGCAACAATGCTAAGGGCCCTCAAGCTCTTTCAAAAACAAGTCTGACAATTAAATTTGGTATAGCAAGTAAGGAAAAAAATCCAAAACTCATTGATCCAGCAAGACAAAGTAGAAGCATGGCAACAGTGGCAAATCATCGAGAGAACACAACACATACTATTACTCTCAACGCATAGTTACTCGCCTATTTCGCAGTTCTTTAAATTCTGAATGATCAACCTAAAAGCCAGAAATCTGCTGTCTCTATTCATTACATACTTCATCAATCCAGTTCTAAGCTTGAAGAGAACCTAAGGCGCGCATGGCATTGTTTGGCTACTTAGTGTGGCCATTACACTCTTAAGCCTACAATTTCTGAGTCTGCAGGCCCAGCCTATGACTCATTATATCACTTTGGTTTCTTCGAAGCATATTCCTTAAAGTTTGCTCAAGTGAGAACTTAACATCCAGGAACTTCATTTTCTGACTTCAATAACTTTTCCCTTTAAAGTTTCCTCAAGTGAGAACTTAACTTCCACCAACTTCATTATCTGACGTCAATAACTTTTCCTAAAAAGTTTCCTCAAGTGATAACTTAATTTCCACCAACTTCATTTTCTTCGTGAATCTGATCAATCTTTTTTATCATGATTTCCAAGCAATATATTCTCAACTCTCTTTTCATTTCAGCTTCCTGTTTTTTTGACCTGTGCCTTTTTTGCCCATAATTACTTAGTGTGAGCTTCAGCCCAAGCAAAATCACCTGCGAAGATTTTACCCGTAAGGAAGCAAGCAAATCATGCACGGAGAGAAGGATCACGCAATTCAGAATCCCCATGTGCAAAATGACATCGATCTCCAAAAGTGCACGTGCCTAGTGCATAATTTTCACACATCTTGGTCTTGTAGTTGTGAGAACCAAACCCTGTAGGTTTAGGGGGAAGTGGGTCCTTATGCATTATTAATTCCCGGACCATCTGACTAGCAAGCTTAATTTGGTCAAAAGATCCTTCCATCTCAACATTTCTGAGATTTGGATCACTCTCATGCTCACGGATTGACAGCTTTGCCCCTGTCAAACGACATATCTGTTTTGCATGAATTCCACCTTTGCCAATAATCGCCCCTGCCATATTGGCATCAATGCTGATTTTGGCTGTGGAAGAGGCCCCAAAAGATGCTGCTGCAGCCATGCCAGGTGGCGTCGGTTCACGCTGTATAACCGTGCCGGACCCTTGATTGTTTCCAGCAATATCCCGCAGTCCTGAAAAAGCTCCATTTGATCCTCCGACTAATGGAGCGGAAACCACCTCTCTAGCAGCCTGCCCATCTGCTCCACTTCCGTTTGATTTACGCAATTCTCTCTCTCCATGAGCAAAATGGCACTTCTCTCCAAAGCGACAACCTTCTCGGGTGTCATAGCGATTGCACAGACGTGTCTTGTAACCACCCAGGTTGGCACCTGAATCCGGGGTTAAGAGGGCTGATGTAGCAAGGTTACTCAACCCCACGCCTCCAAGAGCCTTTACAGGACCAGCAACTCCGAATCCAGACATTGCTAGAGTAGAAATTCCTCCAGGTAAATAGTGAGAGAAATGGCATCCTTCGCCATAGGGACACCCACAAGTACTGTCGAAACCATAAAACCAACAGAAAAATTTTAACAGCCGTGCTTGACAGAAGACAGATAAAATTACCTCAATAGCAAAATGACACTAAAATGATTCAAGACACGAGTATAGGAAAAGACCTGAAAAACTTCAAACATGGCTTTGATTTGCCCACAATACCAGCCAAGGAGCCTGTACGTCATGGAATGTTAGAATATGCCATTCCGTCCAAACAGGTCTAGAAACTTAAGCAGACGCTCCAAGCAACCACTGGCATCAAGCTACCTCTTTGTACATTTGCGAACGGAGACGTCGCTATCAAAAAGCCCGAAACAAACACTAGTTCAAACGGACCTACTTCCTACAAGACAAGCGTAGCATAAACATAAAGCGCCAGGTAACACACCTGAACCATTCCCAGGTAGAGAGGGCTGCCTATATCCGTCGACCGGGGATCCATACCCATTTGGGGCATCCGGCCTTAGGCGCTTGAGATCGGGACCGGGCAAGTCCATTGTGATGACAGAAAGCCGATACAGCCGGAAGGATTAGATCCCGATGAGCTTTTCCTACGACTCCGAAGCCGACTATAGCACAGGACGCAACGAAATCAGAGGATGGGCTGCCTCAGAAATGGGTATCCAATCCCTCCTCCGCTCACCACATCTTATCCAACAACTTGCAAGAGTCTCTCTCTCTCTCTCTCTCTCTCTCTCGTCTCCACAGCTACGTAGTTCAACAGCTGCCCAAGCTCTTGGTTCTCGCTCTCTTGCCCTCCCGCCTCTCTCTCTCCCCCCCCCCCCTCTCTCTATATCGCTCTCTCTCGCCCTCCTGCCTCTCTCTCTCTCTGGCGCTCTCTCTCTCTCTCTCTGTCTACAGCTCTCTCTCTTACCCCTCTCTCTCTCTCTCTTTGTCTCTTCAAATGTGGATTTTCACGGCAACAGTACTCTATGCAGTCAAATCCCTCGAACCCACTTCCTCCTAAAAGTTCTAACGCCACGGAGAGAACTCCCCGTTGAAGATTCCTTCACGGTCCATTAGGGTTTTTAGCCCTAAGAACTTATGCACACGGTGCATGGCTGGGGGCAGCGCATATCGAGGGGTGTAAGACTTCTCACCTCACCGGTGCAAATAGCGTAGAAGGGAGGTAGAGTAGACCTATACAACAAAGCAACTTCTGATCACTGACTGAGGGAGATAATTGCACGTGAACCAATTTTTCTCCATGTAAGGAGTCCTCGAAGATTGTTCTAGTGCACAACTGGTCTGCAGATCAAGACTTCTAACCTCACCGGTGCAAACGGCGTAGAAGGGAGGTAGAGGGGACGCCAAACCTATACAGCAAAGCAACTTCTGGTCACTGATGACTGAGGGAGAGAAATGCATGTGAACCAATTTTTCTCCATGTAAGAAATTGTTCTAGTGCATAGCTGGCCAACATGTGCACAGAGCCTAAAATATGTTTTTGGCCCTACAAGGGGCCTATGGAATGGGTCAATTTTTGTGTAGATGTTGCTTGTCCTTTGAGAAAAGTCATGCTGACTTCTTATAGCAATGTGGTTAGTGCTTATTGTAGTTAGTTGATAATATTAGGGTTGTTAGTATGAGGGTTGGTAGGTATCCTATGTAACCCTTTCTTAGGTTGGTTACACACCCGCCCAAAGAAAATATATTTTGGTGACGTGCGGGTGAGGTTACATACACATCGCCATGTCCCAATGGATCAGTTGCATGGCAGCAGGTAATGGGGCTTCGAGCCCACTCAACCCATCGCATTATATTTTGGGGATAAAGAAATCCTCCGCCTGGGCACTTGGGTGGGGGGGTCTTGCACGCCTGAAGTTGGCAAGGGCCTATGCAGGACCTATATCACTTCGGCATGTGGCTCTACACCATAAATTTTTTGGGCGGGTGGGCGGTGACCCGAACCTGCCCTTATCCTTTCCCTCCTTTCGCGACTGCCATTCTTTCTCCTACAAGTCCTTCACTTCCTCCTCCCTAGGGGGTCCCCTTCTTCCTCCTCTGCAGCTCCTTCACTTCCTCCTCCCTACTGGCTACCCTTCTTTGTACTCTACGCCCCCGGGGGGGTCTACTAGGGTTTATCGTATGGTACCACGTGAGTGTAAGGGAGGGGGGTTATATAAGGGAAGGAAGGTACATTTTATAAGGTAAGGTCCCATAAATAGGGGGTAGATAAGGGGAATTTTCATATATTTATTGCACGCAGGTGACGTCTCCTTATTACTACTAGTGAATCCCCTGTGTCTACACCTCCTTCACTCCCTCATCCATGGCAACGCCTTCACTCCCTCCCTCTAGCACGGCTATTCGTCCATGTGATGTGGGGTCTGGCATGTGTCTTGCTTGGATTCACAAGAGCAGCCCAACTTACAATACGGGCATCCGACAATCTCGAATGAACCCATTCGATGAAGTGTTGGGCATTGGAAGCCCCCCCCCGGCCCCAGCCTAGGTGCTGGTCACTCTTAGCATAACCAATCGGAGGCTAATGCGGATTGCAAGATTCCTTGACAGGCATTTACCAATTGTCTGTCAAAGCTCCTTGGCCGTCGGTTGGTGTTCTTGTCCTTCATTGCTATAGTGGACAATGGATTCTTTTTTGTGAAATTCCTCTTGTAATTTTTTAAAAAAAAGTTAAGATCCCAACACACTAAAAAATTCTTCTTTGCATCCAAAAGCACTGTTTACCACCATATTAGGCAGTAGTGTTTTTAATAGGCACAAGCTCTATGGGTCTACCATGCAATAACTTCAAGTGCACCTTGCATTACAAAATGAAGAGAGAGAGAGAGAGAGAGAGAGACCCATAGGCGGTCAACGTAGCCAAGAAGATATCGTATCAATGTAACTAGCATTGCACAATTTGGGACTCTATAAAAGATTGGAGACAAATATACAGATTCTTTAAAAATGAAGTAATTTAGATAGTGTTTTATTTATTAGTATATATCGTAAAAAGCCTTGAACAGAGACATTTATTATGAACATTAAACAATAGGAATATCATTAAACAAGTAGGATGTTCTATTTTATTTTATAACTTGTATTTATTATGTTGCAAGGCTATTAAACATGTTGGTTATAGATAAAAAATAGAAGTTGCCATGTAAGAGCCATTGTTGATTACACAATATTGCATTTTCCTACATATAGGGCACTACCATGGGTGGCTAGGTAGTGGGGTTGGGATCCCACCATGGTGTTGCTTGGTCCTACAACTCACTGACCTTTGAGTTGGTTCATTATAGAGTCCAACCTGTGGGAATGTATCTTGACTCGTCCAAAATTTAAATAAGGAGTAGAAAGGGAAAGGAAGAGAAAACTAGAGGAGTGACGTGCATTTTAGGAAAGAGAAGGCTACATGTAGATGACTCTTACTAAGACCTTATGATCATACATTTACATAATTGTCCACCTTGGTTGCACAATCTTGGCTCCATCCATAGCAATCTACGGGAGAATTTATTCAATCCTTACATAGAAATGACAATTTCTAGGTCCAAATGCAACTCAATGTCGATGGTATCCACCAAGTTAGGGACTTAATGAGGGATCCAAACATGGATCTACATGGAAGATTGAGGGGAGATTAAGGTTAGCTTGTTAGGGTAACAACCCCCCAAGCCAAATAGCGATTGAGAGGTACATGCAAGTCAAAACCAATGCCTAAAGGCTTGGCACTGCTTTAAAATACTGTCTACCACCCATGGGATGGTCAAAGTTGGGTTGTTAAATCGAATTAAACATTTGATGAGAGGCAACTGCATGGGATGATCACAAAGGTTGGCTCTTATTAAGAAGGACCACACATCTAGTGAGGGATAGAGTCCATTTATCACAAACAAGGATATGTGAATGCAATGCACATGTCAAACAAAAAAGAGCATGCCACTCATGGATCGACAATTGCCCTCACAAACTCTCTAAGATAGGTGTGTAACAATACATCTCCAAGATTGAGGCATGAGAGGATTGCAATGGAGCAATGCAACACATGGCTCAAAGAATGACACAA
The DNA here is from genome assembly GCF_047967505.1 of Dipteris shenzhenensis. Taxonomy (NCBI): domain Eukaryota; kingdom Viridiplantae; phylum Streptophyta; class Polypodiopsida; order Gleicheniales; family Dipteridaceae; genus Dipteris; species Dipteris shenzhenensis. Next base: position 12,567,491 of record NC_141611.1, read on the forward strand.
GGAAAGCCCTCCCTTGCTTCAGCATTGCATTCTTGGCATGGAGGGCCAATCTTTCATGAAACTCTCAATTTTTTTTGGGGGGTCAAAGAGAATATATATATATATATATATAGGTTTGAAAAGAAAGATATTACAATGCATCTCCAAATGTGGACATACCCTATAGAAGGGAAGAGCTCGAAAAAAATAGAGTACTTTAATGCATATAAGGGAAAGTGCATAATAGAGTGATTACCAAAATTGATTGCAAGCCATCTCTTTCACCTCACAAAACCAGAGTGGTTTAGTGGTAACATTATCAAGAAAGAAAAGAAACTAGTTCTCCAAATCCTCCAACTTGACTTGGAAGAAACTGTTATCCTACTGTGTCTCCAAGTGTTTAGGGCATTGTGTATATAGCTTGTCATAGTCATCATTTTCCTTGTGTGGAATAGTGCTTCATTAAAATTAAGTTTGTCCAGATCCAACTATTCGTGGGACTACTGAGAGCATGCATAAACCAAGGTAGAAACAAAGATATTGCATTAAAACAGAATTATCATGTAGGCTAGCTGCTGGGGAAAACAAAATAGGACATCTGGGATATAGTTAGGGCTCATGCTATTTAGATCTCAATAATTGGTAGTTCAATAGTCCTATCATGTGTGTGTGCTCTAGAGGATTTTTTGGTTGAAACTCCCATTATGGAGAGCCAACCCTCCATAAAGCTCCTGCTATGCATTTGGCAAAGGCTTCTAAGGTTAACAATGTCTTGGAAATGATTGTTTTTGGATCGCCCTCTGGATTAAAACAACTTGTTTACAGCCACTGTTAAGAAGGGCCATCCCTTCTTCCTTCAACCATTCATGTGGAAAACATCCCAAGGTATATAAGGGGTATACAAGGCTTGGAAGTGACCAATTTAGAGAAGTCTTCTAGCCCATAGAAATGGGAGTCTCAGCTCTCCCTTCATTTGATAGCTCTAGATGAGCCCTCGTTCACCATTTCTCGTGTTTATGAACGGCAATAGCTTCAGCCTCCATGCCATATACTGGAGATGATTAGCCCTTGGAAGTTTTAGCCCATAAAGGAGCAAAGACCTTATAAATAATGGAACAAAGGGAGACTATGTTTCAGCCTAGCTTGTTGTGGGGGTTAAAGGCCACTATGCCTTAACCCCGGTTATGTACAATACTCAAACACATATATATATGGATGACATAGAAGAATAGGGTGCTCTGCACCCACCAAAACTTGTGTGGCCCTCTTCTGGCTCTCTCTCTCTCTCACCCTCTTCCATACCACTTCCGTTGAGAGAACTCTCAACTGGTATCAGAGCATGGGTGGTCTATCTGATGCTTGTGGGTGGTCTAACTGAGCCCATGTGTGTGCCTGGAGCATGGAGTCTGCTACTATAGCTGTGTGGGAGGACGAAGAAAGCCTATGGGTGCTTGTTTGAGCTACCCAAGTGGTATTGGAAACTTGTAGAAGCCTAAAAGTGATTTCTAGAAGTCCTTGAGTGTTTTTTTGCAAGCCTGCAATCACATGGCGCTGACATCTACAGGGTGTACGGGATAGTATGGTTTAGGACACGTGGCTGGGAAGGGCCTGGCAGAGGCGCAGGATGTGCAGATGCAGATATGGAGCAGCAAATGTGACTGTCAGTGGGCAGGAGGCATGCCTTATATAGGCTGGATCTCTGCCTTGAATGGAGGGCCAAAGGCCCTGGAAGTTTGGGCCATAAAAGCCCCGGGCTATGAGCCCTTATAGGGCTGGACCAGCCACACACTGGTCGGCCAGTCTACTGCAGGTTGGTTGGTTTTTTCAGCAAGGCCCTAGGCCTATAAAAGGAGAGGCTCAAGCCTCATTTTAACATCCAGCATTTCAACATCCAGCAATGCAGCTTCCAGCAGAGTAGAAAGGAGCAGCAGAGCACAATCCTTGGGGCCTACATCAAGAAGCTAAACGAGTACCAATGTTGCGACAGACTTAGCTTAGTGTGAGGCTGAGACCTTGGCTGCCTTCTAGGGTAGCAAGGAGCTGAGGTCAAAGGACGGAAAGTCTACAGAAGCTCCAAGTGGAGCATGCGGGCTCGAGTCTAGAGATAGCCAGATGATAGGAGAAGGACCTTGTGGTAAGATCAGAGGACCACATCATTGGTGGGACTCTGGATCTCTCTCTTTTGTATTGTGTCCATAGTTGTGGATGGAAATAAATATTTTGGTGGTTTCTCTATCTGGCCGGTTCATTGTCTATTGATGAGTCTGCACATCTATTAAATGCACATAAGTAAAGAAGTTTGTGATTCCACACCCCACACCGCACATTGTGTGAGCTCCTGGGCATTACTATAAGTCTTCCGATGCGTGTACCCTCTGTTGGGTATTTTTTTAACATGGTATTAGAGCCCAAGTAGGAGGCTCACAGGTTTGGGAGCCTGAAGGCAGGGACCTTGCTGAAGGATGACCCTGATTCAGAAGCTCTAGGGAATCGACTTCCATGACTGGAGGATTGTGCCCTTGTGAGAAGGAGGGTGACTCAGGTTCAGTCAGGTGCATTCAGAGTTCTGGTTTACTGAAATTGAGTTTGGTTGACTTTGCTGTGTGGTATAAACAACAGAGATGTTGACCTCTACAGCCTCTTCAGCCCCTGCTTTCCCTTCCTCCTCCCCCAGTTTTCTCTCTTTCACTATCCCTAACTTTGGAGAGTCTGGGAACCTGGACGGGACTAATTACCCGATCTGGAAAGTGAAGATCCGAAGTCATTTAGTGGCTCAGAAGTTGTGGAAGCTGATCATGGGAGTGGAGTTGAAGCCGGAGGACATGGTGGACAGGAAAGGGGAGATACTCATGGCAGTAGACAGAGAGGAGATTGAAGCTTAGGAAGACAGAGATGCCCATGCCCTGGCAATAATCATAGGGACTATGGCGGACTCCGTTCTTCCACATATCCAGTTGGCCGAGACGTCAGTAAAGGCGTGGGCCACCCTGAAGGATCTGTATGAGACAGACAACACCTCCTGGATTGTGCTTCTTTAGCATCAACTCTACAATCTTGATATGGAAGAAGGAGATATGGTACATAGCCATTTGATGAAGGTCAAGGTGGTGAGGGATCAGTTGGCAGCAATTGGTCAGAAGACACAGACTCATGCCATTTGGCCTTGATGGTACTGAGGAGATTGCCTCGGAGTTTTAAGAGCTTTGTTACAGCTGTGACAGCAGGACAGAGGACCAAACCTCTGACATTTGAGAAGTTGGGTCCGTTACTGCTACAGGAGGAAGCTTGGCAGAAGCTCTACAATGAGGACAAAGATGACAAGGTGATGCTGGCGAAGGATTCCGCTGGCAAAGGAAAGGGCAAGCCTAACGATGGCAAGTCCAAGAAAGACGACTCTGATGACGAGGGGACTTTGAAGAGGAAGCATAAGAAGAAGTGTTTCTACTGTGATACGCCAGGACATTTTGCAAAGGACTGCAAAAAGAAAAAGGCGGATCTGAAAAACAAAAAGGAGTCTGACTCAAATTCAGAGAGAGAGGCCAAAGCAAATGTGGTAATCGAGGAGTTGTTCCTGGTGACATCACCAAGTGTTACCGAGGTCAAATATGTTGATCCAGAAATCACAGTGAGGATGTCTGACATAGAGATGTGGGTCGACGAGGAGCCAGATGCCTTTGTGAAGGTGAAGGACAGCATGGAGCGCTTGGTACCTTCCAGGTGTGTGGCTGTTGACACTGACACGAGGGTGGATTCCATGGAAGGCCCTAGGGTCTCATGGTCAGATGGATGTTGGAGTTCAGAACGGGACAGTACAAGATTACACAAGTGCTTGGTGGGTGCCTCAATGAGAGTTTGCTTTCAGAGCAAACATTCAGGCAGTACAACAGTTTGGTATGTATTTGATATTTTGCATTTGAACCTTTATAGCATACTATGGAGAAACTTTGCTCTTCATTTGTCTCAGGTGATAAGAGATTGGAAGGAATTGGCCTTCTTCGAAGGTAGAAGGGGAAGTATTGGTGCTTCTTCAAATCTTGGACGCAGATTGCTAGAAGGTGATGGACAAAGAGTACTGAAGCCAGAAGAGTACCTGCTTGAGAACTCAGCGAGAGTTAATGGTCCAGGTTATCTGGAAATATTCATTGGTTGGAGACCTTGCCAAAGGAAGGACGGGTTGAAACAGACCCTCAGAGCATGGTGCCTGGAAGACTCCAGGTTGTTCACTCATTATGAGGGGGACGACTCAAGGTCATGACGACTGGATTGCTCGAGTTCAGAGGCGGGAACGTGATTGAAGGAGGTGGTACCAGGAGGTGCTACCAAAGAAGGACCTCTGTACCAGGATGGTGTGCGGAAGCGGAACCGGACCTGGTGGAGCAGGAGCCACTGGATGAAAAGCCAGGAAAAGATTTCAACGCCGAAAGGTTCCAAAGGAATACAACCAGGGAGTTACTGGAGCATCATCATCGACATGTAGGCATTGGGCCGAGATGTGTTCGTGAGAGGGGGTGTTGGAAAGGTCACCTCCCCATCTGTAAGCCCCCATATGAGGAGAGCAGGGGGGGTGAACCTAGGGTTTGAGTGTCTGTCACATGGGCATCTGATTGGATGCCATGTGGGCAAGAATCAAAGAGATGGAGGGTACCTGGAGCTAGGATGGATCTGTAGCAGCAAAAGGCGAAGTAATAGCCACCACAAGGAACCCGGAATAAAAAGCAATCACATGGTGCTAACATCTACAAGCTGTACAGGATAGTACGGTGCATGACACGTGGCTGGGAAGGCACTGGTAGAGGCGCAGGATGTGCAGGTGCAGATATGGAGCAACAAATGTGACTGTCAGTGGGCAGGAGGCATGCCTTATATAGGCTAGGGACCCCTGCCTTGAATGGAGGGCCAAAGGCCCTGGAAGTTTGGGCCATAAAAGCCCCGGGCTGTGAGCCCTTATAGGGCTGGACCACACAGACTGATCAGCCAGTCTGCTGGAGGCTGGTCAATTTTTTCAGCAAGGCCCTAGGCCTATAAAAGGAGAGGCTCAGGCCTCATTTTAGCATCCAGCAGAGCACAACCCTTGGGGCCTACATCTAGAAGCTAAAGGAGTACCAGTGTTGCTGCAGACTTAGCTCAGTGTGAGGCTGAGGCCTTGACTGTCTTCTAGGGCAGCAAGGAGCTGAGGTCAAAGGACGAAAACTCTACAAAATCTCCAGGTGGAGCACGCGGGCTCGAGTCTAGAGATAGCCAGATGATAGAAGGACCTTGTGGTAAGATCAGAGGACCACATCATTGGTGGGACTCTAGATCTCTCTCTTTTGTATTGTGTCCATAGTTGTGGACGGAAATAAATATTTTGGTGGTTTCTCTATCTGGCCGGTTCATTGTCTATTGATGAGTCTGCACATCTATTGAATGCACATAAGTAAAGAAGTTTGTGATTCCATACCCCACACCGCACATTGTGTGAGCTCCTGGGCATTACTATAAGTCTTCCGCTGCGTGTACCCTCTGTTGGGTATTTTTTTAACATGGTATCAGAGCCCAAGTAGGAGGCTCACAGGTGTGGGAGCCTGAAGGCAGGGACCTTGCTGAAGGACGACCCTGATTCAGAAGCTCTAGGGAATCGACTTCCATGATTGGAGGATTGTGCCCTTGCGAGAAGGAGGGTGACTCAGGTTCAGTCAGGTGCGTTCAGAGTTCTGGTTTACTGAAATTGAGTTTGGTTGGCTTTGCCGTGTGGTATAAACAGTAGAGATGTCGACCTCTACAGCCTCTTCAGCCCCTGCTTTCCCTTCCTCCTCCCCCAGTTTTCTCTCTTTCACTATCCCTAACTTTGGAGAGTCTGGGAACCTGGACGGGACTAATTACCCGATCTGGAAAGTAAAGATCCGGAGTCATTTAGTGGCTCAGAAGTTGTGGAAGCTGACCATGGGAGTGGAGTTGAAGCCGGAGGACATGGTGGACAGGAAAGGGGAGATACTCATGGCAGTAGATAGAGAGGAGCTTGAAGCTTGGGAAGACAGAGAGGCCCCCTTCCCTTCCCCCTTGCCCCCCGCGCCTGCCCCCTGCTGCTGCCCCTTCCCCTTCCCCCCTCCCTGTCGTCGCTCCCCCTTCCCTCCGTCCCCCCCTTCCCTTCCCCCTTGCCCCCCCCCGGCACCCGCCCCCTGCCCCTGCGCCCGCCCCCTGCCCCTTTCGTCGACGGAAGGGGCAAGGGGCGGGCGCCGGGGGGGGGCAAGGGGGAAGGGAAGGGAGGGGTGTGGGGAGGGCAAGGGGGCAGGCGGAGGGAAGGGGGGGGGCGTGGGGAGGGCAAGGGGGGCGGGGAGGGCAAGGGGGCAGACGAGGGGAGGGCGAGGGCAAAGGGGCGGGTGAGGGGCGGGGAGGGGGGCATCGCCCCCCTCACCTGTTGCATGCGCAACAGGTGGGGGATCCCCACCCCCCTCGCCCTCCCCTCGCCCGCCCCCTTGCCCTCCCCACGTCCCCCCCTTCGCACAGGGGGCAAGGGGAGGGGCAAGGGAAGGGGGGGCGTGGGGAGGGCAAGGGGGCGGGCGGAGGGAAGGGGGGGGCATGGGGAGGGCAAGGGGGCGGGCGAGGGGTGGGCGAGGGGAGCGGGAAGGGCAAGGGGGCAGGCGAGGGGCGGGGCGGGAGCGGAAAGGCAGTGCGGGGCGGGGAACAAGGGGAGGGGAAGGGGAACGGGGCGGGACGAGCAGAGGGAAGGGAGCGGGGCAAGGGGGAGGGGAAGGCAGCGGGACGGGGAGGGAAAGGAGAGGAGGGGAAGGGGCCTTGGGGAGGGAGGAGAGGGGAAGGGGGAAGGGAAGGGAAGGGAGGGGAGAAGCGGGAGGAGAGGGGAAGGGAGGGGGAGGGGAGGGGAGAGAGGAAGTTGGAGAAGAGGGAGGGAGGGAGTACCTAAGTGGAGACGTGGTGGAGCTCCAGGAAAGTTGCGAGACAGAATAAGAGAGTCGTGAGACAGAATGAGGAGAAGTAGAGTTTTATAGGAAATGGATAGCTTTTAGGTCAAGTCAGCTTTTTTTAGTTTTTAAGGCTTTTTAGTTCTTTTAGGTTCACTATAAGTAGAACATTCTTCATTCTCTCTTTCATTCAAAGATCTTTCGTTTACACTCCACGCTTCTCTCCTCTCATCAACCTGTTGCAGGATTCTCAAAAATTTTCAAAATGTTGCAAGAGGTGAGTTTATTTTTAACCTATTGCATACGCAAGAACTTCTAAGAATCAAGTTTTTATAAATTTGAATTTTTTTTCAAATCCGATCTTTTTCTCAAAAACTTGTGTGTACGCAACAACTTAAAAAACCATTTTAGCATTAAATCTTTGTTTCCACAAATTTTCCTCTTTAACTCAAACTCTCACAACCCCTCCCTACCTATTGCGTACGCAACAACTTCAAAACAAAATTTAACACTCAAACCCTACCTATTGCGTACGCAACAACTTCAAAACAAAATTTAATCATAAATCTCTCAAAAAAACTCATCAACCAAAAAAAACAATCTATTACAAATTTCTCTCTCAACCTCAAAGCCACTCAAACCTCCCTACCTATTGCGTATGCAACAACTTCAAAACAAAATTTAATCATAAATCTCTCCAAAAAACTCCTTTTAAAAAAAAAAATCTATTATACATTTCTCTCTCAACCTCAAAACCACTCAAACCTCCCTACCTATTGCGTACGCAACAACTTCAAAACAAAATTTTAAACAGCCCAATAAACACCACAAATGATCATACATGGCTCAAACTACAACCAAATTACTCTGCATAAGGTATGCTCAAAATCATGGCCTTAAGGCAATGATCGCTACTAAAAGTAAAACATGAGATGCCTCAAAACCAATGAAATCTTTGTGTACACGTCATCAATGACATGACCTATGCTTTTTGCGGCTCAATGAATACTTCAAAAAATTACTTTGGATGTGAAGTATGTTGAGGATGGTGTATATTGCACCATACCTCTAGGATGTTAGGGGAAAACCCTAACCCTAAGGGGTTCACATGTATATCTTCAAGTTCATGTTCAATACAACTTTGTGTATAGGTGGCTATATTGTGTGCACTCCTCTCTCTCCCTCTCTCACTTCCACTATCAAGGTATCAGAGCACCTAGGTGCTCCCATTCCCTTCATGAGTGTCAAGCCCTCCTTCTGTGGGGCATCTTCCATTCACAGAGATTTCCAATAGAGAGAGCATAAGCCCTTATTCCATCAAGGCACACAAGCCCTCGCTCCATTGAGGCAATAAGGCCTCCATTTAAAGCATCTTCTTCATCTTCTCAAGCTCTCATCATAGATCTCATTCTCCTCTCCGTTTCGGTCCAGAAAGTTACAAGAATCTGCTTCCTAGGGCTTGAGATATGATCATTTGTGTTTAGAGATGAGGAGGGTTCAATCTCTATTGTTATCTCTGATGTTCTTTGAGGGATTCAGTGAGTTGAGTGTTCAGTAAGGTGTTTGAGAAAGATGTTTTATGGGAGAGTGTGGCCTCTTCACTCTGGGTGAAGTCTCCTCCCTAGCACATGTAGAAGCAACTAATGTTCTAAGAGGATTATGTGAGAGAGAGAGTCTCTACTATTTTCTACTTCTAAGAACTTCAACAAGAAGGTAGAGCCCTAGCAGCAAAGCCAACTCCATATCTCTACAAGTAGCTGGAGTGTAAGAAGATGCAAGTTGACAACTCATTTTATGAGCTCTTGTAGAGCTCACTATTAAGTAGCGCAGCTAAGGCAAAGCATTCTCTTGCCTATAAGCCTTAGACAAGGTAGCAGAAACAACTACTTCAAGCAGCTTCTTAAATGATAGTGGTCAAATCAACTGGCCAACAAGCCTGGATACTCGACTCCAACACAGAGCTTCATTTGCAAATCAACTGGCAAATGACAATGGTGGTTAAATCAACTAGCAAACAACCTGACAGACTCCATGAGCTGACAACTTCAAAAAAAACTCCATAGAGCTCCAAGCACGATGAAGCCCAGCCTTCGATAAAAGTGAGCTCCTACACAATTCCAACATCCACTTGACGAGCATCCTCTATTAGAGACAACAACAACAAAATCTACTCTAGATGCTAAGGCACTCAGCATGCAACATTGAATAGCCACCTCCAGCAAATGTCAAAGCCCAAACTTCACTGCAGTGCTAGGGAAATTCTTGACACTATGGCTTTGCAATCCACACAAGAAACAAGATTTTGGTAAATTTTTGTAGACTAGCTCTTGCTCTCTAAACACAGACCCATTTTTATTCACTATAACCAAAGTATTAGGTGGATCTTCAGGCATGTCCATGAGCACACACACTTGTGGGTTACCCTTGGTGTTAATGAAATTTGGCTTTTCAATTCCTATGACCTTGCCCAGCCTGATACAAAGAGCTAGAAGCCAGTTGTAGAGAGATAAGGGGCAATCCACCTAAATCCCTATTTGAGTATTAGGAGAGAATTCAATTTACCACACCATTCTAAATATAGAGGTGGGTTTCAAATAGTACATAAATCATGGTCCAAGTCTCCCTCTACCATCTTAGATTCAAATAGTACATAGATCATGGTTCAAGTTTCAAATAGTACATAGATCATGGTCCAAGTTTCGAATAGTACAGAGATTATGGTCCAAGTCTCTCTCTGCCATTTTAGATTTCTCGAGAAAAAAATAGTAAGATTTCTCGAGAAATATACATTGAGGACATTCAATTCCTTTGTGTATCTAGTTATTTCTAATCCACATTCCCAAAATTGAGGCTAGGAGATGGGGATCTGGTAAGAAACCTACCAGTGCATGTGTTCTTGACCAATTGATCGAGTCCATGTACATACCATCATTGAGGAAAACTAAAATGCTTATACCTAGAGAATGTTTTGTTGATGTGCCCATAATATCTTTGCTCTCTTTAAGTGTTTATTGTGCTCCTTTTCAGGCTGTGGTGGACTCTCATCCAGGGCTCCTACAGTGGGGTGGTCAAGGGAGGATGGTGAGCTTTCCTTTTGGGCTGAGCCTTCAACATTTGTTTTCTCACCAAGTGTGAGGGTGCTTGGAGAATTCTTTTGGGGTGGAAGTAGGACCACCTCTCCTAGTGCCTATGCCTAGTTCATCCTCGCATCATTAGAGTTGCACCTGTGTGCCAAAAATAAGGGGTTAAATGAGAAAGGAAATTGAAATTTGGTTGAGTGGTCCATGAAGCCAATCTCCCTTTTCTTAAACAATAATAAAATAGGATGGCATTAATTAGTGTGGGGGACCAGTCCAAAGAAGAGAGCTAGATATCATCAAAAGAGAGGCATACTACCCATGACCTATGTTTCAAAGCAGTTGATTAAGACCTAGAGAGAGAGGTAACCAAGTCATGAATATTGGACTATCCATCTTATAGGTTAACCATAAAAAATCCTCCAAGACAAAACACTAATTTTGGTTGAGAAAAAACAAAATCCAAAGCCAAATCCCTTGAAATCCTTCATACTATGAGCTCTCATCCATCTTTCTCATGCCTTCAGAGGATGAGCCCCATACCAGGTCTACCTGATGATTTGGTGCTAGACAACATCCTTCCTCGCCTTCCTGTGTATTTTCACCCATTGTGGCTTCATTGTCCTAGCCATGATGGTCTACCCTCAATCACCTCCACATCTTTACCTCCTTGACTCAAAACTAGATCCATCCTCATGCCCTTGTCATTGTCCCTTTTGCAAGCTGGATCCTCTTTGCTCGATCACTCTACTTTCTTTATCTCCATTTCAAAATACCTAAAAGGAACAAAATAAAAATAAACTATTTTCTACTTTTCATCACTCAACGATTGGTATAGCTCGAGATTAGAGCAGATTAGATTGTCCATAGAGGAGACAACTCTAAATCCCCCAATCAAAGCCATGCCTGAAAATTCTCGACTAGCTCTTAGTCTAGCTCCTAGTCAGTCCCTACGCTCACATGTGCTTTCAAATCATCACATGTCCTAAAACCTAACCATCTAGAATAAGATGGCAAGCATCTTTGGGCCAGGCCTCCACTTCTTGTCCTAGGTATCATGTGCATATTATAAAATTAGGAAAGGATCTAGGAGGTGATAAGAAACAATCATTAAAAGTCCAAGAGTAGGAACTTGAAACAGGTCTAAGTACTTTTATTCTTCTAAATTGGACCTCTTAAAGAGGATAAAGAGACATAATTCTTTGAGTGATATGAAATCATGTATGTATGCCCTAAACTTGGGTTGTGTTCAACCGTATATCATTGGAACTTCTGCCAAAGCATATATAACAAGACTACAAGCTTCACTTGGATTAAACATGCAATTAATCTTTGAGAATGGCAATTACTCATTAATTTCTTAGATCATTTTTGTAATTTCCTTTTCTTCTCATTTTTTTCTAGCTATTCAATAACTCATCATCATGTTTCTTTTATGCACAAGTTTTGATGACTTGCCAGAAGAAGTGAAAAATAAAGTATTTCTTCAATTTGATCTTAAGGGCGTGCAAGGGGGGTTGTTGGGGAGGGGGCGGGTGCACACACGCACAAGGTGAGATGGGGGGTGCACATGTGCACAAGGTGGGATGAGAGGGGGGATTGTGCACACACACAAGGGGGAATGAGGGAAGGGGGGGTGCGCATGCACACAAGGTGAGATGGGGGGGGCATACAAGGTTGGGGGGTGGGTTGTGCCCATGCGTGCAAGGGCAAGGGAAATGCAGGGGGAGTTGTGTTGCGATGTGCATGCATGAGAAGGGGGGTGGACATCATGAAGGCGCACTGGCATACTAATGAGATGCAATCTATTTGTTTAGAACTCCACATAGCTCGACACATGACATCTCTGCACTGCTTCACGTAGCACAACAGTAGTCTCTGGCCTACTCCGCCTTATCACTTATCATTGCGCAACCTTTTGCCGTAGCATTGCCACCTACCACTTGGCACCGCACCCATGCAGATCATTAAAATTAAAGGTTGGCTTGGAGAGACCACCGTACTGGTTCTTGGCATAATAAAATTAGACGCAATCTATCATTCCGAACACTATCGTTGTAGTGCAGCATTCTAACTAGCTGTCATCGTATAGCCTTTTTCCGCATCTTTGCTTACAGCCCATGCAAATCACAGGTTGGCTTGGAGAGACCACCGTGCTAGTTTTTGGCATAATAATGCAATGCAATCTATCAATTCTGAGCATCGCCTCAGCGTAGTCTCTAGCTTGATGACCTATCATCACCCAGAATTCAAAGTTGTCTTGGAGAGACCACCGCATTGGTTCTTGGAGTTATAGCTCTGTTACCTATTTTTTTATATTATAGGAGGAGGTCGATGATGACCAATGCGCTGGCAAATAGAAAGAGATCTATGAAAGCCACCGCGTTGGTTCTTTGAGTTATATATTAGTGTACCAAGGAAAATGTATTCCGTTGTGTAACCAAGCAAAATGCAATTGACAATATGGCCCTTGAGGAGTCCCCTTTAGGGTTAAGGGCCATATCGACATGCCATTTCTGTCTAGTGGCATCCTAGATATTGTATAATGCACATCGATATGGCGCATGCCCCTAGAGGGGAGACCTCAAGGGCCATATCGTCAATTGCATTTTTTGAAAGTTTAATTGTATTTTTCTAGATGTATCTCCATGCAACCAAGTGGGGGGTCATTGGAGTTATTTTAGTGCTATTGTAGTCCTTCTTTCTTGATATTTTAGTCCTTGTTTGCAGTAAATATAAAGGAGGGCAAAAGTACAATTTATTGAGTGAAAATTGAGCAAAAGAGATTACAATGTACATCTACGTCCAATAACAGGTTATATAAAAATTATCAACTTATACTGAGCAAAAATTGAATAGAGAATCTTACATTTATAAAAACTTGGCAATTGCTAAGAGCCTTAAAGGCCAAAGATTACAGGTAGTGGCCATAACCATTCAAATATAAAAGTTAACAATAGTGCATACTGAGAGCCTCAAATTGATAAAAAAGAGATTACATAAATGCCTTAGAGACCAAAACATTACATCCAGTGAGCCAAAATATCGTTGAGAGCCGGAAAGATTACATCCAGCCATTGCTAAGAGCCTCATTTGAGCAAGAGGGAATTTGTACAACTTAGTTTTCTGCTAGTCTAGCTTGTTGTATTAAAAATTTTTAGGGAGCCAAAGGAGGATACGAATGAGAGGCCGAAGACCATGCACATTGCAAGACTTAGATTATGCCCCCCCCAACAAGTTGAGAGTACTCTGCTCTAAAAATACTGAGGTCTTCATCGACATCTAGGGGGAACCCATAGAGCATAGCCATAAAGAGGCCCTCTGTGAGCATGTCATCTAAGGTGGTAACATGCAGATGTGTGGGGAATCGACTGTGGGAACCAAGGGTCTCCACTAGTACTAGCATTTCTACTCCAAGTGAGTGCAATGCAATCACCTTATATGAGAAGGTAGATAAGATTGGGATCACAGAGCATGAGGGGGGTGCTAGTAGGCACGCTGAAGGTGAGTGGGTGAGCAACAGATGAGCAGGGGAGCAAATGAGTGATGAGAGTTGGAGGAGGGAGCGTGGAGCAAAGTAGAGCAGGGGTGAAAACGAGTTAGAGGAGGGGTGTGGAGCAAAGTAGCAGAGCATGGGTGGATCAAAGCAACATAGTAAAATGCCAAATGCCACTGATCTTATATATATTATAAACTTTGACCCACCATGGTGGCTGGAGCCCAAGGTTCCATCCATATTAATTGCATGTCACCGCGATGGAATCTTAGGCACCACCCCAAGCGGGCTGGTAATCATGAAGAAGATACCATGTGGTGCCACTCCGATGGCTAGTAATTAACTGCGAGCCCGATGGAATCTTAGCCATGACAGATGTTCATGATGAGGGCCACCACCACCGGGTAGTACTTCCCACAAAGGTAAATCATGAAGCTCTAATCACTCATTACCATGCACTCTAGTTCTCTACTGAGCATGTGAGCCCAGTGATAGGTAATTTTTTATTGCACTAGTAGTGATCATGCATGCTTAAGCCCGATGGTGGGTGAGTGATTGTTGGTAATTTTAACTACTGCTAGCCCGATGGAATTGTAGCCAGTGACAAACGTGGCTATAATCACTTTATACCATGCAATCTAGTACTCTACTGAGCATGCAAGCATGGTGACTGATAATTTTTACTGCACTCATAGTGATCATCCATGCGTAAGCGCAGTGGTGGGTGAGCGATGGCACGGTGGAATCATAGCCATGACAGACATGGCTGATGACAGCCACCACCATCAGGTAGTAATTCCCAAAAAAGTAAATCATGAAGCCTAATCACCTCTAATCCCTCATTACCATGCACTCTAGTACTCTCCTGAGCATGCAAGCCCAGTGTGACTGGTAATTTACTGCACTCGTAGTAATCATGCATGCAAGCCCAGTGGTGGTAACTGGAAGCTGAGTAATTGCAGGCCACTGCGGTGGCTGGTAATTAACTGCCAGTCCGGTGGGTCTTAGCCGCCACCACAGACATGGCTGGGAATCTTATATGCCACCACCTCTAATCATTCATTACCATGCAAGTTAGTACTACTCCCTTGAATTAATCAAAATTCGGGCCAACCACTAAGCTGGCTCTCACCTTGACAGTAGGCTACAACCACCGCAGTGGCTCTCACCTTGACAATGTAGTCGGGGCTACAAATTGCTATTCCATTCGCTTAACCATTTCATCTTCTATCTCTCTCGACCGTTTCATTCTCCCTTGCAATCTCAAGCCTCCACTATTCCATTCCCTTCACTGCTCCATCTTCTATCCCTCTCAACCATTTCTTTATCCCTTGCAATCCGACTGTAAACTCAAGCCTCCACTATTACATTTCCTTCACTATTTCATCTTCTATCCCTCTTGACCATTTCTATCTCCCTTGCACTCTCCCCGCAACTTCTATCCCCTCTCATAATGGACCGTGCTTAGTCCGAGAGCTCCTCACACAATCTTTCCTCCCCATTTGCAACACAGTGTGAGAGCCCCTCTCCCCTAATCTTGAAATCGTGAGATATGGGAGCTCCTCTCTCACTCTTCAAAAGCCCAATTTGGATGCTCTCCAAAACTTCACCACGTTGGTATAGAGGTGAACATGAAGGAGGGGCAATTGTTAATGTCAGAAGATTACCATCAATGAAAGCATGATTGAAAATGCTCCAGGAATTTTGGAGGCAGTTCACAATAACACTTTTTCAAGAAGGAGTGGAAGAGACAGGATATTCTAGATGTATACCCCAATGCATATATTAGTAAATATGGTGGAGTCAAGATTTTGATCTTGCTAACAGACCTCCAAGATGTGCTGAAGAAGACCATTCACTTCTTTCTTGATACAAGAGGAACCTACAAGTTCTAGCAGGTTCAAGCAGTAGTAGAACAACTAAAAGGATGTGATGTATCTTTCTCAAGGGTGATCTCCAAGAGCGTGTTAACCAACCTAAAGAATTGCATGGATGGCAAATCCCAATCATCATCTCAATCCTTTGGAGTTGCAATGCACCTGATGCATCTAACCTCAAAGGTATTTTTGAGCAATATGATAAGTAGATGTCTCAGAAGGTGACTTTTCTACAAGAGAAAGCCACCGATGTAGCAAAGGTAGTGCAACTTGAGAAAAGTCTCAGGGAAGGTGTAGAAGCCAAGGTAGAGGAGGCACAAGCAAGGGCCTTACAGAGGCACAAGAGCAAGGTGAGGCCACTACAAAATTGGTCGACATGGAAAGGCATAGAAGAGAAGAAGCAGAGAAGCACATGAAGGAGCTCTGAGATAGGCTCAAAGAAGTGAGAAATGATGGGGACATGGTGGACAAGGAGTTAGAAAAGATGCAAAAGGATCTTGAAGATCAGAGAGCCAAAAAGGAGGGTCTTTATAAATGGCTCCACAACATGCAGAACACATTGAACATTGAAAAAGACCAAATTATAAAGGAGCTGAAAAGGGAGAATACAGAAACCAGAAAGGTGATGCAAGAACTATGAGAGAGCTTCAAGGCCAGGAAGGATGAGGCAGAGAGTTGCCGGGGTGGAGAAGACAATGAGGTAGCTACCCAAGCTAGGAAGGATGCAAAGAACAGCCACCATGGAGCAAGTTCCAACCACCATGGTGGAGCAATTTGTAGCAGCCATGCTGAGGGTTGTTTTTCAAAACACTGTTGGAAGTCCAAAGAGCAAGCTATAAGAACCTACAAGAAGATCATGATAGATGTTTGCACGAGCTTGCTGTGGCTTTCGACAGTTATGAAAAGCAGTTTGTCGTCCTGAGAGATTTCCAAACTAGAGTGGAAGTCTTGGAAACTACCCATGAAGATGTTTTTCAGCAATTTGCATAGCTTCAACAGATGTAGAGGGATTCAGATGAAGCTGTTGCACAGAGTGAGAAAAAAGTGGAGGACACGAAGGAGAACATTCATAGCCTTAGGATGAGAGAAGAAGGAATCAAGAAGCAACTTCGCCATATACAGAGCAAGAATGTGGTAATTACAGCCGCAATAGTTAAATCAAATGCCTATCTTGCTATGGAATAGGGTCCGAAATGCATGGTCTGCCATACCCCCATCATAGATGACTATTATATCCAATGGCCTATGTGCTACCACCCTATGCACGTTTTTTGCTTTGGAGTGTTTGTGCATACAAAATCTAACTGTAGAGAATGGCATTTGCCATCACCTAGGTCATAGGTAGATCAAATGTGCCTTCCTACTATAGCTATCTACGACAAGAAAGTAGATGCTGCAGCTCAATTTGCCATCTGGGCAAAAGATCTTAAAGACAAGGAGCTCAAATTGAAGAAGGCCAAGACCGCGAGCTTGACTCTGCAAGAAAAAGGAGCCTGAAGGGAGAAACCAACCTACTTTAGGAAAGGAGCAAGAAGGACCGACGAGCCTGCAACCAAGAAGCTCAAATCAAGGAAAGAGGATGTAGCATGAAGGGAGGGGTCGGGCCCCTACAGGAAGGAACCAACCCCATTCTGGAAAGGAGCAAGGATGGCCAAGCCTACAATCAGGGAGCTCAATAAGGAGTCCTTGAGATGTAATCTGAATTAAAGGAGTCTTTGAGATTGTAATCTATGTAATCTGTGTGTAATCTATTGAATTGTTAATCTTCTCCAGAGTTTACTTGGGCAATGTTTTCTCAACTATGTGACTAGACAGTGTCATTTGATCCACGCCAGCGTGGTGACAATAATGAGATGAAAGATTTCAATTTCACAAGTAATGTGAGAAGAAATATTTAGATTAGATCACTAATGTGACACTGAAAGATTTTGATTAGTGAACTAATGTGAGACGAAAGATTTCCATTAGAAAACTAATATGAGATTAAATATTTTGATTAGACAACTAACATGAGACTGAAGAATGAGAAGGTCAGGCTCAATGAACTCAAAGATTTTGATTACCAAACTAACATGGGACGGAAGGTTGAGAAGGTCAAGCTCAATGAATTATCTCCCTATTTAAGTGCAGTATAGACACAACTAAGAGCCCATTATAAAATCTCTCTGTACACCAATCCAAACTCTATATACCGATCCACCTACTGCAAATATATGGCATACCCAAATAACTTTGGAATGCTGTTGTTCTATCTAAAAACGATGTTGGATGGCATCCTCGCAGAAACAGACCCGGAGAAGGAGGAGAATAGCTACAAGGAGGACATGCTTTAGTGGTGGGTGTATTACTTGGAGTCGGCAGAGACGGTGAATATTAATTTTCCTAGAAAAATCTTGCAGACATTTCTCGGACTTGTGGATATTCTCATGGTGCTCATAATACCTGATTTTGTATCGACCTGCTTCCATGTTAGTACTTTAATGTTTTAAGTAGCCCTATGGTTGAAATCTAACGACGATTAATGATAACCAGTCTAAAGGATACTAGCACTGTGCAACAAATTTTAGGATAGCACGGCAATAGTGTAGAGATAGCATGGTAGTAGTGCAGGATTAGTGTAAAATATGTTATCGCCAACGCAGTGGTTAGTTGCACTAGGATATGAACAACCACCAGTGCGGTGGTTTGCTTCTATTATTACAAGATGAACAGATTTGTAGGATGTGTGGATTCGTTATGGGAAACCAGTGCAGTGGTTGTTGGGATATACTAAAAGCAAGCATGGGATGAAATCTGAAGGTTAACAAAATGATAAATAGTCTAAAGGGCACTATTTTAGTATAGCACTATGCAAAAAATTTTAGGATAGCACAGTAGTAGTGTAGGGATAGCATGGTAGTAGTATAATTAGTGTAGGATAAGTTACCGCCAGCACGGTGGTTGGTTTGCACTAGGATATTAATAGCCACTAGCGCGGTGATTTACTTCTATTATTACAAGATGAATGGATTTATAGGATGTGTGGATTCGTTATGGGCCAGTGCGGGGGTTGTTGGGATATACTAAAAACAAGCATGGGATTTACCGTTTGGGATTTACAAAAATAATTTAATAAAACAAGCATAGTGGTTGTTTGGGATATACTAAAAAGAAGCAATCTCAAATACAAATTCCATTTTGTAGGACAAGTGGACATATTGTTTCCTTGCAATGAGACTACATACATTTTCTTAGTACTATCTCAGTCGTCCTCGTCCACCGCTCCAAGACACCCCAAGATATGCTCATGCCAAAATAGTCAACTAGTGACTTTACAAGGTGGCATGTGTGTGCAAAGGTGCAACTATGCTAAATCACGAACCCAAAATGCCAAGTGACTTGACAAGAGTGAATCCACACTTTGTCAAAGAACAGATATCGATATGTGTGAGATGAGTTATGATGATAGGTTCCAAAGGGGCTGACATCAGTTGGTAACTAATAGGAAATTTTTGGGTTGGATTTTGTGGATTCTCTCCTCTAAGGTAGCTAGTCCTATAACTAGTCCACACGTCGAGCGATATGAAAAAGTAGCAAATAGCTTTTATCTTCATTTGGTTTGTGCTGGGTTCCGAGAAGATGCGATCGGATAAGGAGTGGTGCCAATGCAGAGGTTTTTGAAAATACTACAAAGTGAAAATCCCAAATGTCAATTCTAATGTGACAGCTGCGTAGAGTGTGAGTTAGCGAGCAATTTTGGTTTTTGGAGCATCTCCAAATTCACCTGGATAAAAAGATGCGACCCCTGGAAGAATGAGCACAAGAGGACCCAAAAAAGATGATGTGGATGCACTATCAGATGAGGTGGCACTGGTCAGAGATAACCATGGTAGGTAATTAAGGTCTAATCAAGTTTAACCATAGATAGTCAGACCATGGTTAGGGCTAACAGTTCCACATGGCCTAAGGTCTAAAACCTTAGGTTGAGCTTGAATGCAAAGATGAATAAATGATGCAACACAAGGACGATGATAGCGAGAGTGACAACGATGATGGCGACGAGAGGGTGGCATCACCCATTAAGGAGACATGGAGGCGCATAGGCTAAGATCATGGAGCTTGGCATCATTTTGGAAGGAGATGGAGCCATCATATTGAAGGCGTCATGTCACTACTGCTATTTAGCCGAGTCCTTGGAGGCCTGCAAGCTTGGAGTTGAGTTCATGGCTATCTCGATAGTGAAGCCACTGCTCATCGGGTCGAATGGAGCTTGGAATCTGCAGCCTTCATTGGAGTTACCCGTCATGAGGGTTGCTCAATTGGCTGCTCTGTCATGAGATTGGTTGGCTAGAGTTGAAGGCATCGCTTGCTAAAGGTCTAGTGGAGGCACAACACTATGTAAGTAGGAGCCGAGTGTTGAGCATTGGTGGATGGGAACAACATGAAGTAGCGGGCTTTGCAAGCATTGGAGGCATGAGCTTTTGGTGCTTGGGAAGGCTATGGAGCATTGGGCATGGGAGTCGAGGCTATTGGGGCTCGTGGAAGTTGATGGTAGCCTAGATGATAATGATGATGATGAAGATGAGAGCTCTTCCTATAGATATTAGAGTTGATGGTAGCCTAGATGATAATGAT
Source organism: Dipteris shenzhenensis (assembly GCF_047967505.1). Lineage (NCBI taxonomy): Eukaryota > Viridiplantae > Streptophyta > Polypodiopsida > Gleicheniales > Dipteridaceae > Dipteris > Dipteris shenzhenensis. Next base: position 12,587,433 of record NC_141611.1, read on the forward strand.
GATGATGATGATGAGACTCTTCATATAGATATTGGAGATGCAAAAGAGATCAAGCCATAGTTCCATCATTGTAAATAACAATAGATGGAGCTTTCATCATCCGGATTCATACTTATGAATGGTAGCAAGAGATTTACCCATCACATTTTTTGTGACTCTATCACCAACTGATCGCCCATCCTATCTCACAAGATTCCCAAAGCATTGGAGAGCTGCTGTGAAGTCTTGCATTGTGGGTAGCCTTTTCTAAGGACTTCAGTAAGAGAGACCTATGTCTCAACTAAAGCTCACGAAGGAATCTCTCTATCTCAATGTTTGTCACTCAAAGACCTTATGAAAATCCTCACAACCTTAGAAACTATCACTCAAACTTCATGAAAATGAAAGTTGCATAAACTGAATCTCTCAAGAATGAACACTCTCAATGAAGTTCTCTCAAAGGAAATAATGAAGGCTCAAACCTCAAGTAGCAATATCAAAGAATGCAAATAATGGACGGAAACCTCTCTCAAATGGATGAAAATCTAAATAACTCTCTCAAGAAGAAAACTCGTAAATATCTCACAATATGAACAGGGATTGAGCATGCCTCAAGAAAGGGCTTGTTGCCTTGACAACATGCAAGGGCTTGTGAGCACCATTGGCTCTGATACCATGTTAACGGAAATGAGAGAGAGAGAGAGAGGAGTGCACACAAGATACTAATTGTACACTAACTCTATTCCAAGGAAAATAGTATTATATAGATGGACCCCTTAGGGTTAGGATTAGGGTTTGTCCCATAACCCTTATGGTGCAATTTACAAACCATTCCCAAAAACTTTAGTAACAAATCTTAGTTTTTTTTAACTTCAATGTTTGTTCTATATCCCTTAAACTTAATGTTTGCAACAAATATGAGTTTTAAATAGCCATTAAAAGGTTTGACATAATTAGGTCCCCCAAGTCCAAAGTGCAATACACACTTACATTAATAGTATTAAGTAGTTCTCCTAATTGCAAGCGAGCATATAGGCCTTATATTTATTGGTACAAATTACCTTTGTGTTCTCCCGCTCCATGAGTATTGGCATATTGTTGTTGTGATGATTTCATATGTATATATTCCATTGATTTGATTAACTATGATTAGAGTTTAGTACTCATATCATAATAGTTAATTTAGTTGTTGTTCTTCATGGAAGATCATGTATGTGTCCTCTTATGCAAGGTGGTTATTGACTCTAGAAGCTTAAGTTTGTTGACCTATTAGCTCAAGTAGAGGTCTTATTAGGTCAACACTAGGAGTTGTGGGCATATGGAGGGGGTTTCATGCTTTTCCCCCTAAACCATGTGTTATCTTATTCCTTTTTGTAGTACATTGTGACATTTGGCCCTTCATTTGCACACTCCAATATAGTATCATAACTTTTCTTACAAGATTCCATTTTTGCAATCTCTAAATTCCTATGCAAATTCTCTTGAGAAATTAAAATTCTATTCATATTACTCGTGATGTACTTGGTGTGAGATTTTGAATCCCAAAGAACCATTGTTTTAATTATACCTCGGATAAGTATTAATATTATTGAGAAATAGTAGGGGAAATGCAATGGTCTTTTTATTTGTCATGTTGGTACACATACATTGCAAGTGTGAAAACCTAGGCTTAGTATTTGAGATTTAGTACAAAAATAAGATGCACACAACTATTCATTTGATGGTACTGGTGGATGGAAACTTGCTCATCTCCTTACATGAAGGTACCTTGGTAGGGTATAGTTCTCCTTTTAGTTTGCCACTTTGGCATTTTGTACTCTAGATGAAAAAGTACAACCACTTTTACTTGGTCTCTTTTGATGATTCTCCAAATTTTACTAGGGGAGGTCATGTAGAAAAAATATAACTATCACATGTATTCAATAGGAATATATTTTAAATCATGTTTTTATTAAAATTTTATTTCACAGAGGTACTCGAGGGGTTGCTCAAAAATATGCAAGGATGGCTCATGGATTCAGTAGGAGATGTTTTTTTTTTCACAATTTACATACAAAGGGGTACCAGGGGGTGTTCACAAATTGAAAAGAAAAAGGGTTTAGTGACACATCACTTGCCACATCATCCTACCACTCAGCTACCACGTCATCCCGCCAGCTCAGCTACCACATCATCTTGACACCTCAGCAGGTCCAATCAGCACTGCCAGATTAGCATCCTAGTCAACAATGACACATCATCAGCCACATGGCACTCTGTCACCCTGCTTGGCACACTTGGCATTTTGCATGTGACCACTCTTGCCACCTCAGCACAGATCTCCACAAGCACAGTCCCTGCTAGGCATAGTCACTACATGTGACCCCCTAACTGCCACATCATCACTGAGCACATTTGCACTCCTTTTGCCCCTCCACCTAGATCAAGTCGTATCTCTTGATCCGATAAGAATTTGAGCACATTACCAAAAACTAACATTCATTAGTTTAGTAAGCAGACTTCAGAGTGTTTAGAGGCATTGCCGATTGATCAGTGTTGGGTAGATAGCACATGATTTGATTTCACACACACATACCATCATTGTAAAGCCTATTTGGCTATTTTACAGAATTGTGCACATCATTTCAGCCTTGTAAAGCCTCTTGGCTATTCCCAACATCATTTGCCACAAGCCTTGTAAGTCATATCAGATTATATATTGTAGTTTTACCTTCACTGACAGTTCAGATTTCACTTTCTATAGTCGGTGTTTTGCAATTGATTCAGACAGTGATTTTCACGACACTTTGAGTACATTTCTTGCATCATGTCTATGACGAGCAACCTCAATCTGGAGGCATCTTCTAAGCTAGACAACTCCAATTACGGCATATGTAAATACCAAATGGAGACCATTCTTGTACTTCAAGACAAATGGGAGTATGTCGATGGATCTACTACACCTAAACCATTGGACGATCCAACCAGTAGTAGCTCTACTCCACCTGTTGTCACAGCACCAGTAGCAGGATCTTTAGCTACACAAACAGTTTTCGCACCTGTAGCAGATCCTACCATTACTCGATCTCAGACAAAATGGGATAAGAAAGACAAGTACATATATCATCTGATCAAGCAGAATGTGCAAGATGTCATGCTAGGAAAGCTCAACACCATCAAGACATCGAAAGAAGCATGGGATATGTTCGCAGCTCTCTACGAGAGTCTAAGAACACATCCAAGATTCTCACATTGAGAAACCAACGTACTCAGGATCAAAGACTACAACAATCAACTTGTAGCAGTAGGAGAGACTATGAATCCAGTAGAAATGGTTCAAGTCATCCTGAATGGACTAGGAGAGGGATATGAGAATCTAGTCTAGAGTATTGCCATTCAACGACAAATTCCGACACTAGAAGAACTTCAGTCAGTCCTACTTGAAGAACTCAGGACTCAGGCCATTCATGCATGCAAAGGTCATTCTAATGATCAGGCATTCACAGCTTCAGATAGAAGAAGAGGCAGAGGTAGAGGCAAAGGTAGATCATTCCAAAGAAGTGGTCATCATCAGCAAAGTCAGCATCAGCATTAGCATCATCCTTAGCAACATCAGCATTAGCAAAGAGGAAATCATTCCAATCCAGGAAGATTACAAGGACGAGGAATGCATCCACCAACGTGTCAAACATCTAGTGCGACTACTATCATAAGTTTGGGCACTATGAAAGAGATTGCCGTGCAAGAAGCAGTACAACCAAGGCAGTCAATCCAGCAGCAATTGAAAGAATTTTTGTGGAAGAGGAAATCATTGTGGTGGACATTCTAGTCATAATCATTTTGCAAATGAACATGAAAATATGTTTCTTGCAACTAAGAACATGTAAAAGAATGATACAGTGTACCTAGACACTAATTGCAATCCAAAAGAGGATTTCAGCTGTCGACTTAGGATTTTAACTATCAAGTCGACCAAATAGATCAGGATCCTTGGTACATAGATAGCGGTGCATCATCTCACATGAAAAATCATTAGAATTGGTTCACAGAGTTGAAACCACTAAAAAAGAATGTCATCTACACAGCAGACAATATACCAAATCCAGTTCAAGGGACAGGAATTATCCCTATGAATAATTTCACTAGTATAAAAGGATTGGTGAAAGATGTACACTACGTTCCAAAGCTTAGCAAGAACCTCTTGTCAATAGGTCAAATGACGGAACACAACTACTGAGTGATCTTCGATGGAGATGAATGCACTATTAGAGACAAATCCAAAAGATTTCAACTAGTAGGAAAATGTGTCAAGGAAGGACGCTTGTACAAAATGCTAGCTCTAGTACCAGATATGCACGCCATGTCAGCTCAACCACAATACATGCCACTATCCACCGCAAAATGGCACAAGAGATATGGTAATGTCAATTTCAAGAGCTTGCAAGATCTCAAGAATCAGAATATGGCAATCGGGATTCCAAAGCGAAGCATGCTGCTTTTGCAAACAAAAGCAAGCCAACTTTGGCAGAAGCACCTCTCGAGCACAAGGTATTCTTGATTTGATTCATACAAATGTATGGGGCTATGCCGAGACCCGCAACATCAATGGTTCACTTTACTACTTGAGTTTGATCGACGACTATAGCAGATATTGTTGGGTACACATGTTTGTGGACTCTTATGTAGCAGTTCGTAATTGGAGCCTCTCTTGGATGTTTTTCTGTACCAAAAAGCTCCGACTACTACATCCCACTTCTCATAGGTTGTTCCCCAATTATCCTTAAATGTTCCCTCAACCTTGTACATAGGTTTTGTGCACTACAATAGAAAGTATGGGTCATCTTCCTCATTCTCCACAGTATCTGCGAGACAATTGCAAAGTTATCCCCCTCTTCCAGACAGTCAGTGAGGTCATCAAAACTCTCCCCAAACTATGGTGAGTTGTTTGTCTCTCCATTGTTTGTCACTCCATCTGAACATAGAGGGAAAACTTAAACTCGCTCCCATGTCTTCACAGTTGCAATGTTCTCACAATCGTCATGATCCCCTATGATGCATGCACTGCAAAAACAAGAAAGTTTTCTTGTTTTAATCAGTTGGTTGTTTGAAAAGCCCCATATGCTGTGCAGACCATGAACTCCTTTAATTTTCTCGCAATTGTGCTGGCTTCTCCTTTGCACTTCATCCACTTTCACTTCATGGAACAGTCTGCATACTACAATATTGTTAAGGCTTTGTTTACTGTATGTTGAATGCGTGCCTGTGGAGAGGTTTGCTGTAAGCCATGTTATAGAATGATGGGCATCATTGAGTTTTTCTTGAGGGCATGCTAATTGGTATTTAAATAGAGCTTGCTTAATAACAGTAGCACATCCATCATGTTCACCCTTGCCATGGCTAGACCCAAAGAAATTCCACATCATGTCTAGACCCCGGTCAGAGATTTGAACCTTGAGACGATGAAGTAGAATCCACGTGCTGATTTAAATTGAGAGGCAACACCATTTGACCACACGCAATGTTGTTTTATATTTTCTGCAAGGGGATTTTTCTTTTTTAGCCATTCCCAATGTAGTAGAAAAGCATGCTACACAAATAGGGTGTCATGTTCCCTATCATCTAAAAAATAGAAATGGTATGTGCATTGCACTGAACTGGACTCCTGTGAGTCAGCAAGCAGATTGGAATCAGGCATGAAAGAATCAAGCAAATGACTATACATGATATGCACAAGAATTGTTATTTGCTTGTTGTATGAGTGAGCACTTTGTATCTCATCTTGTTCTTGAAAAGAATAATTTTCTGTAAAATCTATGACAGATACAATAGTGTCACGAGGAAAATTGGCAAGGCACGTCCTAAACTGCTTATCCTGCCAACTGGCCATGAAATTATGAAGCACATATTTTGGGATGGATTGAACCACCTGACCAACAAGCTCCCTTGCCTGGGTGCTCTTATATGACAGTAGCCATCTCTTTTTATTGGATCCTTCAACATTGACATTTTCAAATCTCCTCCATTTTAGAGCAACATGGTTGTCTTCCCTCATTTCATTTGGACAAACATTGAATGTCTTCTTCTTTAACTTCAAACTGCAATGCTTGCATGTGCCCTGAATGCATTCAATGCTGTGCCACTCATGGTCTCCTTTTGGACAAAACCACTGGCTCCCACAGAGACCTTAGGCTACAAAACCTACCCTCCCTTGCAACACATGATGAGGATCCAGGTGGCCTATAGAATGCACATTCATCGGGGAGGCATGGGCATCGATCCCCATGGAGCAATGCTCCAACACGACCAGATCTCAAGTCATTCATAGCTTGCCGGGCCAGGTCAAATTCTATGTGTATTTTGCAACAACAAACATTCCTGTCTTTGAGTTTCTTGATGTACCATGGCTTACAATGTTCAAAGCTCCTCTGCCCAATTGAAATGTCACAACTCCGTCTGCTGACCTAACATGCGGGAACAAGAGAACCATGAGACCCCTTTTTGCTACTACTAAAAGAATACAAGACACAGTTTAATTAAAGTATATAATGAAGCAAAACAATTTTCAACCATCGCGTTGGTTTAGGATAGTCATAATTTCAATCACTGGGCTGGTTTAGGACACGTATAGGATAGTCAACCATCGGGCTAGTTTAGGACACGTTTAGGACAATCATAATTTCAACCACTTGGATGGTTTAGGACACTGTCACAGTTTCAACCACTGGGATGATTTAGTCTAACAGTCTAAACTTCACATATTAGACAATAACAAGTATATTGCTTTTCATTTCTAAAATTCACCATTAGAAAATAACAATATATTGCTTTTCATTTTTGAATTTCACAATTTAACAATGGTATATGACCCAAAAAGCAGGAAATTAAATTTAACAAATTTAAGTACTAAGAAACACAATAAGTTAGCCACCAGGCTGGTCAATAACTAATGTCTGTTCAACCACGCTGGTTCAGGACAATCACATAACTGGTGATTGAGCTGAAGCAGCCACGGTTGCATGATGTTTAAACCATCGAGTTGGTTTAGTAAAATAACAATATATTGTGAAATATATTGCTGTTAATTTCTGCTCAACCATGCCACTGGGCTGGATAACAACTAATGTTTGTTCAACCATGCTGGTTCAAGATAATCACATAACTGGTGATTGAGCTGAACCAACCTATGGTTGCATGATGTTCCAACCACCGGGCTAATCATATTTAGTCCAAGCCTAATTTAATAAATGAAACAACAAGTAAACTATCCCAAAGGTCAATTACAAACAACCACTGGGCTGGTTTAGGAACCAATGGTTTAGGAACCACTGACCTGCATTGTATCTAGCATGTGTATGATGTGCTCCTCAAACACCCTGCGTCCCATCCACTTCTTACAGGTGTCCTTTTTATTTAGAGAAACTCTCGTATTTTTGTGCCAAAATGTCGTCATTGTAGCAATGACTTTCGCACTTAGGTTGTCTCTCCTTTTCTTGTGTTCTATTAAGGCCCACATACTTCTTGGATCGGGATGATCATGCATTGCTTCTGCTCTACGTTCAACCACTGGAGCCACATTGTTCCTTCTGATTGACAACATCTTTGACATTGTGCGCCTAAGCCGTTTCTCCTTTGTTTCAGGGTACACCAACATAGCTAATGTCACCCTCTTTATAGCTAGTTGACCTAAGTTATGCACCCCTTTCACTTTCTATAGGCCATTTCTCAGGTTAGAGAGCATCGCCTATTGGGCATGCATCTCCCAAGGTGTTGGTAGGATTGTTACTCTATGAACTTTATGGTGCAGGCTAAAGCTTTGAGGAGAAGCCATGTATGAGCCCGAGACACTGCATGTCAGATGACGTCTATCAATGAGACCGTTGATGGTAGAAAGGTGACTGTATGGGAACCCCTTATTCTTGCTGGGGCCTGGGGGTCAGTCAGCCCCCAGCTGGGGGGTCCCAAGGGGGCCAGCACCCCCCTGGTGGGGGTTCGAGGGTGAGAGCCCCCGAGGCGATGGTATAGGGAATATTCCTTGAATATTCCATGGATGACTAGTCGGTTCCACCAATTAGGTTGATTGGTCGACTCCGCCATCTAGGTCGACTGGTTGACTCCACTGACTATGTTGATCCAACTACCACCCTCATAGCTGTAAAGAGGCGACCTCCCCAATCCATTGTATCAGATCAGTTCAAATAAGATCAGATCTTCCCGCTAGTAGCTCTTCACCTAGTATCTATTTAGATCGCCATCTAAGCTCCACTGTGGGAGCACACGGGTGGATAGAGCCATCATTTGTACTACATCAGTATTGAAGGAAAATTTTATTCATCTCCAATTTGCTGTGTACTCTCTATTCTTTGTTCAATTTTTGTTCTGCTACGCCATGTAATTTAACAGACTCGAGACTTGTAATCACCTGAATGGCATGATGTTGTTGCCTCGAATGCTCCCACCAATCGTGACACCATAGCTTGTGTTCTTTGCTCCGATGGCAATGATCGAATGCGTGCATCTGTAGCTGCTTCTTGCTACTATGTTGCAAGGAGTCTTCTTTCTTCTCGTTGTTTCTCCCTTCATAGATGTTGTAAAAGTGTCTCCCATTGCCAATTCAATACTGTGCCAGCGCTTTCCTCGACCCGCACTCTGTTCCTTATGCCTTGACTTGGCTTTTCCGCTTTCTTGTCTCACAGCCTCTGTTTTCTTCTCTTGCAAGACATGGCAAGTTGCATGTTGCCATTGACTCCATGGCCACGACCAGTCCAGAATAGACTTAGAGAAGCTAGCTGGTTAGGCAAGCAAAGAATAGATGACAACTTACCCAAAAGAAGACAATGGCAAACCAAAGTCTGTGCAAGGTCACGTCGAGGTGTGTGCGGGTTGCAGAGCATTTGTTACAGGGTGGGGATAGGTTGCAGATACATAATCTTCCAAGATTTGATGGGCGAGAGGTGTGAAAATTTGAAATTCAGGGGAGTAGTAAAATTTTAGCCACCAGTTTTCCCCCCTTCGACAATACACATCAACAGACTTGGATATCCCAAACAAGTGCAATGTGGCCTAAAATGCTTCAAAACACAAATAGGCCAAAAGGCATGCTATCAAGTTTGATGCTATGTATTATTAAATGCAATGACCTTTGGCATGCTTATGAGCCATATAGCAAGCAAGTGCATGGAAAAAGAAACAATTCAAAATTGTAAATAGTTTTAGATTTATTAAAATATATTTGCACATGCACAAATTGCACTTTTCCCACTTCTTCCATTTTAGGGTGAATCTAAATACCAAAACTTGACAACTATCAATGTTAATACCACCATGCACTAGTCCCAATAGTTTGGATTCCAAATTTTCAATCCGTTTGGTTTTCAATAAATCAAAAAAAAGTTATGGAGTGTGCCCTCAAATGGGTATGCATCACTTTAGCACAACGTTGGAGGCCTGTTAACCCATGCAAAATGATCTCATTTAGGTCTTTCCTTGGGTTGAAGAGAAGCGCATGTAGTGTTCTTTAGAATTATTACTTGGTTGCATGTATGTATAGAACAAAATTTTCATGTTTTTGAATAAATTGCTATATCCTATAGTCTTCAGGATGTATGCTTCACATGCAACATAGCACTTGTAATACTTTAACGGTCTCATTTCGAATCCTTATTCCACAATTTTTTGCTCTCATATTCAAGTTTGGAATGTGTACTACAACTTGAAGACAAAGTTTTTCGAATTCCATTGAGCAATGCATAAGTTATGGTTCATGCAAGATACCTATATATAGAAAAGTCCCTGAACCTCACCAAAAATGGCTACACCCAAGCAAACAATGACTCTGAAGTGAGGTGTGGCTTGGTTGCTGGCTCATTTTGATTATAGGTGGAGGATGGATATGCATGAGTCAGATATAATGATAAGATGACCTCGCTCTCTACTTGCTTCTCAGGTTCTATGTCTAGGTTTATGTTATCTCCTCCACCACTTGTGGATGCAGAAGGACCCTCGGGCTACTTGCCAACATCCTCATCAAACTTGCTAGTTGCAAGGAGAATGGTAAGGGATCCATCTATCTCAATCAAATGAATTGGGAAAGATGAATCATCCCTGATGGGACTAGTGTACTCACAGAGAGAGATAGGGACATTATCCATGGCCTTACCTAGTGTCTTCTTGTAATCAAAAGAGCTCAAAATATTTTCACATTTATTGTTTTTACTTAAGAAAGTGTTTCTCTCTCTCTCTCTCTCTCTCTCTCTCTCTGTCGTTGTAGATTTAGGTCACCACTTTGGTTTCTAAGAGAGAGTGACATAAGTGGAGAATGAATGGAAGAGAAATGGGATGACCAGAGGGCCAAAAGTTTCTCTAAGAGATTTTTGAACGAGGAAAAAAAACGTGAGCAAAGAGGAGAGAGAATGACTAATCAAGAGTGGAATGAAGATAGTTTGAAACCAGCTGCTACAAAGTGGCAGGAATGAATGTCTCCAACGTTTTGGAAGAGAGAGAATAATGAGAGAATTGGCTCTAGGAAGTCAAAATTTGGGCCAAAAGGTTGAACCAAATGGAAAATGTGAGCATAGTTCTAGCTAGGGGATAGTTTGCCATGGGAGGAAAACAAGGAGGCATGACATGGTCAGGGAAGGATTGCCAAAGACAATTTTTTATGGTGAAGAACCAATGGTGTTCTTTGTGGTATTTAAAAAAAAAACTGAAATTTCCCCTAGATTTGGGGAGCCTCTGTTATAGAGAAGTCCACATGGCATAATCTCCTTCATGGATACCATATTTCCTAATCCAAGCCTCTAATATTGTAGTTCTCTATTCAAAAGAGCTCAAAATATCCAATCAGCAATCGCGACAGATTGCCTATGGATAAGTCTATCAAAAGAATGAAGAGAGGGATTATCACCAGGAAGGAGAGCTATCAAGTGAGACTCAAGATGGAATGCCTTGCAGAAGATAGGATAAACCTGATCTGCAAAGGCATGGGAATTAGTGGATGAAATCCACTAGTCAAAAGACTCTCTAAGGGAAGCCATGAGTGTAGAAGGATGCTTGAGAAGATGAAGAGGAGGTTGTGGAATGCAAGGTTACTCAAGAGTGGGAAACTAAAAATCTGAAAATGACCTTAGAATTATACTTTGTAAAATGGGCATTGCCCTTAAAAATGATTTTAATTAAAATGTTTTTATATTTATTGTTTTTACTTAAGAAAGTCTCTCTCTCTCTCTCTCTCTCTCTCTCTCTCTCTCTCTCTCTCTCTTTGCAGATTTAGGTCGTAACTTTGGTTTATAAGAGAGAGTGAAATAAGTAGAGAATGAATGGAAGAGAAGTGGGATGACTAGAAGTTTCTCTGAGAGATTTTGACCAGAGCTTGGCCAGAAGTTTCTCTGAGAGATTTTGAATGAGGAAGAAAAACGTGAGCAAAGAGGAGAGAGAATGACTAATCCAAAGTGGGGGGTTTCGAGTGGGGGGAATGAAGATAGTTTGAAACCAACTACTAGAAAGTGGTAGGAATGAATGTCTCCAATGTTTTGGAAGAGAGAGAACAGTGAGAGAATTGGTTAGGAAGTCAAAGTTTGGACCAAAAGGTTGAACCAAATGGAAAATGTGAGCATAGTTCTAGCTAGGGGATAGTTTGCAATGGGAGGAAAACAAGGATGCCTAACATGGTTAGGGAAGACCTACCAAAGATAATTTTTTATGGTGAAGCACCAATGGCATTCTTTGGGGTATTTTGAAAAAAAAATGAAATTTCCCCTATATTTGGGGAGCCTTTGTTTTACAGAGAAGTCCACATGGCATAATCTCCTTCATGGATACCATATTCTCTTATCCAAGCCTCTAATATTGTAGTAAGTCCCTTTTTTACTACAATTTTTTTGTACTGAGTAGGCCCAATATAGATGGAAGTTTGGTTTCTAGAGCTCTCACTAAGCCATGTGTCATAATATTAAATGCCCATCTTTAAAAGATTTAAGTCTAATTAGGTGAAGTCTCACAATCTTAAACCTTCATCTTTAAAAGATCAAATGATGCTTTATTTTGGGGTCATTTCTTTTTCAAAAAGCATTATAACCATGGCACACATTGGGAGAGAGGGCCTTTCTATTATAAATGGGTGAGAAAGAACAAGGCATGACCCCTCCTGGCTCTGTATGCACCAACTCGTCCAAATTGTTCTAGTGTAATTGCAAGTGCGGAGAAAGCCAAATTGTTCTAGTGTAATTGCAAGTGCGGAGAAAGCCATCATCTTGTAAGGTCACGTAATTTGTAGTAGTGACAATTTGGCAGATGTAAAATGCAACCTAACGATGAAGAAGTTGAATTGTAGTTGCAAACCGGGCATGGAGTGATTGGTTGACAAAACAAGGGTGAGGTAATCGCTGGCATTACCACAAGGAGGCACAAGAGCTTGACTGTGCGATACCTACTAAAAGAAAGATTTTCATTATTGAAGGATCTATTGAGAGTGACCAACCAATATGGACTGTGAAAAAATGGTCACTAAGGAGCAAACCTTATCTAGCTCATATTTAATAGATTCATGGTAGAAGGATCTGAGGAGGTGATTTAGATTAGAATCTTACGGCAGGTTGTTCACTGAGAACACAAGGCCGCTAGGGTAAGGCTGGCAAGAACATTGATTTGAATCAATGTTGGTGAGCTTCATGCTCACGGTGACAACTTGATGCTTGAGGATGGTATCGCGACTAGGCAATGGAATTCCAGCCTTGCCAGATGGTGGTGTTAGCATGGTCAAAGAGCAAAAGGTTACCGATGGTGATCCAACGAGCTATAATTGGTATTGCAGCAATGAGGGAGGCATTGGGATACCAGAAAGGCAACCCATCAGCCACAATCAGTGCTCCATATTACCACCTAGGTATCACATCCAAGTCTGGATACACAGCTAGTGAGATCATCCAACTAGACTTGTGCACGAAGATCCTAGAAAGAAAGCCTTAATTAGACATCAAAGGGGTGTAAGTGGTGGAAGCAGAGTACTGCCATCCTAGAGAAAGTTGAATGGGAGAAGATTGCAAACGTCTCTATGGAGGGAAGAACTCCATGTGGAAGACCTAATGTGATGGTAAAGAAGAAGACGTTGCTGAATGCATGGAGTTGTGGAATATCAACGAATCACATAATGTAATCAACACACCAGGATGCACTAATGATACCTCGGAGCATCCAAAGCAAATCATGATGGGATCATGATATAGTGGTTCATGGCATGCTCTTTCTTCATTCTTTCCTTTGAGTATAGAGCGGCTATTTCACAGCAATGAAATAGCAACTCTTTGACGCTTGGCTCACAACATCATCTTCTCTATCAATAAATTCTCATCTATGCTCTTCGTTTAGCTCTTAAACACGGCAATAATAAAATAACGACTATTCTTCAGAGCATTTCTCTCCTGTCGATGAGCATTGGTGTAGCCCAACTAATTCTATCCAAGCCAAATCAAAACATGCCAACACGTAAAAGATTTTGAAATTGGCACAGGAGAAGAAATGGGATTGGGGGAGCGATATCTTGGATAGTAAGGGAAGCAAAATGGAAGAGAATAGGCAGGGTGGTTTGATGTCGATGAAAAGGACCATTAGCCTATCGACAATAGGGACCTCTGAAAGAGCAAATGAGTGCATATAGAAGACTCTAAAGTACTGGCAGACAATCAATCAAGGTAAGTGCCTAGGCAATTTCATATGAGAAGTCGATATGCAAGACACACACAATGTTACTCCAAACTACATGCAGACGTGTAATGGAAGAGAGAATTGTGAGGGACAGGACCAAAAGCAAGAGCTAGAGGGACTCACTAGCAAGGGAGGGGATTATACAAGGAAGAGGACCACTTGAGTAGACAAGAGGAAAGTAAGCTACTGTAGGGAGAGGAGTTGCAGGGAGGAAGGTTCATCCACGCAAAGGAGTTGTGACAGTGCAAAAAAGAAAGCATGGTCGAAGGTGAAAGTAAGAGCTTGTAAAGGATGAAAGCCGAACCACAATGAGTGGACATGTCACAGTGGGAGTTGGTCAAGAGGCAGCGATCCAAATGGAGCCATGAAAGTGTATATTTGTGACGAGATTCATGAGTGCCCATTGTGCCATGCATGGGAGGGGTGTTTGGGAAAAAAAGTACAAGCAGTAAGGTTAGGGATGGGGATTTGAGTGTGTGGGTTAGGTAGGGGAGGATTAGTTGGGCATGTGGTTGGGGTGTGGTTGGGGGGTTTGTAGAGAGTGGTTTGTGGAGGGATTAGTTAGGGAGTTAGATAGGGTTGTGAGTGTGAAAGAGAAAAAAAGGGGGCTTACCATAAAAACAGAGAAAAGAAGCAAGGATTTGTTGCCACCTTGAATTGCGATCAAAAGGATGACAATTCATATGGTTGCATGTCACAATATTATGTAGGTTGCAACCAAGGATGAATTATGAGCTATTGTGAAGCCTTATTCATGTTTTTGTTAGGCTTCAATTTCCAAAAAGCACAAATTTTTGGACATTACAAAGTCAATAATAAAACACCACCTCTAACATTTACAGGGAGGATTGGACCCTATGTCATGTCTCATATCCCTATTTTTACTCATCCTTCTTTTTCTTTAAAGAAATTTCATTGGATGGTAGGATTCAAGTGCAATTTCAAGTCAATTGTGATGAAAAAAATAGGACTCTAATGTATAGGGAACGAGCAAAGAATGAATGAATGCCAAGGACTATGAAATATAAGTAGCGATTAACGAATGAATGAATGAATGCCAAGGACAAATAAGGGGATGTGATGATAACCAAATTTAATTTGTGACCATCTTTAATTGTATTGTGCTACTTAAAAAGCCATGATCTCCTTTTTTGGGGTGATATGTCAGTCTTTTTTTGGTGGAGTGCTTGTGTTTTGTTGATGGCATAATTAGTCTTATACTCTAGTTTAAAGGTGGCCTACCCAACCTAGTTCAAATTATCACTACTAATAGATCTAAAGGAAGGGGGAATTGTGCCCCCCTTTCAAGAGTGGCCTTAAAACTTAACCTTCTAGTTGGACGAGTGATTTGCCAATATGTGCCCTAGCGATAAAAATTGCATTAATTAGTCCTTGTCCAGTCCCTTGATGAAAAGTTAACGTAAGCTAAATTGAATTGCAAATGCCCTCCTAAGCTAACAAAGAATTAAGCCCTCCCCACCTTATGCTTCCCTTGTAAAACCTTTCCTACCTCTTCCCTATCGGCTCTCCACCTGCCGGCTTCTCACCATCGCTCCCACTCGGGCACCTCCTTGCCCCTGCACCTCCTCTCCCATACCCTTCTCTCACCTCCCTATCCCCTACCCTTCTCCGACCTTACGACATCCTGATGGCCCCCTTACCCTCCCCCCCCCCTTCTATTATCTCCCTTCCTCTATTTTCCCACTCCCCCTTCTCTTGCAACATCCAACCTGCTCATAAACATTTGTCATTGGCAATCTTGTGAGTGAAGTTGGTTACAAACATCTACCATTGGCAGCCCTTTGCATGCCCTCTGCATTGCCATTGCCTCACACATGATGCTTCGAGAGTACGACTCCTCACCAAGTGAATTTATCATCGTATAGATCTTCATTGCTTAGGGAGCTAAATTGCCAAGCATATATGCTTAGCCTCATTCTGCTTTTGGGATAAAATGTATTGAGGTGTTTGTCAAGAGATATGAGGAAAAAGGGTTTGAAGCCTTGAGTATAGACATTTCTTGTACATGAGTGTTTGGAGCCATGAGTATAGACATTTGTTTGCACATCTATCACAGCCTCATTCATTCAGTTTCGACCTTGGTGAGGGAAGTGCCAAACTTCTTCAATAGCAGCGTACTCAAAAGCAAGCAACTGGTAGTGGCCACACCAAGCGACATGGTTGAAGAGCAGAAAAGCAGAGAAATTAGAGGAAGAGAGCATGACTTATCAATGCAATGCCAAAGGGTTCATCATCCTTAGGCTCATGTTCATGGATCATCAGGAGTGAGGAGGCCATGCAATTGGTTATGTCTTAGGGAATGCGACTCAATAGTAGCCACAAAAGGTGATGGGTGTCATTTTATATGGAGAGGGAGGGAAGAAGACGTGAGAGAGGTGCGGAGTGGGTAGAAGAGGAAGGGAGGCATAAAGATGGTAGGAGGGGAAGGCTAGAAGGGAAAAGGGAGGAGGGGCAAGGTAGCAAGGTAGATTAATTGTTTGAACTTACCTTAATTTTCCACAGGAGCCTAAGGAAAACCTTAATGAAGTTACACATAATTAATGTGAATTTTTAAAACTCAATGCAAATTTTGTTTTTGGCATGTGAATTAATTATATGCAGAAATTAAAATGTTGAGTACATGAATGGGAGTTTTGGATGAAAGTTCTAGATTTCACAAGAAACTTGACCTTCAAAAGAAAAGAAAGGTAGTCCTCCAAATATGAGGGATAGTGTTGTGCTCCGTTGGAATGCTTGTAATGATGTAAGACTTGACCTTCAAAAGGTAGTCCTCCAAATATGAGGGATAGTGCCATGCTCCATTGGAAGGCTTATACTGATGTAATCAAGAACATTGGAGGTGTGTAGCATAGTGCTCCATGGGAAGGCATAATCAAGTATACTAGTTTTGGTCTCCATTAGGAACTATGGAAAGGTGCTAAAAATTTTGCTAATCAAGGCTGATGGGTCAATTTTAACTTGATTGGTTTTCTTATTTAGTGTTTGTTCTTGTGTTAGGTGACTCTTTATGATGTTCATGAGAAGTTTAAGGTTTAATGCTTAGAATTTACGGTTCAGGTGGGCCTTTTTTGAATGCATGACAAACATCCACCTTTATTAAAAGCATGTGAATGGACTAGCAAGGTCTCAACTCATGTACCCCATTAAATTTAATTATTGGTCCTTTCTCCTTGTTTTTATTCACCTTTACTTTTTTTTAATGTGTTAAAAGAGGGAAAATATATTATGGAAACAAGTTGAATGATGAGAATCATTCATAAGGCCTGCCCAAGATCGAAAAAGAAAACGAATTGGATGCATAGCATGGAAAAGACGGCTGAAAGCAGAGACGGAGAGAGAGAGACAGAGAGAGAGAGAGAGAGACAAAGAGAGAGAGAGAGAGAAGAGAGAGAGAGAGAGAGAGAGGGGGGGGGGGGGAAGGGAGGGGGGGTGAGAAGATGAATTGGAGAGAGGGGGGGGAGAGAGAGGGGGGGGGGAGAGAGAGAGAGAGAGAGAGAGAGAGAGAGAGAGAAGAGAGAGAGAGAGAGAGAGAGAGAGAGAGAGAGAGAGAGAGAGAGAGAGAGAGAGAGAGAGAGAGAGAGAGAGAGAGATTCTAGGGTAGAAAATAGAAGTGAAAGTTGGTGAATGTCACTAGGCTTGCCTGAAATAAAAAGAAGAGAAAAACAGGGAGTAAATGGGGGAGATCACATGGTCCCAATAAATCACAAAAGCAGCAATGAAAATTTACAAAAAAATGAATATTCCCTTTCGCAAGGGAGGGTGGCTTTACTAAGGCCTTCCCTAGAGGGTAGGCCAAAAAGGAGAGTACAAGACAAAAAACATGAGGAGCCTCTTGAAACAGGAGGATGAGTACAAAAAGTCTTAGTGATCCAAAATGGCCCAAAACTGGCAAAATGTTTTGTGCTTCTTAGTAAAGTATTTGACTGCCATAGTCGAATCCTAA